>NC_137008.1:55854674-56152174 GCF_032717465.1 Coenobita brevimanus
TGCTTGGCTATACACATAATATGGGTTGAACATACTCAAACTCAAATCTTCCCAGGGCTTCATTGTTTCATTGATCAGCTGCATAGTTTCAAACTTAGGTGAAGTCAGCTTAATACTTGTGCTCATGTTTAAGTCCATATCAGGCAGTGGGTGGAAATGTTTGTGTGTATGATTGAGGATGGCGTAGTGATTGATGGTGGAAAAAGTAGACATGGATGGTGTAAATACCGCACAGTAGTCTGGTGCTATGTATAATCCTGAGGCTGATGTATGAGATGGTGGTATATCTGGACAGACTATGTAAACTGATGTGTTATGAGGGAAATAAAAAAACTGCGAGTGTCCAATGCGTTGATGGTGTACAAGTTTATCTGGAGCAAAAGTGAAGTTGCAATGATGATGAATATTGTTATTGCTGATGATAGCCATTTCACAAGGGACCGTATCAGTAGGCTGAAACGTGAAAATGTACGCAGGACAAAGATGAACAGCATGTAAGGATGTGCGGCACTTTCGCTCAATCGTTGACTCACTTGCGAAAGTGACAGTGTCTCGTCTCTTGGAGACCATGATGAGTTCGGTGTCTGTGTTGATGTTGATGATGACTAAAGTGTTGTTGTTTCTATAGGGGAAGGGGTGTATTTGGTATACTGTGAACAGGTCTTCCGTGATGAATGGTACATGAACTATCACTGATGTGGGTGTTAGTGTTGCTTCCAAGTACGGGTAATATTGCATAAATTCCCTACTGCGGAACAATGGCTTCAATTTATGTTTATGTATGCCTTGACTAACTATCTGACGTAGCTCATGAACTGGGAGTAAGTCATTTGTGATCTTGCCATCACCAGCATTCGAAATTCCTTGCATAAGTGCCCTGAAATGATCTCTAGTGTTCTCTAATTGTAGTAGAATCGTGTCAATATGTTCTGTGATGATGGAGAAGTGCTGGAAAAGGGTAACGTTACCCTCCAAGTTATTTATTTTATCTATACTCTCGAGAGCTACGTTTTCTGCTTGTTTCAGATTTTTCACAATTGTTTTCATTGCCAAGTTCTGTCCTGTGATGAATTTATCTTGGTATGTTAGTACCTGAGCTATCTTATTAAATTTTTTGTTTATTTCTTTAAGGTCATCCTCTGTAGCCAATCCAAAGATGTTCCCAAGAATTGCGCCGCCCAGATCGAACAAACCGCGCTTTTGGCGAGTACGTGTGATGTTGTTCCTGTCGCTCAGCACCTCTGTTCCAGAAGATGGGAGATCTTGGATCATGACGAGCATAGTTGACTTCGCCTGTTCTAGTTTCCATTTCGCTAACTTCACCATTTCATCCACTTCCTTGGTGATATGTGATTGTGAAACATAATTCCCTATCTTGAAGTCCAGAGTTCGCATCGGCGTCGCAAGTCTTTCTATATAAGTAGGTAAGTCATACAAGTAATCTAGACTTATTTCAGTACTCATGACATCCTTGACGATTGTAGTCGTGGCCGTTGGAGCTATGAGGCATCCTTGTCGTACTATATGCTTGGGGTCTAGGTGCGCATATACTCTTACTATGTATAGGAGAATCCATAGCATAAGTCCCTTCATCGTAACCTACCGAAAAAAAAAAAATCTATTAATTTCCTATAAAGCTGTGGTTGATGATAGTGATGATGTGCGTTACGGTTGGCTGTTATTTCATTTATAGAAGGAGTTTAAATCGATATTTAATTCTCGTAAATGATGTACTGTAGATTTCATTGGAATAGTTGCACCTATGTTCGATTGTTTGGTATATGACCTTAATTTCTTTTTGTAATCATTGTTGTGTTCTTGCTTGGTTTCTTGAGGTACGTTCACCTGTTCGGTTGTATCCGAGGCTGAATAATTATGTGATAATTCCCTTGAAACTCGTTTTAAATGGTCAATATGAACTTGTTTTTCCTCGCCACTTGAAAGTGACTTAATTAAAACTTTGTTTGCCTTTATGTTAATTACTCTGTATGGGCCCTCAAATTTAGGGGATAATTTATTGTCTCTCGTATGAATGACTCCGTAAACAATGTCTCCTAAGCTGATAGGTGAATCTTTTGCCTTTTTGTTAAATGCCTCCGTCATTTCTTCCTTGGACATCGTTAATTGTTTTTGTACTCTTTTGTGTATGTCCTGGAATTCACGTAAACGGAGTTTAGAGTAATCATCGTAATTGTATATAGGCATGCTGTCACCTTCTAGGAGCTCATATGGTAATTTTTTATCCGTGCCATATATAATGAAATGTGGTGTGTCACCAATGGATTTATTTATAGACCCATTAATGGAGGCCTCTACTCTGGGAATCCAATCATCCCAGCTCGCATAATTTTCACTGAGAATGTGTCGTAGCACATCTAATACCTTTTTATTTTGTCTCTCTACCAACCCATTCGATGCTGGGTGATAGGCCAAAACGTTAACCTTTTTAATGTTGTATTGTTTACATATTTCTTGTAAGATCTCAGAATTAAATTCTCCTCCATTATCACTTATTAATACCTTTGGGGTAGTAAAGCGACATATTACATTATCTGTTATTGCCTTTGCTACTGTCTCTGCTGTCTTATCTTTAATTGGAGCTAAAATGACATAACGGGAAAAATGATCCGTTGCTACGAATAAGTATAGGTTATTATTGTATGATAATGGCAACTTGAGTAAATCAACAGCGACAACGTCCCATGGTTGATGTGGTACTGGGTAATTACCCATCGGTGCAGGTGTGATTGGGTATCCTTTGTGTTTCGCACATGATTCGCATCTGTCTATATGATTGTGTATATCTCTTCGTAATGAAGGCCAGTAATATAATAGCTGGGCTTGGTTGAATGTCTTATCCTTTCCAGGGTGTCCTGCATGTGGGCTGTCGTGTATCATTCGTAATACTTGGGGTATCATGTCATTAGGTACTACCAACTGGTTAGTATTTCTTTGGCGTTTTGGTTGTTTAGAGTTAATTTTGTATAATGTATTATTGACCATTGTGAATTGTTCAAGTGGGACATGCAGTTTGGGTAATTGTATGTCATCTCCACTTTCTAACTTGTATATTACTTTTGACCATACTGGGTCAAGTCTTTGTGCCTTTGCGATATCCTCGTGGTTTGGGATATTTCCTTTGAGATCTAACGCCGCAACCTGAATTGTGTTCGGGTTCCTAGATAATGCGTCAGCTACTATATTCATTTTACCTTGTATATAATGTATTTGTACACTGTAGTTTTCAACTGTACATTTCCATCTTGCTCTCCTCCCAGAAAGGAGTTTTTCTTTAAACATACCCACCAGTGGTTTATGGTCGGTGAATAAGTGGATTTCGTAACCATATACCAAATCTCGAAACTTTTGTAATGCAAAAATCACTGCAAGTGCCTCTAAGTCTGTAGTGCTATAATTTTTTCTGCACCTCTTGTTTGTCTGCTGGCAAATGCAATTGGTTGATTCTTTCCTCTTTTATCTTCCTGCATCAGTACAGCCCCTAATCCTTTAACTGATGCGTCTGTACAAATAAGAAATGATTTCGTGTAATCTGGATATGCTAAACAAGGTGCATTCGTTAGTTTAATTTTTAGATTGTTAAATGCCCTTTTTTGTTCTTCTTCCCATTGGAATACAGCATCTTTTTTGAGTAGTTGGAATAGAGGGAAGGCTATATGAGAGAACTGTGGTACGAAGGACCTATAGTACCCAGCCAGACCTAAAAATTGTCTAACTTCGTCAGTCGTAGTGGGTTCAGGAAAATCTCTCACTGCCTGTATTTTGTCATCAGTGGTGTGAATACCATCAGAGCTTAATTTGTGGCCTAAGAAATTTATTTCCTTAAAGCAAAATTTGCATTTAGAAAGTTTAATTTTTAATCCAGCATCACTAAGCTTTTGTAAGAGTAAGTCTAATTTCCTGAGATGATCCTTAATATTCTTCGTTGCGATAATAATATCGTCAAGATAAACAAATATTCCTTGTCCTAAAATTCCGGACAATACGTAATTCATAAGACGCTGGAACGTACCAGGGGCTGTCCTCAGTCCCATTGGCATTCTTGTATATTGATAATGGCCTCTGTTTGTTGAAAAGGCAGTGTATTTACGTGACTCCTGAGATACCGGAATCTGATAGTATCCGTTTAGGAGATCGATGGTCGAGAATATATTATTCTCAGGACCAATATTCTGTAGAACATCACTTAGCAATGGCATGGGAAATCTGTCTGGGATGGTGTGATTATTTAGTTTACGGTAATCTACTACCGCACGCATTTCTCCATTTCTCTTGGGCACAAAGAAAAGGGGAGCGTTCCACGGAGAAACTGAAGGCTCAATAATTCCAAGCTTTAACATTTCATCGACATACTGATTAGCAAGTGTACGTTGGGAGTGTGGTATGCGATAAGCTGGTACGAAAATTGGTGGTGTTTCTGGGTGCACATTAATCATGTGATTAATCAAGTTAGTACACCCTAATCATTCTCCGGGCAAGGCTACGGTGTCCCTGTGTGTTTCCAGCAGGGTTAACAAATCATTTTCTTCGTCAAATTCACCTGAGTGAATTAAATTCTCTTTATTCTTTCTCTATCCGTAGATTTTATCTCACTTGTTACTCCACCAATATTTATTTCCTTTACAGGGGCGAAACATTTTTCAATATTAACTATGCAAGTTCCCTTCTTCAACTGAACTTCCCCATTCATGTGATTAATAATGAATATCTGAGTTAGCCCTTCGTCGTTCGTATGACATAATGCGTTTTCTACTGACAATCCCTTTACTTTACATAATTCTTCTAAGACAAGAACAGTACTATTCCGTAATTTGCTCTTTATGGTAACCTTCATGTATGAATTAGGTGGTATAACCAAATCATTAGTGAGATGGGCTGGAAAAATTGATAAATCAGTACTGTTAGCTGGGTCACTAATTCTGGAGGATGGGGTTGCTGGTGTAAGTGGATCTATACACTCATCTATTTGTGTATGTTTGTTTAAGCCTTTAATATTACCAATTCTTTTTGGCTCTCTTCTACCAATCGGTGAGGGCTCTGAAGTTATTTCCTCTATAAATTCATTATCAAAGTCTATTCCATTCATTTGTGGGAGTATAGTTATGTTCTCAGTTCTCATGGATCTTAAGCCCAGTAACATATGAGCTTTAATTGCTAAGTTTTCAACGATATAGAACAATGCAGAGAATGGTCTTGTAGTTTCTGTGAAACTGAGATTTAATCTTATCATACCTTTTACTGTAATCTCTTGACCATCTACTGTGTTTAATTCTAAATCAGCTTCATCCAGAAAAGTTACTTTCTTTTTATTTTTAAGAATTCTATTTAGTTCTTCATGTGTTATTAAGTTCACTGGAGAGCCTGTATCTAAAAATAAGGAAACGTTTTGATCCTCACATACAGCTGGTATCAAGATACACTCATTTCCCAACATGCCTCCTATGTGAAGTTTAACCTTGTTCTTTTTTATGTTTGTTCGTTTTTTGTCATGACTTGGTCTTCCCCCGATTTGAACATAGACACAATTTTTTCTACTGTTTTGCAATCACTAGTCCAGTGCCCTTGGTATCTATGATGCCTACAGTAAGGACCAAACCCTTGTGTCTTTTGATTATCCTCTTTTGCCTTGATAAAGCATTCATACCTTGTGTGTCCTGGTTTTGCACAGTAATGACACAGAATGGACCTATCCCTTGACTGTGACCTACGAGGTGATTTCCCATAAAAAGTGTTGTTTATAGCGCGAGACCTGCTCGGGCTGCGCGAAAACTTATGAAACTGCCTGTAGGAAGGCGTGTGGGAACGAGGTCTAGGCGTCTTTGTCTGTTTGGACTGCCTCATTTCAGGTCGCGATCGATTTTGTTCTCTGTTTGGGGTCGGTGTTGATGTTTTCACAGCTGATACTGTCTCAGGTACCCTGATTCTACCAGAATGTGCATGTGTGTCGACCACACCTGCTTTACTGCACTGCATCTCTACCTCGTTCATTAAGTCTAGTAAGCACATTCCAGGGATGTACGCGATTGTTTTGGCGATCTTAAGGGTTCTATCAGGTAATTTACACAAGGCAGCTACATAACCAATGATGTCCACGACGAGGTCTGGGGACATCTTTCCATCATCTGTTATCCACTTAGAATTCTCCAGAGTAGCTAATAGGGTTCTCTTGATTGTGGAGACATCAGCAGTTATTTCACTGAGCACATGGTTTGTAGTGTGCTCCCTTACAAGATCTACAATTTTATGTAATTCTGGAATTATACCTGGCAAGAAGTTCATACCTCCAGAAAATTTCTTCAGAAATTCAGTTTTAAATTCATCATATGTCCTAGCACGATGTAGCTTATCGGAGCGCAATAAATTGCTTGCTGGACATCTTTCCTGGCTTATGCAAGATGAAAAAATAGCAATTTTCTCTTGTTCATCTAGTATGTGGCGCTTGATGAACATTTGTTCGCACTGACTGATTAATGAAATGACATCAATGCGATCCTTGTCTGTGCCAGAGAATTTTGGGGCAGTCTTATCCTCGTGATACACAAAAACGTGAGGTGTGGTTTTTAGATCAGCAGTATTTGTTTCTTGATTCATATTTAATGATTGCCCTGTTAATTCAACTTGTACGAGTTTATCGTTATGTGAGGGAATGGTAGAATATGTATGACCGGACCGATGAACCCTGTTAAGTATATTGGCATACGTATTTAAGGCAGCTGCGAAGTCGATACTCTCAACATCTGAAGGGGTTTCCCACTCATCATCCGAAACTCCCGTATTTGTTTCCTTATCTATAACGTGTGGTGTGGGTTGTACAATGGGTGGGCTGTCTCTTAATTGTGAGTCTGATGTTGTGGCAATTTGTGTGTCATCTGGTATTAACGTGGGTGGTTGCGAAAATATTCCTGTCATTAAGATATGATGTTATGAAATACGCCTCTTGTTTATTTATGTCCTAGCAAACTAGATGATTAAATAAGTTGAATATAGCTAATTTTAGCACTGAGAAGAAATGAGCAAGTATAATTTTACCCACTTGATACAGATCGTAGAGGTGTGTCGTTACAAAAGTCGATCTCGGAAGAAAATACAGGTTTGATTGAAGATCTCTTGATAATTCTAGTGGTGTGTTGATGGACGATATTACTCAGGAAACTCCATGGCCTGGTATTTGTAGTGGTTAACGGCTGTCCCAGGCAAACCTCAACATAGAACGTCGAATTTCCAACTTAACTGTGAAAATAAGTGAATATGAGTAGGAGCTATGTGAATAATGAGTAATGAGTAGTGGGTGAGAAGTGCCCGGTGTCCGTCACACGTTGCTTGGCATGGCAGACTCGCGTTGTGATGTCATCTCAGCACATGGTGACGTCGGCTTCCCACACTGGTAGCTGTGGTGAGTGAATGAGTAGCGATGAGTAACTTGAGTGAAGACGAGTGAGTAAGATGAGTTGTAAATCGTGTCTCACTCTTCGTTTGTTTGTTCCCTTTATTCTATGTGGAAGTTTTCTCTGTCCTTTTCTCTAGTGATTTATTCGGTGTGGGATGAAGACCGCCGCTACTTGTAGGTGCGTGTAGAAGATTATACAGACGACGTAGAGTTGTTAATTGTAGTTGATTGTAGATGGCTGTAGACTTTGTAGAACTGGAGCTAACCTTGTAGTCTCGGTTGCTTTTGTAGAAATTTGCTTTTAATTCGGAGACGATGTCCGCAGATTTGCTGATTTGTCGTTAAGCTACTTGCAAGGCGTCGAGTGATCTCTTGACCTCTGCATCAGCGTAATGATCTGGGAGACGGAGGGGGCAGGAGCTGATATTGTTGGTTGTTGTCAATCTTGATATTTTGTAGGAATTTAATGTTGATTCGTAGACAAGGTTCGTATACGTTCGCTGCTACCAAATGTCATAAAGACTTTGTAGTTAATTGTAGAGAAGTATATTTTAGACTTGTGGTCGAGCGGCTTTTATATCTTGTAGTAGTTTCCCCACCAGATGTCATGTAGTGACGGGAGAGGTAAAGAATAGTATGGGACTATTTTTATTTGTCTTGGAAATATTAAACAGGTATAATAGTATAAGTCCTGGGTAGCTACCTCCCTGTCTCGCTATCTCTCTCTCTCTCTCTGTTCTCAAGCTAATCTCCGTCTCGACCTCTCTCTAGGGTCGCTTGTCTCCTTCTGTCTAGCCTGTTCGGTGGCTAATCTAGGTCTGAGCTCTCTTTCCTAAATTCTGGTATAGCAGGGGTGTGTCACATGTGTTCCTCGTGGGTGGACTAGATCTTTCTCACGAGAGGACTGCTGACAGCTAACTGAATCATCTCCTTACTGGCCGCTGTCGTCAGCTTTCCCCCGTGTAAGCGTTTAGCGCTGCTCGCTTCTCGCAAACACAACACCTTCTCATCATTTGACTTCCTGCTTCTATCTGTCTCTCTATCTATCTATTTATCTATCTATCTATTATGTAGTCCTATAATGGATGCGTCAGATTACAACGCCGCGACTAGGAGAGAGAGAGAGGGAGAGAGCCGTAGCAGTACCGTATATTTGAGGTGAGGCTGAAAGACGGTGGGTGTGTCTCTGATGTGACCTCTTTGCAAGGCCACTACTAACGTCCTCTTCTCTCTTCTGCTCTGCTCTCTTCATCTCAACTCTCTACTCCCACCCACTCTTTCTTTACTTTCCTCTCTTCCACTTTTCCTTATCTCTCCTATCTTCTCTCTTGTTCTTCACTCTTCCTCCTTTCCTTTCCTCTCTTCTCCTCCTTCTTTAGCTCCCTTTCCTTTGCTCAATCATTCTCCCTTTTTCTCTCCTCTCTTCTCCTATTCTGTCCAATCCTCTCTCTCTCATCCTCTCTGTTCCCTTCCCTTCCTTCCCCCATCATCTCTCTTTCATTCTTCTCTTTTCTTTTCTTCCCTTATCCTCCCCTCTCCTCTCTTCCCTTCTTCCCCTCTCCTCCCCTCTTTCTTCCTTTCTTCCCCTCTCCTCCCTTGACCATTCTTCTGTCCCCTCACCTCTCCTCCTCCATCTCATGCACAGCTTATCATGTCCCTGTCTTACTAGGTCTGGAGACCATCATCAACTCACTTGATGTGGTGCTACCTACTCCTTCCTTCACCTCTATCATTCCGTTTCTCTGTCTGCCCTTCTCTCTTCTTACATCTCTCTTTCCTTCCTGTCACATTTTATTACTCGTCACGTCTGGTGGCTGTATACTGAGTGACATCTCTAATTTTTCATGCAACCCAAGAAACCATTAGAACGCTGCGTAACCAAACAACCTGATAGTGGGGTGATGTGCCTGCTATGGTGCCCCTGCTAAATAGGTGGAGAGGCGCAAATGCGGCATCCATCCACTAACCAAACTCCACAATTTTCCCGCGCCTCGCTGTTGCGGGGCGCTCTCAACCGCAAGGGAACGTCGGCTCACTGCACGGAACGACCATACAGGGGGTGTTGTTTGCCTGCGGTTCATGGGTCTGCTCGGCCAGACAGACCGAGGTTGATGAGCAACAACTGAGTCTGACAACCGCATATATATGGTACACATATGCCAGTGTACTTCCTTTGCTCTCTCTCTCTCTCTCTCTCTCTCTCTCTCTCTCTCTCTCTCTCTCTCTCTCTCTCTCTCTCAGGTTCTTATGCTGTTTTTTTGGTTTTGTTTTCCCAGTTAATATTAAGGTCGGACTCTCTCTCTCTCTCTCTCTGGTTCTTGTGCTATTTTTTGTTTTGTTTTCCCGGTTAATATAAAGGTCGGGCCACCTTCCTAGTACCGCAGTACGAATGTGGTTAGCATATATAATTCACTGTGTAACTGTTCTCTCTCTCTCTCTCTCTCTCTCTCTCTCTCTCTCAGCAGGGACTAAGACAGTTATTTTTCTTAAGCTTGCCTTTGCTTAATTTACTTACGTCGCACTGAAATTTAAAGGTAAATAAACATGCCATGTGTGTGTGTGTGTGTGTGTGTGTGTGTGTGTGTGTGTGTAAATGTGAACATACTGACACTATTATGCTAATGATTCTTTACTGAGCTAATATTCCTGATGCGAGTTAGCTGAGAGAGAGAGAGAGAGAGAGAGAGAGAGAGAGAGAGAGAGAGAGAGAATCCACATACACATAAACAAACCCTTACTTGCATGGGAACTGAATCAATCTCTAACCCAAGAAGAAGGAATATTAGGTAAGCGTCTGTGTCTTAATACATGTGGATTCATTCTCTCCAGGCAAATTGATGTCAGACGCATCTCAAAATCTCTTAACCCCTTCAGCGCGATGACGTAGCTTAAGTTATAATTCTGAAGTCTCTTGGTAATATAAGACTTTGGACAGACTTTTAGATCATTCATGGTTCGATGTAGTCATTATGAACCCCTTAACTTCGATTATATATTTTTCGTCTTGTTCTTGCTGCCTTCAGACGATTTTATTCAGCTTAGGAGAGATTTTTTGAAAGGGAAGAGCTAGAGACTTCCTTCATGAACTATCTTGCTGCCTTCAGACGATTTTATTCAGCTTAGGAGAGATTTTTTGAAAGGGAAGAGCTAGAGACTTCCTTCATGAACTTCTTCAGTGTGAGAAAAAAATCCTAAGTTGAATGAAACCGTCTTGAGGTAACGAGAATAAATCAATCTCACCGTAATCAAGGAGTTAATCACCAACAAGGGGCTCTCTTTAACTGTCTAAAATCATCTGGCAGCGACAAGAATAAATTACACAGACAACGTAAAGGGCTAAGTTACTGTGGTAGAATGGGAATGATCGGAGACTGGATTCACAGACGTACTCTAAAATGTCTGTCGTACGTAAGAATTGTTATATTGTAGAAAGGACTATGTAAAGAGAATGTATAATCTTCCCATGTCCTGTAAAATCTTCCTATGTCCCTTGTAAAATCTTGTCATGTCTCTTGCACAAACTCCCCGCGCCTCTCGCAAAATCTTCCCATGTTTCTCATAAAACCTTCCCAGGTCTTGTAAAATCATCCTGTGTCTCTTGTAGTTGCAAATATGTCCAAGTTACGAGAAGTGACTGATACTAAGTTTGGCAATCCACACCCAGATCCATCATCTAACAGGCTCAGATTATGATTTGCGGGAGATGGAGTTACAGTGGCGAGGCGGTAGCGTGTTCATCTTGTAATCTGCGTCTACCTTGTGTGTAGGGTTCAAAGCCCAAAACGTGGCGAGCATTTAAAGCGAGTCAAGACACGCTATACGTTCATATGCTTGCGTACATGTACACCCTCTCGGTTCAGGGCAATATTATATACAGACGCCAACACGCAAACACAGCCAATGCAATACTTCTACTTTCACATGCATCATCCCCTCTACAGACAATTCTTCCCCACTAGTACTTCGCCATCATGGGAAAATTTAATTCTAGCGGACCTAATATGGGCCATTATCCGTAGTTACTGTAGAACTTGTAACATTTCCAAAGGCGATTCTGTATGTTCTCTGATACGATACAGATTAATCAGATCACTAGAACCTACTCACCCATCGAATACTGTATGTAGACCAATGAAACAAAGCGCCGTACCTGACAAAGAAAAGAATCATATTAGAAAAATGCATTACACATGTTGAAAGAAATAATACAAGAAAATATTATAGCACCGGTAGTTTTATCTCAATTGCATGATCAAAGTTGCCATCATAATTATCATCATTTTCATAAAAAAAAGATTATGGTTATTATGATTCCTGGAATGCATTAGAAAATGAAATAAATCCCCCAACACATCATAATCATGATCATCATCATCACCATCATCATCAAGGTCCGGTAAAACTTCCTGGCATTATGATGTACAGGGGGTGCGTGAGAGGTATAAAAAAAAGTAAATAAATAAACTCGTGATGCGATAAGGAGAGCTGGAAGTGGGAAGACGAGGGTAGGGGTGGGGAGTGACGGATGTTGGGATGGGGGAGGAGAGGAGGAATGGGTGGGGGCGAAGGTTGCTGGGTGTTAAGGCGAGGTTGGGATAGAGCGAGGGGGGTGAACATAGGAAGAAAGTGGTAATGGGGAAGATGGTGACGAATGGTGGGGTGGGGAGGAAAGTTTCGTGGGATGGGAAGGTAGAGGAAGGTGCAAGTGGGATGGGGAAGGAGACATGATGGGGTTGTGGAGTGCCATCAGGCGGGGAGGGAAGAGTCGTTGGGTGGGGAGGAGTAGCAGAGCAATGAAAAGGTGCTGGGGGGGGATGCGTAAGTGGAAAGAGTCATTGTTTAATTGTTGGGGTGGAGAGGGAATGGTTGAAAGATGGAGAAGAATGGGTCGTTGGGTGGGGAAGGGAAGATCATGAGGTGGGAAGGGTCGCACGGCTGGGAGGGAAGGGTGATGGGCAGGAGATTGTGAGGAGGCTAGATAGAGTCGTACTGTAGTGTGATATGGTATGGGTTGTGTGGGTGGGGTGGGAGGGGTACAAGGTGGGAAGTAAAAAATAAGTCATAGGATTAAGAGGAGACGATCATGGGATAGACTGGGATTACCCGTGGTGAGAAAAGTGATAGGTCGCTTTGTGGTGTAAGAAGAGACAGTCGGTGGGCGATGCGGGAGGGAGGGTGTGAAAGGGATGAGATCTGTTCTTGGGTGGGAGGAAGGCCAAGGATATCTAAGATGCCTATGGGCTGTGGATAATTTTTTCATCTAGTTCTAGGATACGGCATTTTTATTTAAGGGGAACGGTTAGGTCAAGCCATCAGTGGAGTTCATATTAACAGGTTCTTGTTTACATGTGTCACTGTTATGTCTTTCTCTCCGCAATGACCGTACTAATACCGCTGCATGACTTTTATCCCAGTCTGGCTAAAACCGTTTACTTCAGCAAACGGTAAATAATTTTCTTCATGCGCAAAAGATTAAAAAAAAAATCTTTAAGGAAAATTCAACATTTACGTAAAAAGGATAGGTTATTTTACAAGCAGAACAACCCTATAAACGGATACTAATTTTTTCGGACAAACATCGAAAATCGAGTTTAGAAACACAAACCGTTTTCGAATTTATCTTTAGTACATCGTCTTTTATATGTGCAAAAATAAATATTCTTGAAGTGATAAAAAAAAAAATCATTCGTTTACACTTAAAAAACGAAAAAAGAAAAGAGAAAAAAATAGGCTTCTATCCGTTTTCTCCCACTTATTCTTGCATATTCTCCGCAGTCTCATTCCAAAGCATCTCCCGTTACCAAGTCAGTCTGTCGTTGTTATAGTTACACTGACCCTGCCTGGATAAGCGGGACCTGTTCAACTTCCTGTGAGAGAGCAGCTATTTCGCAGAGAGAGATTATATACCTTTCATAATGGCCAATCAATCTAGTTCCGGGCGCCAAATCCCAGTCTTCATTCAGAGAGCTGTTACACTAATGCCGCCTTTAACCTCCTCTATCGCCTCTCATCTCCACCCAATCCCGCCGGTCCCAGTCGCCCTCCCTCATGTACAGTCAACCAAAAAATTACCGCACCAATAGGCTTCGATGGTTGCGAAAATAAGCGAGTTCCGCAGACACACGTGAATCTATTACCCAGGTGCCTCAAAAAATATAGCATCCAATGTGTGGTGTTTGATCCTATTTCAATTCCTAACATTCATCAAGGACAATATTTGCACTGATACACATTCCACCATAAATTACAAAGCTTCGTCCATGTTTCAGAATGGTACGTGCTGTAAGAGGGCCGATACTTTCTTGGTTGACGGTACAATTTTATCCTCCCATCTCCTTCTTGGTCTCTCTCACTCCATCTTTTCTTGGTCTCCCTCTCGTCATGGACGTAGACATCCCTTTCAATAAAAAACGCACACAAAAGACCCCCCCAACACACACACACACACACACACACACACACACACACACACACACACACACACACACACACACACACACACACACACACACAATAAGGCAAATCTTCCGCTAAATAACCAGACAGAATCTTCCCGTATGATTAAAGTCGAGCTTAATCATCTTCTAAATGAGAGAGAAAAAACCAGAATGATTCTTCTTCCTTTTCCCCTACTTAGAAAAGTTCCAAAACATCCACAAAAGGGGATGGGGTACTTTCTTTTTAGAACAAATTAATGAAATGAATAAAATTTCCCAGCTAAAAAAAAATAATAATAATAAACAAAGAAACCGTATGAATAAATAAACAAAAGATGTACAGCTATAATAAAAGTTTATTCATACAGGCATTATTGTACACCTCTCATGGTTAATAGAAAGAAGGGACCATCAGGACGCAATGGTTGTAGGAGTTCAAAAAAGTAAGCAGAAACGTGTAAGGTTCACTACAATGGCGTTAATTAAAATTCATTCTTAGTGCAGCCAGTAAGGTAAGTTAATTCTTCTAGTGAGATTAGTAAGTTTCTTCAAAGTTCAATAAAATCGTCTGACCGTGGCAGGAACAAGGTGAAAAAGACGCCATCGCAGTGAAGGGGTAAGTCACTGAAACAGACAGAGTACCAGCCAAAAAGCTAGAGAAGATAGCATAAGAAAAAAAGTATAAGGTAGACGGGGAAGAGAGAGGAATGGTTAGTGAGAAACTAGTAATGGTAAAGATATAAAAAGGCAGAGGGAGAGAGCATCAGGAAAGACTAGACAAGAAATATGCAATAAATAAATAAATAAAAATGCTAGGTAAAATAGAGGAAAACCACAAGAAGTTACGAAGAAAACGGGAAAAAACCGATATAGTCAAGTAAAAGTGACGTAACAAACAATCACTTCAAGAGAGCAAAGCTAAAATTAAAGAAAAGTCAGCTAATAATTACAAAAATGGAAATCCCACAGACAAAGTAGTAAAAAAAAAAAAAAAAAAAAAAGGATGATTTGAAAAGTAAACCCTCTACCCTTCTAAGAAAAAAAAAAAAGTTGTTTCTCTGCTCCTTAAATATTTTCGTCCTGGTACTTCCACTTCTACTTTGTATTCATGTAAAAGAAATAAAATGACAAGGCTGGGTAAAACGAGAAGGAAGGAGCTAGTAAGAAATTATAAAAGATAAAGACAGGACACATAAGCAAGGGAAAATGACGCGCGTTTGTGTTAGCTGTCTCCATTCATCCTGTTTCCTCCCCCGCCCCTTCCTTATGCTCCTCATCCTCTTTCTCTTCCCATTTCTTTCTCCTTTTCCTTGTCTTCTACCCCCTTTCTTTCTCCTTTTCCTCCTCTCCCTCTTTCTTTCTCTTTTTCCTCCTCTTCCATCTATTTTTCTTTCTCTTTTCCCCCCTCATCTATCCTCTTTTCTCCTCCTCCTCCTCATCATCTACCCCTTCTCCTCCTCCTCCCCCTCCTCACCTTCCCCCCGCCTAGGCCCCCCTTCAGCATTCCAACCTGGCCGCCAGAGGTCGGGCTGAGCTGGGGGTCACGGTCGCTTTGTTGTTTGGTCCCCCCCCCTTCTCTCTCTCTCTCTCTCTCTCTGTATCTATCTATTTTCAGGGATGGCTATTAAAACCAGTACTAATAGTTTCTTAATTATATAAACGATACTGGTATAAGAATACATGACTTTTATCTCCATATTCGCCGTTAACACTAAGTTGGATAGCACAAGCACATAATATGACGATCGGATTACTTCATGGAATGACCATCACAAATATAAGTTCTCGGGAAAGTGGAAGATGCCCTTTAATGATACCAAGTGTCAGATCTTACAGTTCGGAGAGTAAAGCAGGAAATATGAATACTAGACGCAAGACTACATACGTATCAGATATCCGGTCAAATATTCAAGCATATTAATTCCTTAAATCCTCATGTTATAAATGCGCTGTGCATTTATCATCCTCAACATCCTTTTTTGGTAAATTTATTCTCAGCTGATCTTAATAATCCTCAGAGTGTAATGATATGGAAAGGGGACGTAGCGAAATTTGAATGTACCATATTGGCTGTAATAACAGAGATCGTTACCCCTTCATCCCGAAAGCGTCATTTATTCTTACTCTTGTTGTATCCATTCCTTCAATTTTGAAGTCTCCCCTAAACTAAGTAACATGGGCATGAATAAAACGCACTATACTTCATCAAACTGAAGGGGTTCAATGAGCACATACAAGTGACAATAAAGACATTTTCACTGTCCTGAGATGCAATAAAAAAGACGCTTCATACTGAGTACTGAAGTGATAAAACAGACGTCTTAAAATCCGACCATATGACTGCCCAACACCTTCCTCCCAGGGTCTCACCTTTTCCTCATATACCATCTTCTCTATTGTGCTAAATTATTAATGTACTAGAATTTTCTACCATACATATTTACACAGCACGCTAAATCTGAAGTAGCCACATAGATTCAAAATGTTCGTTTCCCCAGAATAGTTTCCCCACAAACTTCAACCCACAGATGTTCAAGCACAACTGCTATAGATGTTTTATGAATAGAGGACACCTGTAGTCTAGTGAACGTATTTATTTTCTACATTTAATTTTCCTTCCTGTGTTCATCTCCTCTCTCTCTCTCTCTCTCTCTCTCTCTCTCTAAAGGATGTGATGTAACAGAGGTCTTAAAAATCTGGTATGTGGTTGTCCAACACCATCCCCTCACTCTTTCTTCATACATCTTCCTCAGCGTTTTTTGTGCCAGATTATTAATGATTAGAATCCTCCACCAGGTATATTTGCATATTACATGAGGCATGAAATACCCACACAGATACAGATTATTTCAAAGTGATAATACTGAGATCTTAAAATGCGTATAAATGTGATGGAATGAGCATCTAATATACGTACAGAGGTAATGAAGCAAACCTTGACTTAATACTGAGGTTGCTCAACATCCTCTCTCTCTCTCTCTCTCTCTCTCTCTCTCTCTCTCTCTCTCAGTTACCCCTTACTTCCTCTTTGGCTTGATTATTAATGGCTAAGGTATTGAACAGAATATATTTACATGTTAAGGTAGGCTTGAAACAGCCATAGATAGTACAGGTAGATTTATATTAAACGTAATCCTATATTTTACTGTGTGTGTGTGTGTGTGTGTGTGTGTGTGTGTGTGTGTGTGTGTGTGTGTGTGTAGAGAGAGAGAGAGAGAGAGAGAGAGAGAGAGAGAGAGAGAATGAAGTGAACGTAATCAATTTCTGCCATGGCGAACTGAGGTTACTTAAGATCTTTCTTCTTACTTATAATTTTTAATGAATGATCATTAACTCTTTATGCACACTGTTTATGTTTCATTCCTGTTGTTATCGAGTGATTTTGGTCAGCTTAGAGAAAAACCCTGGTAATGAAGAGGTCAGTGAAGCCCGTGTCTTACAGCTTCTAGTTCGGAAAGCCTACCCAGACCTCAATAAAATTGTCTTGGGATGGGAAAAACAAAATATGTCAGCGTAATGAAAGGGTTGATAGTTAAAGTCCATCCCAGATTATGTTCCATGGCTTAAAACAGGCATGAGATTCAGATAATGGTTATCTATCCATTAATCATCCGCTTCTATGTTGCCCTATCAGGAGGGTAGAGGCCCATAGCTAGGTTATTCACTCCATACCGGTATAATGAAAGCCAGAGTGATCTGCTGCTCACCTCTGGGCAGGATCACGTGACAAAAAAAAATATATATGCCTAGAACTCAAATCCCTGTGGGCCACATCAGGCTGGAGCACTTTAACCCCTTGGATCATCATGCACCGTTTAGTTGATTATGTGGTCATCATCTAACGGAGTAAATGGTTTCCCGGGTTATATGAAACCACTGGCTCGTCACTCAGTACTAGCATTTATAGCCAACACTAAATTCAAAGAGTGAATGATAAGCGACCCACTTACCATAAGCTCCCACACCTACCTCCCTCTCTCACTCCCTCTTCCTTTATCTTCTCCCAGTTCTTTTGTGACACACTAATAATGGCTAAAACCATCCACAGAATACATTTACGTGTTACGAGAGGTATAAAACATCACCAAATACAAATCAAGTTGGGGCACAGACTCCTCCACACCTATCACCATCCCATTTCCTTTGGTACCGGGTAATCAAAGCCTGAAATCAGTTACAGAATACGTTTTCATGGCACGTGAGGCGTGAAAGAGTGGCCTACTTTCAGATGAAACAAATCGCCATCATTAGATTTTTGCTGAGAAAGACTGAAACAAATCAGCACTTTCCTATCACTTCCTCCCTGCATAAAGCACCCAAAATCTACCAAGTATTTTACACTCTATTATTATTGCCTCTAGACGAGTTTACTCAGCTCTGGGAAGACTTTTCAAACTAGAGGATACATTTAGCGTTCACTAATCCATTCAGTAAGAGAAACCCTTTATTCAGTCATCTAAAGACAGCAAAAACAAAATAAATTACGACCTCGGTCTCAATGGGCTATAAATCCTCGTACTTTCTTTCGTGTTGCAATATTATTTACATCAATACTCTTTCTGAAGTGGTGCTGCCAGACGAACATCATTAACTCTGCAAAGTCATCTGGTAGTGGATAGGTTATTGAAGAATGAATCTCACCCATCACGAAGGAAAATCACCCCTAAACTTATATCGTCAAGAGGCACCATGACTAAGTATATCCACGACATTCTCAGGATGAAGGGTTTAACAGGCAAAATCCTCCACCAGACACACCTTTATGGTACAGTTAGTGAAGTGAGAAAAAACTTGCATACATATGACACATCATTACCGTCATCAATATCATTCGAACTTCATTTCTTGTGCTCACATTTAGATTAGATTTCTTTCGTCACACACACACACACACACACACACACACACACACACACACACACACACACACACACACACACACACACACAAATGCAATCCTCCCGTGCTCCCTCACCCCTACATAAAGCTGCTTACAACACAAGCGCTGGCCGGTGGGATCATCACATTCTTACACCAATACAAAGAAGGTCAGGGGGAGGGAGGGTTGCAGCCCCCACACTCGTTTCTTTCAATGGCACTCAGGAAATACGTGGTTAATATTCTGTCTCCCTTTCCATAGGATGAATAGAGCTGATGAACCAAATAACCACGTCCTAGATTGCTACTGTGGAGTTCTGAAATTGCCCATTCTCTCTCTCTCTCTCTCTCTCTCTCTCTCTCTCTCTCTCTCTCTCTCTCTCTCCTGTCTCAGATCCCCTGCGATAACCCGAGTCCGAGGTAGAAGTAGCTGGGTTCCGTGGTAATAGGGTGGAGATGAAACCCATAATAACTCTGCACTCTGGGAGCACTTTCATTAGCTACACGATATTGCTGGGAGAGTAGCTATGATAGTCCCCCACCCCCTTGCCTCTCTCTCTCTCTCTCTCTCTCTCTCTCTCTCTCACACACACACACACACACACACACACACACACACACACACACACACACACACACACATTTCACTTCCAGTAGGCCACCTGAAAGAGCCTTTTGATTGTGAGGAATATTCAGAGTAGCCATGACAACGCATTCTCTCTCTCTCTCTCTCTCTGTGACTACTCACACACACATAAACACACACACACACACACACACACACACACACACACACACACACACACACACACAGAATGCATCACACACACATACACAGAATGCTTCACACACACATACACAGAATGCTTCACACACACACACACACAAACACACACACACACACACACACACACACACACGAATGCCTAAGGGAAATGGAAGAAGCAGGCAGGGCAGGACTGATGGAGTAATCACAGGGGTGTGGGTATTGAGCACGGGTCGGGGGAGGGGGCAGGGGCAGGGGAAGGGGCGGGCGCAGGGACAGAGGTGGGGCCACGGGCGGGGGCAGGGGCAGGGGCAGGGGCAGGGGTGGGGTAAGGGGACGGGGCAGGGGAGGGGTGGGTCGTGGTGGATCCCTTATCTTCCCTTGCTCCTCATACCTTTGGGTTACTTGTTGCTACCTTTTGGCTATTTGTTGCTACTTTGGCTACTCTGAGGCCACTTGGAGCTAACTAGGTTACACTGGGGTTGTTTGCTGCTATTTTGGCTAGTTTGAGTTACTCGTTGCTATTTGAGGGCTACCTGTTGCTACTTTGGCTACTTCGGGGTTACTTGTTGCTTCTTTGGCTACTCTGGGGCTACTTGTTGCTACTTAGGCTACTTCTGAGCTACTTATTGGTACTTCGGCTGCTTTTTGGTTAATTGTTTCGCTTTTTACTTTTTTTATTTGCCGACGTGTATACCTTTGTACTGAGATATATTTACTGAAGTTAAGAACACGGCAGTGAATTTCCTCCTCGTATACCATCCTACTTTCATTTACACGTTGTTCTCTACTGTTATATTCACGGAAAACTCGGGGTCACTATGATTTGAAATACAGTCACATCCCAAAAAATGAATAAATAAATAAATAAGTAAACAAGTGGTGCCAGGCATAATAAACCTCGCCCGACAACAGTTATTTTATTGTTGTTAAATACAGACTCGTTTCAGCCAGTTAGTGTCAAGGTGCACTTTTAGTCTAAGGTAATGGCGCAAACGTTTTCAAGTAACGCCCTCTGAAAATCCGTGACCTTGAGTTTGACCTTTCAAGGTCACTCAATTACCCCCAAAATTTAATCACTTTCTTTTGGAACCAGTGGCCACATACCCTGAAAGTTTCATGGAATTTCATTCAGCCGTTATTCCCTAGTGTTGCTAACAAACAAACAAAGAAACAAACAAACAAACTCGGCCAAAAACAATACTTCGTCGAACCTCGTCCGGGCGAGGTAATAAATAACCTGAAACACAGACGTAAAAGTATGTAGTACACGTAGAGGATTTTTTTTTTTCTAAAGAACAATGGAGACGGTGCTTTTTCTTGTCCAGTTCGTTTTCTGTGATAGGGTTCATGAAGGCTTTATCTGATACCTTCAGTCTGAAAAACCTCTCTCGACTTACTGTTTCTCCCATAACTTCACCCTCTGAATACGAAAAGGCAAAATTGTCTTCATCACACTGACTATCTCGCACCTCCCGCTTCCCCCACTTCATCCATCCTTAGTCAAATTCTACCCTTACTTTTTATTGGGTTGGCGGTACAGGGGAAAAAATCTAGGCTATCCTCACGCCATGTTTACTGGGTATATCGCTTGTTAATACTGTACTAGACGATAATATGAGAGAAATAGAATAGAGGGAGAGTTCCCTCCCCCCGCCAACTATTAAAATATATAAAATAACTCCACCACAGCTCCTCTACACCACCTTGTATATAAATATAGTTTTAAATAATCTCTGGATAGAAAAAATGCATATGAAAATTTGTAATATCTACAGGAAACAAAAAGTAATAAAAATCTGCATAATTATTTGATGTTTAGGGCTTTTTATATCATTTCCCTGATAATGTGTGACAGAATAGTGAAAATTCTTCCCCATATCACACGGTTCTATACATCCCTGTCCTTAGAAAACTGAAATGCAGATAGCTTTATAATATGGAAAGAACTGCAAATTGTCGTGTCTACGGTTTTACTTCTTTCAACCAAAAGGAACTATATATACCTCAGACAAGGACTTCTAAAATATTTTTTCCCATAAAAGTTCACATATGGGATATTATTGCAAATCATGTGGCGTTTTATGGATTTCGTCCTTGCAAACATGGAGCAATAGGAAAATACTGTAGCTGATTTTGCACAATCGAAAAAAAGTCATATTCTCATATTATTAACATTATCAACCTGAAGACATAATGTTTAATTAATTCTTGTTATGTTCTGATGATTTTATTCACGTTCACATTTTTCGAAATGGAGGGTTATTGTATATATATATATATA
The DNA here is from genome assembly GCF_032717465.1 of Coenobita brevimanus. NCBI lineage: Eukaryota > Metazoa > Arthropoda > Malacostraca > Decapoda > Coenobitidae > Coenobita > Coenobita brevimanus. Next base: position 55,876,445 of record NC_137008.1, read on the forward strand.
TATATATATATATATATATATATATATATATATATATATATATATATATATATATAGTCTTTAGCCTCGTCACTACGAGCAGGTTCTCACAAACTGAATGAAATCATCTGATGTTAGCGCAGAATAAAATAATAAAGACGTCATCATAATGCAAAAAGCAATATGATAAGCGAAATACCAGAACCATGCGATGTTTACGTGTTCACTTCTCCGAGGTAAGGCGAAGGGGGAGTGGCGCTGTTCAAAGGCACAAAGATGGCAAAACTCTGCGTCCACCCCGCCAATTATCTCCCCCAAACTTGATATTACCCCTCATCTCTCATCTCGCCGCGGCCCCTCCTCCCCTGCATCACCCTGTCTCTCGAACCCACGCCATGCCACGCAATATGTGATGTTGCCTGAAGTATTTAGTATTTAACCCGTTTAGTGCGATGACGTCTTTATTTCACTGTTGCTACCACCAGTTTTTTTTTTCTCTCTCTCTTTTTTTTTTTTTTTTTTAGTTCAGAAAAGGCCACTCATACAGAATGTTAAAAATCATGTTCATACGAAATAATCATAATAACTTTCAAACATGAGAGGAAACTCGTCTATTTTAGTCTGGCTGACCCAAGATAATTTTACTCATCATTAAGAAACCACCCGAGATATGAAGGTCAAAGAATTTTTGTTATCTCTATCTTCAGTATGATGAGGGTGAATGACAGTGCGTTAATGTGAAAGAGGGTTAAGATGATGGATGGGTAGATGGAAGGATGGATGAAATATGTTGCTTAATCGACAACGTATAACAATAATTTCTACTGGTAAAATACACTTGACACACACCCTCGGACTAATCGACATTATATAACCCTAATTTTCTCATGTACAACAAACTGCCTACCGATCATTACACAACACAAAACTTCCGGGAGTGAGTCCTGGGGTTGAGGTCTTCGCTACATATCCGGGAGGTGAGTATCTGGTGCTAGGACGTTATCTCGAAGAGACCTTGCCACCCTGACCTTAAGTCCTCTCTTCTCCTCCCTTCTTACCTGCCACATTCACCTCTCTTCCCCCCTTCTCCTTTCCTTTTATTTCTATCTTCCTCATTTCCCCCTCTTCTCCAGTCCATTCTCCCCTAACACCCTTCTCCATGTTTCTTTCTCCTCATTTCCCTTCATTTTTATATTCTTCATTTCCCCCTCCTCGCCGAAGCCTTCTTTCCTACCCCTCTCCACCATATCTTTTCTCATTCTCATTCCCTTTTATCATTCAATTCTTCTCAATCTTCCTTCCTACCCCTTTTACTCCCTTCTCCCTTTTTCTGGACTACTTCTCCTCCCCCTCCCCCTTCATCCCAACCTCCTTTCCTACCCCCATCTCCTACTTTCGATTCTCCATTTCTTCTCGCCTTACCCCTTTTTCCTTCTTCCACCATATATACTTTTTTTCCATCAAATATTAAACAGCTCTTAAAATCCATTCTATTTTTTGGCAAGGAGTGCGACGAATTTTCCCGAAAACGAAATGAATGCAAACCCCTACAAAACTTTAACACCAGTGCCCCACAGAACACATATCCTGCGTGCTACAAACGGACAGTTTAGCGCTCTACTCCTGGGCTCTAGGGGAACGGAATACCAAGGTGGACTGAAGGGGTATGGAAGGTGTAAACGGGGCATTGTTCCATGTTGCTTTCCATGATCTGCTGAGAGCGGAAGTAGATGCTGAAGGCCAAGCAACAAATGGTGAAATTTAAATGCTTTGCAGCCTTTTATCGAGACTGAAGTTTTCTGTATCTTTGTTTTTGCTCTGAATTAATTTTTCTAATTCATACAGAGTCACAACTTTATTTTCAGTGTAATAAGATGCCTCGTATGGGTCATTATATTCATTCCAGTTATATCTTTTGCCTTAGTTCGAAGGCTTAACCCAAGTAATGCAGCAATCTTCTCTCAAAAATAGATGAATAACCTTAAATTATAATTTCTCTTCATTGAGGAAAACTTTCACATACACTCAATTACTTAAAATTTATCAGCCAACCTCCACCAAATAAAAACTGTATATTGTAACACAGCATGCAGTCCACAGTGTTTTCCAAAGACACTGAAATAGTCCCGGCAGGGTGTTTACTTTGCGCTGGTGGCAGCGGAGGAGTGGGAAAGATTTCGCTTGTTCTTGATATCAATAGGAATACTGTTCTTGTAAACTGAAGTTATCATCATAAGTATGAATATTATCATCATAATTATCATTAAAGTGATTATGAGCATCGTCATTATCCAGATCCTCATATTCGCATGGGGTTGAGAGAATCACAACACGGGTCTTTGATCTTCCTGGTAACATGAATTAAAAGAGCAAGAAAACCCTTGGTCTGACTTCCTCCTTACTCCTCAAACACTTCATGTTCCGTGGGAGGCAGTCAAGTAGAGATTAAAATATACCCTTAGAAACGCATTGGCTTCAGTTCTGTGTATTTTGTGTTATCTGGAGGCTAATCTTACAACTTCTCGAGATGTGCGTCCTTGAGACTAGGTTCAAAGACGATCGTAGTGGACATTAAACTCCTTCACTATGACCTGTCTTTCTTAAGCTGAATCAAATAGTCAAACGATAAAAAAAAATGTCTTTGTGCTGAAGGGGTTGTTCTAGATTGTGTCCATCCCTTTCTGTACTAGAGGTGTTTCATGAGCTAGATATCAACAGCGTAGTGGCAACCTTAAAATGGTGGTCTTTGTACTAAAGGATTGAAGTGAATGTTACAGTGCTCTTATTCACTTGCGATGCTGACCTTTCTATTTATCAGACTAACAACGGTTCGTCTTCTCGTTGACTTGGAGGTTTCCCAGCACTTTTGCCTTATTAATCAAATATCCATATCAAACCTTAACATTCCCTCTTATGTTACTTATACTCGTATCTCCGTTATATCGTTACAAATTATATATAAACGTTAGGGTGAATAATAATATGCCACAATTACACTGAAACAAAATGGTATGGAAGAAGTAAAAAGAAGTCAGTTATGGAGATGATCTGTATCTCATACAGTCCAGGGACGTCTTTCATAAGCTGAGTGAAGTCGTCTTGTGTCAAGATGAAAGAATCGTCTGGCGTTAAGCAAACGGGTTTAAAACAGACGCGGAGAGAATCCCTGACGTACAGCATTTCAACTTTCTCACCATAGGGGCCTCTGGTTTAAGAGAACGACGTATTTAGTATTTTAGATTCCTCACAGTACGTGCCTATGACATATAAAAACGCAGCCAATAAAAAAACTTCAAATTCTTCAAAATACAGTTCAAAAGCACGCACACACACACACACACACACACACACACACACACACACACACACACACACACACACATTTTATATATATATATATATATATATATATATATATATAACTTACACGGCATTTTTAGCTTTCACCAAACAAGCTTCCGACCAACACAACGCATAAAATTTCTCACATCTCTCTCTCCTTGCACACATCCCCACCTGACTCGTACTAAGCCAGCGTGGAGAAGGGTTAATTATGGCTATATCCTCCCTACGTGGAGAGGTTCGGTCTTGCAGTGGACCAATTAGAGAGTGTCCGTGATGATGATGCGCTATCGAGCGTGACTAAAGTGATGTAACATGGCGATGAGAGAGAGAGAGAGAGAGAGAGAGAGAGAGAGAGAGAGAATTATATTACTGACACGAACCCAACCTACAACAAGAGCTAGTACAGACAGCTTTTATATAGCGGTAGTGTACAACTGCAAAAACTGTAGCACCATAAACACAATAACCATAAGGATTTGGGGAGAGTTCACAAGGCACACTGTAATCTGGAATCGTAAATGCTGGCCCTGAAAATATTAAACTGGAAGCTGAATGTAGCCAAACTGGAAGCTGGAAGAAGCAGAAGAAAAAAATAAGTCCCTTCAACCTAGTATAAAGGCAAGGAAAAATGACTTTTTTTTTTTTTTATTTCGCGTTGGACATCAGTATCACCATAAAATCTTACTACTACTTGAGCTAATATTCTGGAAAGCTTAACGTCACACGATTTCCTTCAGCTGAAATTAAGGTATGTGTGCTTAAACCTTAAATCGCTACTTGGAATGCAAGCCTCTCATTTTGATGGTGATTTAGGGAACGCATGGTTATTAGGTATGGTTAGCCTGCATCCCAAAAAACAAGGATGGTTTCAGCAAGTACATAAGAAGACCACAAGACCACATGATCCATCTTCGTCACGAGCGTCAGAAATTATTTAAAAAACTGGGAATTTGCATTTCACTTCTCGATTTCACGTTAAATCTAGACCAGACGGCTTCATTCATGCGTTGGTGTGTTATAGGTGCATGAGACTGTCAAATTACTTCTCAGTGCCAAATTTTCTAACGAGATATTGTGTTTAATAGCCGAATGTGGATTATGAACACTCAAAAAATTATGCCATATTTTCTTGTCTTTGGAGTTACATGTTTTTTTTTGTTTTTTTATTGAGAGAGAGAGAGAGAGAGAGAGAGAGAGAGAGAGAGAGAGAATGATTTACCGACAGGCACCCAGTGCACATCAAAGTTTTTACATCGTGCTACTGAAAATCGAAAAAAGAAAAAATACGCATCAGCAAAATCATTACAATGGGATGAGGAAATAGTCCACAGAGTACACCGTAATCTGGAATCGTAAAAATTTGATCCCTAAGAATCTCGGCTTGGACGTACCACAACCATCCTCATCGTCCTCATTATCCTCCACCTCCTCCTCATCATAATCCAGACCTCTTTTCCCATTTTAGGTGATAGGGTTCAAAGAGAAAGAAAAAGCCTGACCCTGAAAAATAAGAACCAACCAAATTCTGCCAGTTAAGTGGGCTACACTTTCATTTGCTCATCATTCAAGCCACAGGAATCCTGGTACAAGAGTATAATAACAAACTTTCCTAGACAAATTAGGGCCGGGAAAGAAAAGAATGATTTTCAATATCTATGCCGTATTCTACTCTGTAATTAACTCAAAATGCTTCTCATATCCAGCAACATTTTCAGGTTTCTAAGACTCAACTGAAAAAGATTAGAGTTGTCTCGAGCATTAATGGGTTACCAATTGCCCCAGTGTCAAATTTTCTTTCGTCCTTATTGGGCGAATGTGTATTACCAACACTGAAAAAACTGATACCATATTTTCTTGATGTCTTTGGAGTTACTAGTTTTTCTACTGTTAATAGGTCGAGGTGTGTGTGTGTGTGTGTGTGTGTGTGTGTGTGTGTGTGTGTGTGTGTGTGTGTGTGTGTGTGTGTGTGTGTGTGTGTGTGTGTGTGTGTGTGTGTGTGTGTGTGTGTGTGTGTGTGTGTGTGTGTGTGTGTGTGTGTGTGTGTGTGTGTGTGTGTGTGTGTGTGTGGTTCCATACATGGCCTTCATATGAGCCGCTAAAGGATCCGCGACCCGCGTAAGTCAACAAGAAATAGGACGGGCTGTCGAGTACCGTGGGAGCGTAGGTGGAGCGTTGGCGAGGGGATGGGTGGAGGGGTGGTGAGGGAGAAGAGTGGTGGGGGGAGATGGTATAGCACTGGTGGAGAGCGGTGGTGATGGTGGAGGGTTGGTGTGTGAGAAGAATGGTGTGGTGGGACAGAAGTGTTTGTGGTATAGGGGAGGTAATTAGAAGAGAGTGGTGGATGGGGGATGATAGAGTTGGTGAAAGGTGGATGGGTGGGTAGGTGGATGGGTGGAAGGAGGTGATGATGGTGGGCGGGGTGTAGAGGATGGCAGTGGTGGAGAGGTGAAGGACGGCTGTGGTGAAGATAGGCTACGGCGGTGAAAGGTGGAGGTGTTGAAAGGTGATGATAGAATGATTAAGAATGGTAGTGCTCCTATGGTTAGGGATGGTGGTGTAGAGAGGGGGGTGTCATGGAAGGTAGTGGTGATGATGATAAAGAATAGTTGCAGCGCGAGGTTGATGGTGAATGAAAGAGGATAGAAATGATGTGAGTGATGGTGGTGCAGTATGTCGCAAAATATAGTAGCGGTCTATACAGGAAATACGGGTGACAGGAAAGACTATTGGCCTGTACTTACACCATTTATGATAAACTACCCACGCTTATGATCCAATATACACGTGCAAGAAAATAATAGTAAAGATGTGGTGCAGGATGATGTTGGTGGATTAAAAGGGAGTGGATGGCAGGAGAGGATGACAGAGGTGATAAGTAAAGGGTGGGGTGGTGGGAAAATGTGGTGGAACGGAGGGTGATGGGGGTGTCTGGTGATGGAGGGGAGATGGTGGAGGGTAGTAATGATGGTGAAAATGGAGTTAGTGGTGGATAGTAGTGGTGGTGTGGGTGAAGATGGGATAGGTGGTGGAGGGGATGGAGTTGGTGATGGATAGTAGTGGTGGTGTGGGTGATGATGGGGCAGGTGGTGGAGGGGAATAGTGACGAATAACGAGAAGCTGGTGAAGGATATTGGTGAGGTAAATGAAGGAGGTGGTGAAAAATAGTGGTAATGGTAAAGGGGGAAGTAGCAGAGGGAGGGGTTGGGGAGTGGAGGGGTCAGCTGGGGGAGAGGGAGACTGCTATGGTAGATAGTGACGATGGAAATGAAAAGGGACGTTATGTAGAGGAGTTGATGATGGAAATGGGGAATGGTTATGGGTGGTAGAGAGACTGAGGGATGGGGAATGGCGATGATAGATGGACTGGAGAATGAGACAGAGGATATTAGATCTGGATGGGTCAGTGATGGAAGAGAGGGATGGCTGTGGGTGGCTGAGGCTAGTTGTGAAGGAGAGTAGCAACATAGGAAATCAGACCTACACCATACCAATATCTGTTTCACTGCCTGTGCCTTGTAATTATCGTACCCTCCTCCTAACCTCCTCTTCGACTTTTAGGGGATAGTGACGGAGATGGTATTGGTCAGAAGGAATGGAAGGGTAGGAAAGGGGGGGGAGAAGGTAGGAGAGGGAGAGGGAGAGGGAGGGGGACAGTAGTACAGTAAAGGGAGAGGGATGGGCAAGGGTAGGAGGAGAGGGAGAGGGAGAGGGGGGGGCGCCAGGGAATGGAGAAGGAGGGTGGCGGTAGGAGAGGGAGAGGGAGGGAGAAGGGTAGGCAAGGGAGGTGGATGGTGATGGAGGGACGTGAGTGGCCTCCCTATCCACTGCTGAGGGTCGCGTGGGTCACCTCCTGGTTCATGTGTTGGTATGGGAGAGGCAAGCACGGTGAAGCTTTGTATGCCCACACAGATACCGGTACAGTTGGCCGAATATAATATAGCTGCTGAAGGAGATTACCTGGGAACCGGAACAATAGGTTGAAAGTGCCCAAATAGACATGATTACTTGATTTGGTGCTGAAGGAAAGGGCTGAGAATGGAAATATATTGCACTAGGAAATTAAGAGAATAAATTACAATTGGGGAATGAGACAATGAGATAAAGCTTCCGGCGGATGTAGAGGTGAGAAAGGGAGAATAAATTACAGATACAGAGAGAAACATGATCCACAATTAGGGAATAAATCACAGCTGTCAACGAAAACTTGGAGAAAGAAATTACACCTCGAACGAACATACAATTCAGTAATGAAGTCAATTAAGTAATCTTCACAGTTGTCCCTGAACATTCTAAGGCAGTCTAGAAATAACTCGTAGCCCGTATCTTAAATGCACTAAAATTTGTCGAGGACAGCTCAGTATTTCACCACAGTTAAAAAGACAATTTCCTTTGCGTAGATTTGACTGATACTAAGATGATTAATTTATAATACACCTTCCCTTGTAACTTACGCATGGATGAAATTAAAGAGGAGAGAAATCCTGGGACGGAACTACACAAGGACATGAGGAATTTTGTACCGAAGTGCGAAAATTGCCGTGACGTATATGTGAGAGAATATATCGAGGAAGGAGTGGCCGTTAATGTGTAAGGGCAAGGGACAAAAATGCATAAGATTTTTTTCTTTTTACTTTTTTTCGGCCACTCCTAACAGGATGTATTGTCAGGTGAAAGACGGATACATGGATAGATACACAATTAATAGACAGAATGATAGATAGATAAACAGTGAGATAGATAGTCAGACAGACAGAAATGTAAATATATACATGTTATGAAGTAGAAAATGATCCTTACTGCCTAAGAATAAAAATAACTTAATTTGGTGAGCCGTCTCAATCAGGGCGCAGCGTTAGATGACAGGCAGGTAGATAATTATAGAGAAAGATAGACAGATAGGTTGGCAGACAGACAGATACAGACAAATGGACAAACTAATGTAAATACAGACAGATAAGCTCATTAATTAAGATGCGTTTTTCATACCATACTTTACAAATTGTTCTGTAGATGTATGCAAAAGCAGTGTTGTGTTGATACGGCTATAATTACTTTAGCTGAACTTCTCTCTCGCTAATAAGTCCATAGATATGCATTGAAGAGCGACAGCAAAATGTAATAATGGTCTACGTATAAGGATGATTTGCCAATTTCCATCAATTTTCAGTATCGTTTTCATGGAAGTGTTGATGCCGTGAAACAGCCTTAGGACGAGTGCTGTCTCTACGTACTTTCTCATAATAATGTAAAAAAAAAAAAAAAAAGGAGTTAGCAATAATGTTGCAAATCTGGGTTAAAAATGGATAATCACTTGGATAAACTACGGTACAGGTGAATATAATTATGGAAATGTAAAAAGAAAGTGAAAATGAATACTTATGTTACCCTTGGAACCTTGAGCAGAGTTATAACAGAAAACGATCTCGACTTTCAGACCTTAAAGAACGTGTTACGAGGGGGAACAATAGGATTGTTTTTTCTGGGTATATATCTACTATTGATAAAGTGTCGTCAGCAATTATTTCACCCTGTATTTGGTATTCTATGTTAAGTCTTATACTGTCCCAATTCCTGCTGTGGCCATCAACTTCCTCGTTCTCTAGGATATTTGGAGTCGTGATGAATGCTGAATAACGACTGTAAATAAGTGGTCGAAAGATTAAATAATACAATGAGTGCAGCAACAGTACCACAAGCAGGATTGGTTTCTCTAATGTGTCTGGGATGGTCTTTAAATTTTCATACACTGACTTGATGGCATTACTAAGTGAAAAGATTACTAAGCCTACCTCAAAACCACAAACTGATTTTTCTATTCTACACACCCACAAACAAACCCTAATCCTTTGACTGTTAGGGTTTCACTTGAACAAAATCGTCTGGTGTTAGTAAAAAAAAATCCCTGGGTGTACCAACAACAAAGAAAGAATTATTCGAGACAGTTTCTGAGACCTTAAACTGGGCTTTCCCTCAGACGAACATAATCTGGTGCAAGCCAAAATAAAATACACGAATGCACTAATTATGGTGAGAGGTTTAAAGTGCAACAACATCATCACCCTCATCATCATCATCATCATCAACTTATAACTGTCCAATGAAGGGAAAAGGCCCCTCTCAGTTATTTCACTTCAGCCCAACGTAGGCTACCGGTACGTAGAAATTCCCTCTCCATATACTTGACTGTACAGTATTTTACTCTATAAAATATTTAACTCCTTCAGTCGTGTGTGTGTGTGTGTGTGTGTGTGTGTGTGTGTGTGTGTGTGTGTGTGTGTGTGTGTGTGTGTGTGATTTCAATAAGGTCACTTTCAAACGATTTTACCCATATCAGGTGAGACTTCTTAATGTGTAAAACTGACCCCATCAACACAAGGCCTTCCCTAAGCTGAATAAACTCGTTCAGAATGAAAAGGAAAAAAATACATAAATATATAAATAGCGGAGTTAACTTTCATACCTTAAAAGTACATTCTACTCGGAGCTGACACGAAAAACATCCAGAAATACCAAAACACTGCAAGTTCAACGCAAAAAAATATATACACATCACGAAATCATGCAACAGTTTACAGAAAAGGTATCGAAAGTTCTGAATACCTCAGTACAACAACAAAAAGCATCTGTCGAAATCACGAGTGAAGGAAAAAAATGTCGATATTGCAAAGTCTTAAAAAAAAAATCGGAAATGCTCAATACCCAGAGAAAACTATATTAAAACTTCTCTCTAAACAACATTAGTAAAGAAAATGATCATTATAAAACGCCATTTGACAGGTCTCTCGAAAAAAAAGGCAAAAAGTTACAGCATAAAATTTGAATTAAAAAAAATAAATAAATAAATCACAGAGGAAAAAAAAATTTAAAATAACAATCTGCACTGTGATTATATCCCCTGTAAAAATCAAACGATAACATAAATAACGGTAATCACAAACAAATTAGAAGAAATTCTCTCGAAAACAGAAAATGCTCCAACGAGATACTCTCAAAATAAAATGACACAAATACTGAGCACAACAATAATAATATAACAAAACTTCGAAAATACAAACTTCACTACGGCAACAACAGACAATTATCGAGAAATTACCGAACACAGCAGCCTCTTATAAAATTAGCTAATTATCCGGCCACAAGATGAGGATGAGCAGCACACACACACACACACACACACACACACACAAACCATTCACCCTTGCATAACACATTCGGCCTTCGTCGGTCGGGAAGGCTGTTGGGTTGTATACTTTCGCTAACAACCCAACCCATCCCATCCCATCCTGCCGTCGGGGAATGATACTCTCGCTTTCTGTCTGTCTGCCTGTCTGTTGGCTGTCTTCCTGTGTCTCTTCGTTCCTCAGTCCGTCTCCTCAGTTTCTCTCTCCCTTCATCCGTCTCCCTCTCCCGTTCAATGTCGCTGTTTGTTTTATCAGTTCATCTATTTGTCAGTCCGCCTGTCCTTCTCTGCCTCTCTCTCTCTCTCTCTCTCTCTCTCTCTCTCTCTCTCTCTCTCTCTCTCTCTCTCACGACCATTTGTTTCCCAGCGATGGTCGTGTCTTGGGTGGATGCTCATTGTGCTGTAGGTCCTGACAGGCGTGGTCTCTCCCAAATTCAACTCTCCATTCCTCTGCGTGCACGGCTCATTCTTTTACATGAACTAAAGTTTGGCACCGATTCAGTGCTAGGTTTGACTGTTTGTGTTAATTCTTCTATTTTCGCACCATCCTCCTACTTGCATAATAATTTTAATCCTTAAAATTCTATGGCTCCTTTCCAATCATATTTGTTCTTCCTCCAAAAGCTTTTATATTTCTTATGGTGTGACTTTTGGAACTGTTCGGGGTAGTTATGCTTTTATTATTCCTTTCATTATTAGAAGTCCTTTCCTAGTTGAAGTCACTTGTCTGAGAGTAGCTAAGAATATAACAGAACAGCCAGAAAATATATAAAAGACAAATTCGGAATGAAAAATGAAATCATATCCTATAGCATATCTAATGACTTCTTCTCCCCCCCCCGCACGCGCGCGCGTTTGTGTGTGTGTGTGTGTGTGTGTGTGTGTGTGTGTGTGTGTGTGTGTGTGTGTGTGTGTGTGTGTGTGTGTGTGTGTGTTCTCAGCTGCCCTTCCCGTATGTGCTTTTAATATTTAGTTGGTCTGTCTTAGATACGGCACATCTCACAATTGGAAGAAATCGAGTTCCATTCCTGAACTGATCAGGCTGTAGAGAAAAGTTTGCTCCCCTTTTGTCTCTGCTCAGCAGTGAAATGAAGGACTTGGATATATGTTCGACTGTTGCGGATTGTCTTCTTGGGGAAGTAATGAGAAGAGAACCTTGATGCAAAAAGGATTCATGAAGGTTCTTACAATGTACAGTTCTCATCAGTTAAATAAAATCGCCTGGGAACACCGAGAACATAAGAAAAAACCACCATCTGATTGAAAGTGCTAATAACCCACTTGAAAAAAATATAACTCTTCTACTCACTCACAATTATATTAGTATTATTTTCATGCAAGTAACTATGCGGAGATAGGCTAGTTACATCACCTAGCTGGGAAGGGAATGGGCAGAAAGGTCAGGCGAGGTGAGGACACAGGTGGTGCAAGAGGTGAAGGTGAGGTGAGAGGGGGATGGGTGGTGCCGTGGGAGAAGTGCCTCTCACCCCGTAGGTAATACAACTTTTTATGAGGTTTGGTTGAGTCAGGCCTAGAAGAGTAGTCATTCTTTTTTCTTTTTTCAATTCGTTCTCTCCTCTCCTCTCCTCTCCTCTTCTCATCTCTTCAGGCCGAGAAGAGTAGTCACTTTTACTTAATTCATTCATCCTCTCTCTCTCTGTCTCTCTCTCTCTAATCGACCAATGCAATCTCTAACTTCACGCGTACAATTTCACTACTAATTTCAAAGCTACGCAACACATTCACATGCATCAAACCGATCCCTGAGATAAGGATTACGCAAGGGAGAAGGTGGAGGAGGAGGAGGAGAAAATTTAGAGGAAGAAGATAGAGATGTTGACTGCTGCATAAACAAAGCTTAGTCAATAATCTCACAATTATTAAATGTTTACTTTCTAATTTCGCAATGGCAGGCTGCACGCAACTCTATCAGTGCTGGTGCGGCCTTACACACTTATTTCACCGTGGACATTAGAGAGAGAGAAAAAAAAAATCTGTGGTCACGCTTCTGCAGAGTGGGTGGGAAGGACTCGAAGAAAGTGAAAGCACGGTAGGAGGCGCTGAAATATTTACTTTAGGTATTTAATTCATGGAAATTAGTGCATCTATCTATCTCTCTCTCTCTCTCTCTCTCTCTCTCTCTCTCTCTCTCTCTCTCTCTCTCTCTCTCTCTCTCTCTCAATATAGTTTGCCTGTTACAAACTGAATAGTAGCGAGTTAGAGAGTGAGTGTACTATACATGTCTGAGTAAGAGAGTGACTGTGAATGTTATCAACAGCAACTGAAAGAAAAGTGGACGGAGAAAGGAGACAACATGGTAAGGAACTGTAGAGACAGAGGGAGGAGACGAGGAGGAGAGTTATAGTCGCAATGATGAGAAGAGGAAGGAGAAAGAGGGAGAGGGGGAGCAGAAGGGAGGAGAGATGCGGGAATGTAAGAGAAGGATAGTGGAGGGCGAGGTTGAAAGACGAGGGAGGTGTGAACAGGAAGAAAATGGGGTGAAAAGGGCGATTTATTTGTGAAGAATGGATACGAGAAGAGTACGAGTAGGAGGGAAAAGAGAGTAAGAAAGGAGTGAAAGAGTGTGAGAATAGGGTAAAAGTGGGGATAGGGTAAAAGGTGAGAAACTGACAAAGGGGTGAAAGTCCAAAAGAGTGGTGGTAAAAGGAAGAGCGAGAAAGGGAGGGAGGAAGGGATGAGAAAAAGGCGAAAGGAATAGTGTTACAAAAAAAATTACAGAACCGGGATCGTAAGTAAAATCCTCATCACAAGAAGAATGGACACTGTGACAAGAAAATTACCGAACCTTACAATTACTACTTTCCACCAGTACTGTTACTTTCTGCAACTACCCTCAAACAACACCAAACACCCCCTCCAACGTCCCCTAACTAGCCAGCCACGCAACTCAGCGGACTCGTTCACCTTAAGTGCACACGAACAAAAGTGTTTCAGTGGTACGGTATTTTCGTGGTTGGAGGTCCATTTGCTTTCACTCCTTTACCCAGGAACAGTTAGAGGTGGATGGGGGTAATCAGGTGGAGCAAGGGTAAGTGGATGCGGCTGGAAGGGTGAGAGAATGGTGGAAGGATTTGTGTGAGTGGATGGTTGACTGTCAAACGGCTGTGGTAGTGCGCTAACAAATTTGTCTCGTAATCTGCTCGTACCCTGAATGTAGAGTCTGAAAGTGCTGGAGAGGGGCGCCTTCAAGTGGTGGCACCGATATCATCAGGCGGTTCCAATGACTGGTTGGTTATACAAATGTCCCTCAACTACATCCCCATTCCCCGAAAGGTGCATTGGAAGTCTGCAGGAGGATGACAACTTAAGCATGCAGTCCAATGGCTTCGCGTTTCGGATGAGCCTGTAGCCACAAAACAACAACAACAGCAACAACAAACAACATTATCATCATCGCCATTCATCGCCAACAACAACACTAACAACAACAACAACAACAACAACAACAACAACAACAAGGCCTGAGCCTCAAGCAGTGGCGGACATATTCAGTAAGAACTAGTAGTGTGTCCTTCCATGAGCTTGCATATAGTCACACTCTGTCAGTTCACACAAATTTCATAAACACACCCTAAGAAGCAAACACATGGTCATTATAATACGGTCTCTCTCTCTCTCTCTCTCTCTCTCTCTCTCTCTCTCTCTACCCCTTCCCCATTCGTACCTGGTTCGCATTAGGAAGCGTTTATTCTGGCTATCATTATCTCTCCAAGAATAAAGTCATATTGCAGTGGACCAAATAAATTATGAGAGCTGATGTGTGGTGGTGGCGATGGATGTGGGATGAGAATGGAGGATAAATGGTGATTGAAGCTGAATGGTGATGTAAGAAGTGTAGTGGGCTGGGAGAGGAAGAGTGGTGGTGGCGATGGAGGTGGAGTAAGAGGGGAGCTGGAAGACGTTAATATAGTATGGTGGAGTGGGAGTTTAAGAGTGCTAGTGGTGATGGCGGTGCTAGTACATCCTGCCCTCCCTGTACACGTTTGCAGCTTAGCAAACTCTGAAAAATGGCATGTTCAGTGCTTTTTGTGTAGTGCTAAAACAAAAAGAAAAATGAACACTGTCAGTCGTACGTCATTTACCTGGCGTTAGCTTTAACAAAAATACCTTAATGCAGGATATCCAAGAAAAGATAAAAGATACATATTGTAACTTGTCGACTAATAAAAATTTCTATCTGTTCGGTGTTGCCCAGTAATAAAAAAAAGTGAGTCAATTGAATTAATGTGTTAAAGAGATGGTCTTTAAACCTTTGATGACCAAGGGTTTCTCTCCCTTGAAGAAAGGTGTTAGTTTGAATAAAACCATACCATCGCAAAGGTGATACTTTTGCCAATTCATTTTGATAACAGTTTTATATTTCAATTTTGCTACCACCAAAAGAATATATTCAGCTCTGGAGTAACTATTCGTACTGGAGGGGCTTACGTAAAGTCTTCATCAGTCCATTCATTACTAGAGATCTATCATACGCTACATAAAATCGTCTCGTGGCAACAGTAACATACAACAGAAACAGGTCATCAGATTCCAGTGGTAAATACTTAAGACTTTCAAGTATCTTTCAGCAGAACATACTCACCTGGAGTTAGGTAGTATAAAAAAGCAAAAAAATTCGATATAGAGATATAGTTTTCCCTCTGACTGTTCAAGGTTCCTCTCTGAACAAAATCGTCTGATGATGATTGGTATAAATTACTCTTGGGAATCCATTGTAATGAAGGCGTTAAAAATATATTATCTTTTTGCTCTAAAGACCTATAATTGACATACTCCATTTTTTAATGCTGAATTGTAACAATACAGTGAACGAAAATACGACAATATCATCGAAGAAGTGCTATCGGATGGATGTTGAGACGTAGTATTATTTTTTTGCCAATTCTGCATAAAATAGGCTGCCAAGGACGCAAAACGGCCAAGTTAAGGTGAAAAGTCTAATTGTAGTCCTTTGACTGCTAATGATTCCTCTCACCTAAAGAAAGCTACCTGGCTTTAACTAGAATACAATACCTCAGTGAGACACACACACACACAGCAAAGAAATGGTGAGAGTTCGTCAACCTTCGACCGATAAGTACTGCTCTCAGTTAAACAAAACTGTCTGGCTCTCACTGGAATAAAATACCTGTACGTGCTATAGGATCCGTTTCAAGTAAACAAAATCACTTAGCATTAATAATAATAATAATAATAATAATAATAATAATAATAATAACAACAACAACAACAACAATAATAATAATAATAATAATAATAACAATATCATCATCATCAACATCATCACCATCATCATTCCCACCTGAAGACGGAGTGATGTAAGATCCAGGAACACGGAAAGTCAAAGTACAAAAGTGAGAGAACTATTTTCGGCATACCCAGTGAAATGGGCCACACAATCATCCACACATCACTGAAGTCTTAGGAATCCTGGCTCCACCTCACAAGCAAAATCATCTGCAATTTTGTACTCTTATCTACTGGCGTTGCAGTATTAAGCCCAACTACAGTTCTTTCATCTTAACTTGACCCAGACTTTCGTCCTTTTGCAACTCAATAGCAGAAGACAATTATACCGTTCTACATCATTTTCATAGAACTTATTCGTGACTAGTATCATTCTACTGTTTAATCTACTGTTACAGATCAGCATTCAAGATAGAGAGACGGTAATTTTACGCCTAGTTAAAATGAACAAAATATACTGTACATCCTCTGAATACGAAAAGCGTAACATTCTCCAGGGGGTGTCCAACTTTTCCGGCTCCTGAACCAAAGCGATGACGACCTCTAACCTGCCTACGTTTATAAACAGACAGCAGAGTGCCAAAGCGACTGTCAGCGAGAATGGGGAAAGTAGGTACTGGCTGCCGTAATCATGGACTGGGATGCCATACAGGCATGACTTCACTTCCCACCAAACCACCCTATAGTTCTGAACTATTTCAGCCACGGTTCACTCTGCACCAAACTCGAAAACCATTGACTCGTAATTTACAGCCACAGGAATAGATTTTAAGTGTCCGTGAATGATGAGGTACTCAAAGTATAGCACGCACGCACGCTTTAATAAGAGGTTAAACACACCAAGCCACCACTACCATCATCATCATCATCATCATCATCATCATCATCGTAACAGCGTGCCTTGGTGCATCCTCCGACATGAGAGAGACTGCGCTTCTTGATGGGTTGCAGGGGTAAAGGAGACGGACGGTGGACACGGCGTGCTTTTAGTGCGTGTGGTGGTACAGTGGCTAACGACGGTGGTATAGTTGGTTTGTTTTTACCTGACTAGGCAACTCTCACAACTTGAATACAAAGTCGTGATGCATAAAATTCAATGGGCCAAGGAATGAGTCCCCCTGGTATATGGCCATCAACTGAGTGGAGACCGAAAAACATTGTATACGTCCGTCAGATTAGCAGTGTGAAGTGATAAAATATATATATATATATATATATATATATATATATATATATATATATATATATATATATATAAAGCAAAAATGACAAAGATCAAACATGAAAGAATACTTGGCTCTACCAGGTACTAACAATGATCACCATTAACATTATTGTAACCCTATTTCACACTACTGCATGGAGTGGGTATGATTCCGAAAAGGAAGATGAAAATGTCTTCCTTAATTCCTGTCTTACGATGACGCCATTTATTCTTGTCGCCAAACTACTTTCTTCAGCTTTCACTCTCAAGCGATGGCTGTCTTGTGGGGCGGAATTGAGAGCGATGGAGTCAGCCAAGGGTTTAATGGAGACTGCCACGAAGTCCTTCATCATGCGTGATTATAATGTCTGGCGGCATCAAGAATAAAGGAATGAAAGAATTAAGGCTTTCACTCCCGTCTGGGCTATGAATGAAGGGACTGAAGCAGTGCTATTGGTTATGGATGGTTGAAGTGAGCTAGTCCTATAAGTCTGGAAGCAAATGGAGACTGCCATCCATTACCCATCACTTCACTATGCTGGATAAAACTGTCTGGTGGGAGCAACAATGAAATGCAAGACACATCGTAAAGACTTACCAGTTTTCACTCTCCGTCTGAGCTGTGGATGGAGGAAGTGAGGATGGAGTCAGGAAGGAGGTCAATGGAGATGGCCACAGAGCCCTTCACTACACGGAATTAAACTGTCTGGCGGTAGCAAAATAAAGCCGAAACACTGACAGCTTTAACTCTTCGTTTGGGCTATGGATGGCGGAAGTGAGCTAGCGCTATCAAGTGTGACAGGAGGTTAATGTAGACTGCTACGAATGCCGGATAAAGGTCTCTAGCAACAGGGGGAAAAAAGAAAAGAAAAAAAGACGTCATTATACTGAAATCCATAAAGCATTCAATCTCCTTAAGTCTGAGTTATGAACGGCAGAAGTGAGCTAGGCCTATAGAATCTGACAACGGGTTGATGGAGGTTGCCATCAGCCCCTTCAGCACAGTGGATAAAACTCTCGCGGTGATAATGATAAAAGAGTAAAGTACAAAAGACGTCATCGTAACGAAAGACCTACAGCTTTCATTCTCCATCTGGTATATTTATGGCGGAAGCTAGCAAGGGCGACAGCGTCAAAGAGGTTAATGGTGATGACCGCAGTCCCTTCCATTAAACTGGATAAAACGGAGAGACGATTGCAAAAATTAAGTTTGCGAATGATGTACTGAACGGTTTAGCCCCTTCACTCCGCTGACGTAATCTTCCTTCTATTCTTGCTTGCCTCAGATGATTTTATTCTGCCTGAAAGAGACTTCCAATACGAGAAGTCACATGTGGCCTTCTGTTAACTCCTTCACTACAACAGAGTTTTATAAGCTGAATAAAATCGCCTAGAGAAGGAAAGAAATGAAAAGCACTGCACCGGAGTGAAGCGGTTAAAGCCTCCCCTTTCATACAAGCCTATACGTATGGTGGGAACGAGGAGAAGGTCAGGCGGGAGGTTAATGAACATTGCTACACAAATCTTCAATAAGCTGGACAAAACTGGCCGACGATAGCACTAATAACGTATACTAGACGTCACTGAGCTACAGAACAGCAACTTCAGCCCGACCCTTTTATTTTACTGTTGCTATTATCAGATGATTTTAGATTATTTTCTTTGCACTGGAGGCATTAGAACCAACGTTACTACTACATTGACTTTGTTTTCATCTGACTGAACAAGGTGTCACAACTTATATGCTACGTGGTGGTTGCATGAAATAGCACAAGCTTCGGTTATGAGAGTAAATAGTTAAATCGACCTTCCAATCTAACTATACTTGTCCATCAACTGAGCTGAAAGGAGTTAGGGATGTTTGTCAGGTTAGAGTAAATACGATCTAAAGTGCTTTTATAAACTTAATAAAGGGTCGGTAGCAGCAAAGAGTAAAACAGAAGAGAAGACTCAATGATTTAATGTGTTTCTAATAATGGTCGACGATAGATAATACATTCTGATTAACTGCGGATGATCTGACTAAGCTGAGTGAAGACTGAGTTGAGGTGCTGAAGCAAGGAGGCAGGGGTGAGTGAGGGCAAGGGGTCAGGCGAGAGGGTGACGAGGGGGTAGAGAGGGCGACCCCACACACTTTCACTGCCCCACCCTCTCTATGGCTTTCCAAGAACAACACTACACGTATGTCTGTCTGTCTGTCTGTCTGTCTGTCTGTCTATCTATCTATCTATCTATCTATCCACTGCCTTACACTGCATCCTGTGGGGGTGGATTTTCTCAGCCCCTGCACCCTATCAGGCTTTCTCACACTTGCATTTTTTTCCTCCTGGGCTCATTATTTAACATCTATATCTCTGTCTATCTATACTTATCTATTTATTGTCTGATGCCGTATCTTGTGAGAGGCAGCATGGACAGATTTCCTGGTGTTCTTGTCCCTGCTCAGTAAAGTTGAGGAAGCCACAAAAGGCATCTCACAACGCATTCACTGTCCACCCTCTGAGACTTTTCTACACGTGCCTTGTCTGTTTATCTATGACCGTCTCTCTGTCCGTCTGTTTACCAACCTACCCGTCTATCTATCAGTCCATCTATCTATCTATCTGTCAACTGTTTCACGCCGTATCCCTTGAGTGGTGACTTCAACAATAAGACCTTGTGCCATTTCTCTCTCAACTCATTAACAACCCCCTCTTTCCAAGACGTGCTACTCTTCTTTGTATACAGTCTACTCATACACATACTTTTCCGTTGCCAGTCCCGTAGATGATGATGATGAAGGTGATGATGATGATGATGATGATGATGATGATGATAATGACGATTAGAACGACGACGACGATGATAACAGTGATGACGACAACGATGATGACGATGACGATGACGACGACGACGACGACGATGATGATGACGATGATGATGACGACAAGATGATGATTACTATAAGAACAATGATGATGATGATGATGATGATGATGATGACCAAGCTTACGGCACACAAGGCGCCAGATAATTTTTGGACACCCTCCCTGTACCCCACCCATTTTCTGCCAATCCCATTCTTAATCATCGCTTCACATTATCAGGCTCCTATGACCCATTCTCAGCTGAATAAAACGGTCTAGAGGTAATATGAAGAGGAGAATACTAGAACTGTTCCGATCATGGCAGGGTTAACTATGATGACGTACTTCATACCCTATGAAGGTAGTCTCTAGAAGATTCTATACAATTTAGGAGAGATTTTCGAACTGGAGGGGGGGTTATATATGGCCTTCCTAGTTGAATAATGCCGTCTGAAAGTAGCAAGAATAAATTAACATTCAACGTCCTCGTAATGAATGGGTTAAGGATACAAACAGACTCATTATCTGAGACGTGTTCTGAAATATCAACTTTTCTCAAACTGGTACCGCAAATCGTGGTACTGTAGAGGGATGTCTTCACGTGGTGGCACCAATATTGCTGAGTGGCGGAGCTGCCCAGTTATACAAACGTAAATACTTTCAGTGAAGAGGTTAATGAAGGCTACAGTCAGTTCCTCAAGACTCCTAAGTATCTCGAAAGCTGATGTACGTGAACATGAATCCGGGGACTGCAGAGTTAAGTTTCCCTTCTCCTGCAGTCCACCATCCTCCTTTAGGGGTACAGGGAGGAAGACTGGGGACGTTTGTATAACCTAGCAGTGGACCCATCCGGCTTTAGGGATGCCACAACATGCAGGTGTCCCTCTCCAGCACCAGCAAGAATTAAGTGGAGAATCATAAAACATCCTCGTACTTAAAGTGATAAGGATATGCAGCGCTATACGCCCCTTCCACGTTGGGTTGGAACCAGCACAAATTATCTCCGCGAATTTACATCCCCTTCTGAGTTAGCCCAGAGGTGGCACGCATTATTACCCTCATAACCTTCCCCAGCCCGTCCAGATCGCGAGAGGGATAACACAGACCCCGCGCCCCTGTATCCGACCATCTTTACAGCCTCTAAATCAGAAAAGCAAACAGACAATATCATGAACCACCGCGCCCCGCCATTGTTCTCACTTCATCACCCACGCCCGGGTTCTTCTGCCACGGGATTTACACGATCGTATTCTCAACACTGTTTCGGTATGATGAGGTCACTTTTTTTGTGTGTGTCCTGAGAAACCATCAGTATGCAAGCAATGCATACTTCTTCGTTTGCTTTTTGTTGTTGTTGCTGTTGTTGTTAGTCTTAAGAAAGCTCTGAATTTCAACATCGCCAAGGTCACATTGGCCGACCTATACTACGTCCATTTTCACAGGGTATATTTTTCTCAGCATGTCCCTATGTTCACCACTTTTCCATCCGATCTCGCTGAATCCTCTCCACCCATCCCAACCATTGCAGATTTAATGTGATATATAAAAATGATCGACTCGACAACTGGCCAACCTACTGGGCCCATATTAACAGTCGGTACTTCCCTCGTCTAACCTCACAAGCCATCATCAGTGTAGCCCATCCTGCTCACTCGTCTCCGTCCATCCTCCCCGCCCTCCCCCCAGCACACACTTCTGAAAGATTTAAATCGACACAGCAAACACCAATGCATCAAGAGGGATTATTTTTAAAAACACACTTTCGTAAGGACGATCCAAAGTGACTTGTACTAACTTATAAATGGACCTGAAATGATAATGACTATGCTAAAATATATGTGATGATCCTGAACTGTATGGCCATAAAGTGCTCTGTCTGGGCCTGTCTAGACGTAAAGGACATGAGCAGAACGAAATGGACATGAATGGCGTGGAAATGAAGTTCATAAGCCAACACTGACCTTGATGGATTTGACTGGCAAAACTGGGCATGACTGGCTATGACTGGATCTCCAAATGACTGAAATTTCATAAAAGAATGGTTGTAGCAGCGCCTGAAATGACCCGAATGGACTAGAACTGACGACTGTGCCAGGATGAATGTGCAGGGATCTGAAGTGAACGTTAAGCAGCCGGAACTGATGGCTGACTGGCGTATATGTCGACTGAAGGGATGTCAGCTGATTGTTTCACCCCAAGACCTTCATGGACCAAGTTTCACCCTGACAACACTGGTGTGTGGTCGACGTAGGCGCTTGTTTAAACTTGTAAATTATGGCTATTGGGTGGTGATTTTCTTCAACCTGGAAGAAACTTCTCGTACTAAAAGGGTGACCTTGCTCTATTCTTGCTACGAACAGACGATTTATTCAGCTTACCATTGGTCTCTGCTTAGAGTAAATATCGGTACCAGTCTCCATAAACCTCTTTAGAAGGTAAGGAATCTACCCTTCGGTTCGATGACGTCAAATGATCTATTTTCTCTTTTATTCTTGTTATTCCAAGCTTCCAGTCGTTATGAAGAGGTTACAGACACTCTCCATTAGGCCTTCTCAGGACAAGAAAGCAGAGCTCAGTAACTCTCACTCTCTCTCTCCCTCTTTAACAAAAACATATCTTGGTAACGACGGTGAAGTGATCGTAAGTTTGTTCGTGAATATGGTCGCAGACTTTTACGGTGGTCTCAAAAACACATTACACGAACATATATTTCTTGCCTCTCTAATTCCTTGATAAATACGTTTCATTATGTGGCATGCAGTCTGACCACATATTAGATTCTCTCTCTCTCTCTCTCTCTCTCTCTCTCTCTCTCTCTCTCTCTCTCTCATGGGTACTCTGTATTTAAGTGGCAGTAGTGAGCGTCTTGCCTACAGCATCACAGTCTCAATTTTAATCCGTTCATTACAAGAGATTTGCCCTGAGCTGAATTAAATTATCTGCCTGGAAGTAAGAATAAAATGCGCTATAAATGACATATACTTTAAATAATAATCTGATAAACACGGGAGATATTTTTGCTTGTATTTGTTCTTTCGTGTCTCAAGAATGTTAATGATGCGGAGGAAAGCTGTTATACTGACCATTACTTTGAAACAATGCCTGAAATGACTATGGTTGTATTTTGGGGGTTTAAGAGAGTCCTTAGTTCTTCTTTTTCAGCCATTTGTTTTGCCTTAAATATCTCCAAAAGATGAAAATTAAAATGCATAATACAGGGAAAATTTTTAGCAACTGCTGCCCCGGATTCTCATATTCCACCTGCTACTTTGAGCTGTTTCTTTTTCATCGCTTGATTCACAGTGCAAAGAGTCATCAGAGATTCTTATCAATCCTCTTAATGCGAAAGATCTTTTAATGAGTTTATCGTGACTAAGCCTTTCAGATCATAAATTGTTTCATTTTTTTTTTCCGAGTCAAAAATAGCTTACGGAACTGATTATGACAGAAATCTCTCTCTCTCTCTCTCTCTTTCTCTCTCTCTCTCTCTCTCTCTCTCCCTCTCTCTCTCTCTCTCTCTTTTGGTCAACCTTTAGACGATTTAATTCAGACTGGGAGTGGTTTCTCGTGTTTTGAGAGTTAATTGACTTTATGGTTGAGAATGGGACTTGATCATATGGTTCCACGAGAAAAGAATGTGTGTGTGTGTGTGTGTGTGTGTGTGTGTGTCCTATAATCTCTACCTTTTCTCTTGCTCCCAAACTACTTTCCCTCTAACATCCCCCCTCCGAAACTTCACCTTCCCTCCCTCCCTTCCTGTCCCTCTTTTCTCAACTTTCCCCACCCTTCCAGAAATATATATAAAATAAAGCCATGGGACGGAATGTCTTACCTACTCTTCATCTCTCTATCAGTCTCTGTCTCTCTCCCTCATTGTCTATTCCTTTCATTCTGTCGGAGTCTTTCTATCCTGATGCTTCACACACATTTATATCTGCCTTTTTTCTCTTTACCTTTCTGATTTATAGTCGTCATCGTCATCATCCTTCTCTCTCTCTCTCTCTCTCTCTCTCTCTCTCTCTCTCTCTCTCTCTCTCTCTCTCTCTCATGCAGCCGACTTATACGCCTCATTACTACTGGTCGCTTCTCAGGTCGTAAAACCCAACAATGCGGGAGTAAGCGAGGAGGGAAATAAAAGAACGACGGTCACCTTGCCTTTTTCTTCTATTTTTCATCTTTGCTTCCCCCTTGATTTTTGCTTTCCTTTCTTCTTTATCTTACGGTTATTTTTCCTATTTTGTATTCCTTATTTTATTATTCATCGTAAAAACTAGTAATAGGTGATAGAATCGTTAAAGAAACTGAAAAATTACCCTCTCCTTTTCCTTTCTTCCTTTTCCTCGTATTTCTATTCTATTCTGCTCTATTTTATCCTGTTCTATTTTATTCTGTTCTGTTCTGTTCTGTTTTGTTCTATTCAGTTCTGTTCTGTCCTCTGTTTCTCCTTTTTCTTCGCCTACTGTTCTCTAACTGCATTTTTTAAAATTCCATCTTCAGATTCCTTACTTTGTTTTTATCCTTGTCTCTTTCTCCGTCTGTCTGTCCCTAAGCAATTATCATTATTACATTATCTTATCCCCAAACTCATTCTCTCTCTCTCTCATATTATATATATATATATATATATATATATATATATATATATATATATATATATATATATATATATATATATATATATATATATATATATATATATATATATATATATATATATACATATACATATATATATATATATATATATATATATATATATATATATATATATATATATATATATATATATTTCTTTATTTGTCTACCTTTTTTAATCATCATCATCATCATCATTTGCCACTTTCCTATTGGTGTGGCTTGTCTTATGCATTCTTGTTCTTATTCTCCCCTCCCTCCTCTGCATCTCTCCCTCAGCTCATCATCATCATCATCGTTACCCACATAATCAACATCATTATCACCACCGTCGCCGTCATGATCATCGCCATTATGCTTATCTTCCTTCTCTAATTTTCTTCGTGTCTTTACTAAGGCTTCTTGGAGTGAAGCGGTTGATGACGACTACATCTTACCTCTCCCCTTTGAAAAGTCTCTCCCAAGCGGAAAAAAAATTTGTCAATCGTTAGAAGGAACAAGCATTATAAATATACATATAAATATATTAATAAATAGAAAGCATTGGACTCAAAGGGTTACGAGGCTTCAAACTGCACCACTTATTCTGTACTTGCTCTCTCTCTCTCTCTCTCTCTCTCTAAAAAAAAAATAAATAAATAAAAGAAGAAGAAGAAGTAGCTGATGTTGAGTAAAATCATCTGGCGGTAACAAAATTAAAGTATAGTAACTTTATCATCGTAGTGAATGGGTCAATTGTGGCAATTATGGAAACTCTGTCTAAATTAAAGATACAAGAGAATGTCAGCCCTTGTTCTGCGAAAGGTCTTCCCTAGCGGATATAAAAATGTTTCCAGGCAGCAAGAATGAACAGAGAATTTAGTTGGAGAAGAACAGGGAGGCTTTAGGAAGGGAAGAGGTTGTGTAGATCAGATATTCATTCTTAGATCTTTAGTGGAAAAGTTTCTAGAGAAGGGAAAGAAGTTGTATGCGGCTTTCATGGATTTGGAGAAAGCATATGACAGGGTGGATAGACAAGGATTGTGGAAAGTGTTAAGAATATATGGAGTAGATGAGAAGTTGTTGAATGCTGTGAAGAGTATGTACGATGGTGCGAAGGCTGCAGTGCGTGTGGATGGTGAACTAAGTGAATTTTTCTCTTTGAAAGTTGGTTTGAAACAGGGATGTGTCATGTCTCCATGGTTGTTCAATCTGTACATGGATGGGGTAATAAAAGAGGTACAAGGTAGGGTAGTGGATGTTGGAGTGGCCCTGGTGAGAGAGGATAGTGTTTGGAAACTCCCTGTACTGTTGTTTGCAGATGATACTGTGTTGTTGAGTGAAGACGAAGGGGAGCTGCAAGGCTTGGTGGATGAGTTTGAGAGAGTGTGTAAGAAACGGAATCTAAAGGTAAATGTAGGGAAGAGTAATGTGATGGTCATTGAGAGAGGTGAAGTTAGTGAATGTACAGCGAGGTTGGATGGTGAGGAATTGGAAAATGTGAGTACGTTTAAGTACTTGGGTAGTGTGATGAGTAAGGATGGAGGTTTGGAGGGTGAAGTGCTTGAAAGGGTACAGTAGGGAAGAAAGGTTGCTGGTTCTTTGAAAGCAGTGATAAGAAACAGGGAAGTGAGCATGGAAGTGAAAAAGTTACAATATGACAGTATTGTGATACCAACTCTAACGTACGGAAGTGAAGCTTGGACATTGTTGGAAGGACACAAGTCAAGAGTGAGAGCAGTGGAAATGAGTTATTTAAGAGGAGCCTGTGGAGTCACGTGGAGAGAGAGGCTGACGAATGAGGATATAAAGAAGCGTTGTGGTGTGGATGTGGATGTGATAGGAAGCGTTATGAGGAACACACTGAGGTGGTTTGGCCATGTGGAGAGGATGGAGGGTGAAAGACTGAGTGAGGTGGAGGGGGGAAGAGGGAGGGGGAGGCCGAGGATGAGATGGAGGGATGGGGTGGAGAGGTATATGAGAGAGGGGGGTGTGAGCTGGGAGCAGGGCAGTGAAATGGCGGGGGACAGGGCGACTTGGAGGCGATTTGTTTGTGGCCACCCCAAACGGGATTGAGGCGTCTGGCAATAGATAGATAGATAGAAGAATACAGTATATAACGATAAAACGCGGTTGCAAAGAAGGGGCTGAATGACTAATTATTTGTTGTATTTATAACATTTCCAAACGAGAAGTTCTGTCCTAAACAGAATAACTCCGTCTTATGGTAGCAAGAACAAGTCTAAAAAGGGGGTCATCACACTGAAAAGGTTAACACTCTTAGGTTTCTCTAGTTACCCTCAGCTGAATGAAATCGTCTGGCAGTAGACGGAACAGAAACCAGAGTTGTCATAACCAGAAAGAGTTTAAGGTTCTAGATGCAAAATAAATCACACACACAGGGATTCTAAAGAGTCTCCTAAGGCCGCGAGAAATCTGTTTTTGGATTTTTTCCCTTTTTCTCGTGTGCGTAATTTGCACTGAAAGGTGAGCCTCTGAGATTCACTGCTTATAAAATTATCTGACTGTCACAAGTTATCGTACTTATGGAGTTCAATGGTGATAATTTCCTTCAATAACAGAAGTCCATCTTTAGCTAAAAATTATCGTCTGTCGGTAATAAGAAATAAAGTAAGTCGGCATTATTTTATTGTATGGGGAGTTATTGTTGTGGCCCCGGCCTCATCTGAAACGTGAACCCGATGGACTGCAGGGTTAGATGCCGTTCTTTATTCCACCACCCTCCTTTCAGACGATAGGAAAGTAGCTGAGAGACATTTCTATAACCATACAGTGGTGCCGCCTGGTATTATGAGTGCCATCACATAAAGGCGTCCCTCTCCAGCACCAGCATAAAAGTTAAGGTGCCAAACGCAAAATAAATCGTCAAACCCGAGATGCCAGAGAACCCTCTAAGACCACATAAGATCTCTGCCCTTGGTGTTTTTCCCTCATTTTCTTGTGTGCGTGAGGTGCACTGGCGGTTGAGGCCCTGAGGTTCCTAGTTTATGAAGCAATTATAGGCAATTAACTTTCAGGCAAACTCATTATCATTATGCCCCGCCGGACAATAGGTACTGGTATAATGTGGCCGGGGAAAAGGAGTAAATAGCTTGGGCGAACAGAGCAGGACGGACATGCGTGGTTGGTGGGGTCCTGAGTTCAAGAGGATTGGAAGCAGATGTGGTGGGTAGCGTAAAACAGAAATATGTTGAGATGGTCAGGCTATACGGAGAGAAGAGGAGATGTGAGGGGAGGGGAGGGGAGAAGAAAGGTGTCTATTCTAGTTGTTGTTTGTCGGTTAGGTAAAAGATGTCTTGAACTTCTTGGTTTCATTCTTGAAGTCAAGGTGCACTTCAGTTACTGATACTGGAAATACTATGGCAAATATCCATAGTCTGGGTATTAGCGACTCTCCCGTGACAGCAAAGGAACAGGTGCTAAGAAGGCTAGTTTCTAAGTCATGGTTTACCACACATGCATAAGGACTGGTTTAGGATCTCACCATGAGTACCGTACCTAATGAATGCATATGTATACTGAGTAATGAGATCAAGTATGGCAATAAGCATATGATTAATGTAAAAGTAGATATACTTGGCAATTAATAAGTGAAACATGCATTACGTAAACAGTAAAGACAGGCACAGTGCAGGCATATTTGAAAGACTGGAGTTGCTAAATCAAAACTGATACAGAGGTAATAAAGTTAAGTATTGTGTAAAGGGTGTGTATAAAAGTAGGATGACTAGGAGGAAACGATAGACCCAGAACGAACAAGGTACAATGTCGACTAACTATGGAGAGAGAGGGCTGTGTCTCGAGGGAAGGTCGTTGCTGAGTAGGGACACAAAATGCTAGAGGTTCTTTGGTGCGAGCCACCCCACACAGGATGCAGCGTCAGATAATAGATATGCATTTATGGCTTCCTGTGTTATTTCACTGTTTTCTTCAGACTTTGTTGTCGCTAAGAGTAATAGAAAAAAGGCTATAAAAGAGAGAGAGAGAGAGAGAGAGAGAGAGAGAGAGAGAGAGAGAGAGAGAGAGAGAGAGAGAGAGAGAGAATGACAGCAGAGGAAAGGAAGAGGAAAAGAAAACGAAAAGACAAAAGAGAGTCAGAGAGATGACAGCTGAGGAAAGGATGAGGAAAAGAAAACGAAAAGACAAAAAGAGTCAGAGAGATGACAGCTGAGGAAAGGATGGGGAAAAGAAAACGAAAAGACAAAAGAAGAAAAGAGTCAAGGATAAACAAAGAAGAAAAGTCAAAGAGAGGGACAGAGAATAAATTTTTGCTTGCAACCACTCAACATTTCTTGCCTGCACTATCTCAACTTTACGACATATTAACTTACGTATCGACGGTGCTCTGGTTACCTTCAATTAATATACCTTTGAGAGACGCACCGGCAATGCATTAGTTCATAATTAGAAGGGAGGTCTTCCGAAAGCCCGATGCAGCGATCAGACAAAGGCGATCAGTCATTATAATACGTCTTTAATGAACATGTTAATTTGAGGTTTGGGCTACTCATGAGTCAGGGGAATTTACGAAGCTGCTACATGCACCAATAATCAGTCAACAGTCCACTGGTTGAGGAGTGCGCTGTTTATCTCATTTTCTTATTATTAGTTCTTGCTGTGATGAGTGAAGGGCTGAGTTTTGGTCATACTTTCTTTCTTTCCTTCAAAGATTTCCTGCACCTATGGCGTTTCGCTCCTTCCTATTAAAAGCCCATTCTGCTGACTATTATATCATTACACATCTTCACAGCATAATATCCTTAAATTCCTTTATACACTGATAAGACAGATATTATTTATTTATGTATTTATATATTAATCTAATTATCTGTTTGTTTATTATTTTTACCGAGCAGAAACTATGCTTCAAGAATGAAAAAAAATGGGAAAATCCAGACCCCTCACACCAGGCTCTTTTAGCTATTTTTTGCGACTGGCGGAGACTACGTGGGTTGCATTCGTGCCCTGCTGCCCTTTATAAATGATTTGTTTTCTTCTGATGGAACTGGGCCACTCCCACAAATTGTGGTTGCGTGTGAGTCGATGTGCCTTGGTTATGAGGTTGGAACGAGTCTTCTTGGATACACTTAGCATTCGACCGAGCTGAAAGGCCATGGAGATT
This sequence comes from Coenobita brevimanus, assembly GCF_032717465.1. Lineage (NCBI taxonomy): Eukaryota > Metazoa > Arthropoda > Malacostraca > Decapoda > Coenobitidae > Coenobita > Coenobita brevimanus. The sequence continues at coordinate 55,906,024 of NC_137008.1, forward strand.
TTTGTTAGGTTAGAGCAAAAACATTACAGTATAGCTGATTCACCCCTACATGATTGTTTAATGCAGTACGGACACTGATTCACGGATTTACAATAAATTCCCTGTCGTAAACAAAATCTGTTTAGAAAGCTGGACATGGGGAAGAAGATGCAGAGCCTATTCGTCTTCTGTTCTTCCTGGAAAGTCAAATTTCAGTCAAATATGAAAGTAAAATTATCGTACAAATAAGATTTGCCTCTACATGATGGACAAGGAAAGAACAATGAAAGACTTCCCATGTCGGTTGATCTTCCTACAAAAACTAACAAATAAACAAATAAGTAAATAAATAAATAAATATATCTTAGTTACAATAGTTGATCGTAATTTCTGTTTTGTAAATCTATATTTGTTTGCTAAAAACTGTCGTTTACGAGGCACAGGTTTATAATATTTTTCACTTTAATTCATCCTAGAACTGCCTCTGTGCATCTTGAATGCTGAGTTGTTATAATATATTAACAGTCGAATATGGCAGTAGCGAAAAAGTGCTATGGAATGGAGGAATATACGTACGGTAGTCCTGTCTTATTCTGTCACAGACTTACGAGAAAAAGGCTGGAAAAAAAAAATCTGGCCCAAAGTACGGTGTAAGAATTATAACTATTAAATTTATCCCTATCCGACTTTCTGTATGCCCTTCTATCTAATGTCATTCATTCTCTATTCAGCTTTTTAATGTACAGGCTGATGCATTCATTAAGGGGAGATCTTTTGGTACATCATTTTTGTTGCCGCCAGAGGGTTTTAATCGATCTATAAAAGCCCAACAGTAAAGTTAATGAAATACATCCTCAGGTAAGTAAACTCGCCTGGGGATGGCAAAAATATGTAAAAGTGAAATCATCGAACAGAAGTGGTTAATCGGTATTCACACTGTCACATGTACACATGTGATTAACTCTGGGCCAACCTCCGCCAGCCTAGCTTTATCTGTCTTCGATCTACGGTCTTTCTAACGTAATATGTCGAGGCATTTCGACAGGAACATGTTTTTATCTTGTGTCTTCCAGCTTTCCTACGGAAGGACAAATATTGAAGTTTTAACCCTTCAGTTCCATGACTTTGCAATAGCTCATTCTTGCTTTTGGAGATCATATTATTCACTTTAGGAAAGATCTCTCGTACTGAAGGATGTAACAATTGCTATATCTAACTTCTCCAGTTCGAAAAGTCTCTCTTAGCCTGGCAATAAGAGGAATAAAGTAAGGTTAATATATCTATCAACATTCCCAAGGGAACGCATGATGGTCGCTGAAATAATTTAAAAATATGTAGCACTCGAATACGTGATTATCCTACCTTGTAACAGACGGTAAACTATATTAATGCGTTTTGTCACATTTCACTATATGTGTGTTTGCAATGTTTTGTCTTTGGCCCTATAAAGCCTTTTAAAAGGCCAAAATGCTATAATAAAGAAAAGGAAAATTAGAAAAGTACTTCGTGGGACTTGCACAAGAAACCGTAGTATGAAGGATGAAGTGAACTGATGACGAATAGTAAGAATGGCTGCAAAATGAAAACTATTTTGAGGAGAGAAATACAGCCAGAAAGAAGAAAGAAACACAGCAAATACAATATGGCCTCCATCTTAGGGTGAACCATACTGACGTAATAATAATATAGTTAAGATTATTTTCTACTCTGCGGGAAGAAAAGAAAAACAAATTAATAATAAAGATCGCCGAAAGTAGTGGCTTCACTTTTTTTTTTTAAATAAAAATATAGAAGTAAATATACATAAATATAGAGAAAATATAAGGCTGAAGACAAGGCGTGCATCGTTTATTTTTTCTGCTCCCAAATTAACTTGCATTTTTACTTCACTTAGCTAGATTGCATGCACTTCTTCCTTGCAATATAAATTACTGGGTACGTGTGTGTTCAGAAGTGGCTGCATCGTTGCCAGAAAAATGCTAGAGAAGAGAATTTTTTTAGCACCCATTTTTATATTACTGTTTATTTCCCTCTTTGTTCTCTCCCTTTTTATCACTTAATTACCCAGCTCCATTTGTCCCTTTTACACTTCTTCTTGACATAAGTTTATTCCATCTTCTTTGTCAACAACCCCTTTTGTGATTATTTATATATATATTTTTTTATTCTTGCTACAGTCAGGCGCCTTTATTCAGCTTTAGGGACCCCTTAGCAATGAATCAGGTTAATGAATGCTTCATCTAACTGGAACAATTTGCACGGCTTCTTACAAACAAAATAAAAACGGGGCAAACAGAAACTAGAAAAGAAAAAAATCTTCATAAAAGGATCAATTTCTCTCTCTCTCTCTCTCTCTCTCTCTCTCTCTCTCTCTCTCTCTTACTCCCCCACATAAAGCCAAACCCAGCGGCATCCACACAGAAGCCCAAGCGCCTTCGGAATGCGAGGGACATTCTGCAACTAACGCAACACTGTAAAAAGGGAACTAGTTATGTAAATCGTGTTTCCAGATACAGTCGTCCACAAAAGTTACATCTTCTCTCCACTGCAATTAGCACTTGAGCTTTGTGTGGAAATGCACGCTAATCTCAGCACGGACAATGCACAAATGAGCCACGATCCCAAGTGTAAAAAAATTGGTTAAACAGCTATTAGTTCAAGATATTAGAGTTGCTTTTTTAGGGGATATGCGCAGCTGATCTTTTAAGTTATTTGGGGAACGAGGAGCCATGGATCAGGATATGACAGAATTTGCTAAAAAATACAAGGGGGAGAGGCTAAATTTCTTGAACTCCTGATTTTCTGTCTTAACTGAATCCTGATACTTAATTAGAATCACAACTATTGCTGTAATAAATCATGCCTATATAAAGAATAACGAATCACAACATACAAAATTCACTCAAACGTCCAGCAATCCCATGGGTGCTGGAATGATACGCCTTCACGTGGTGGCACTGATATAACCAGGCTGTTCTGCTGCCAGGGTATACAAACATCCCTCAAGACCCTCCCTGTTCCCCGAAAGAAGGATGGTGCACTGCAGGAAAAGGAAATTTCGGTCTGCCGTTCCCCGGATTCACGTTCGGATGAGCCTGGAGCCACAATATAATAATAATAATAATAATAATAATAATAATAATAATAATAATAATGACAATAATAATAATAACAATAATAATAATAATAATAATAATAATAATAATAATAATAACAACAACAATAACAGTAATAATAAAAATAGCAATAATAATAATAATAATAATAATAATAATAACAATAATAATAATAATAATAAAAATAAAATAATAATACTCATACTAATAATAAAATAATACTAATAATAATAATATAATAATAATAATAATAATAATAATAATCATAATAATAATAACAACAACAACAACAACAAATGGTACCTAAAATTTATGTGGCTATAATATAGCATTAACATTTTCCAGAAATGAGGAACCACACACACACACACACACACACACACACACACACACACACACACACACACACACACACACACACACACACACACACACACAAAATACTCTCCCAGACAAAACCTCTTTCAAGAACATCGTCTCGGCATTCCAGCTGAGATTTGAGTTTCATGGAAGTATGCATCTGATTTTTACAGTAGGATAGATGTCAAGGGAAAGAGATACCGCGATTCATAACACGAAGAGGTGGCCTACATAACCTCGAGGTAGGAGTGGACGGCGTGGATGGGAGGGCAAGCATGTCTGTGGCCGCCCATGGTATGTTGCGAGGATGTATGTTCGGGTATGGCATGGAGGGTCGTGGTCAGGCAGGGTGCATGTAGTGAGGTAGGTAGTGGAAGGATTAGGTTTGGCTTTAGTAGGGATGAGGTAGGATGGTATAAACGTCAAGCAGAGGAGTGGAGAGGTAGGATGTTTGTAGTGATGGAGATAGTGAAAGGATGAGTCTTTTTGTGGTGAGGAAGCGGTAAGGTGTTGTGATGAGGATGGAGTGGTGAGGCAAGCTGGGATTAGGAGGTCTGGTGGTAGTGAGAATGGAGTTGGGTACTGGAACGGTCTTGTAAACTTCAGTTCCGCAGATAAACACATCCACATTTAAGACTAATTATTAAACATGTTGTTCTCTCAGCCAGACCACGAAGGATATAAGAATACCGCAACATCGTTATGCACTTAACGTTACTATCGTTACAAACTGGAATAGCGGAGATTACATTTTCCATTCATCCTTAACCGCGAAATATCAATGACTCTTTTTCTATACGGTATGGTGGTCCTTCTTACTTCTTCCTGTCTGCTTCGGCTGGAGAAATTAATGGACACAGAGAGCCTTCATGCGTTTTTATTTCCTTATCTCCGATTCATCTCCTTGAATATGGTCAGTCTTCAGAAGTTACGTCGTCGCAGTCGGTATGAGAAACTGACCCCTTGAATCCAGGTGACTTTTTTTTTTTTTTAATACATTTGAGCTGCTACCAAATAATTTCAATCAAGGAAAGAGCTTCGTACTGAAGGGGTTTATTTAGCCGTATCTAAATCCTCCAGTCTGAATAGCCTACCCAAAGCTAAATAAAGTCGTCTGGAGATGACAAGAATGAAATGAAAAAGGTCGTCCCAAGGCCCAAACGGTTTGAGAAATATAATACAGACTTCTACTGTCAATGAGTACGAACGTCCAGGGAGAAATCAAGGCAAAAAATAAATAAATAAACAGCGCCCACGCAGAATGTTTACAAGTGCCCACAGGGAAAATGATTAACAAACACCAAGTTGTATGGATGAATGAAGTTGCTGAACCAGTAGCAACAAAAAATGTAACCAGTGTCCACCACTGATATGAATAAATGGCCAAAGGCGCGTGAGTGATGACGATAAACACAACTAGTTTCCACTGTCAGTATACGAAGGTCCACAGAAATTCAGATGCAACAAAATATGATAATTCTTCACTGTCGATATATATTTATATATATATATATATATATATATATATATATATATATATATATATATATATATATATATATATATATACACACACACACACACACACACATATATATATATATATATATATATATATATATATATATAAATTTTCACTGTGATATGAGTGGCAAATAACCTATTTTCAGTGTCAGCGTATGTGATGTACCAGAGTGATGTGAGTAACAACCAAAAATGTAATCTGCTTCCACCATCAATAAACATCAACAATATAACCAAATTCCATTGTCGATATAAGGGGATGCGCACAGTGAACTGACTGACAACTAAAAATATGAACAGCCTCCACCATCAACAAGAAACTGTCTTCCTGATATAAGCACCGAACACGAAGACGTCAGTATGAAGAGAAGTGGCTGCATTTAACTCCTTCAGCCCGAGGACCATGCATTTGTTTATTCTTGCTGCACCAAAACCATTTCATTAGCTTGGGGAAGCCTCTTGAAATGAAGGTTTAATGAAATCATGTATCCAATTCTTTGAAAATTTTCTCACTAGCTCAATATAATAAATTGAAGAGTTTATGGCAATAGCGCCTTAAGACGTCCCCTGGCTAAATGCAGTGGGAGGGTGTGGCAGGAAGAGGTGGAGGAAGATGTGGAAGAGGGGGAGGAGAAAGAGAAGGTGGTGAAGAAGGTGGGTGTGGCAGAAAGAAGAGGAGGAGGAGGAGTGGAGAAGCAGGTGGATGTTGTGGAGGTAGGGTGTGTGGTAGAAGGAGGAGGAGGAGGAGGAGGAGGAGGAGGAGGAAGAGGAGGAGGAGGAGGAGGGGAGGAAGAGGAGGAGGAGGAGGAGGGGGAGAAGTTGGAGGAGGTGGAGTTGGAGGGGCCATTATCTGTGGATGACGCTGTGAATGGTAATGAGGGAGGTATGAGCTGGAGGCGAGGCTGGCAGTCACTACTCTGGTTACGCAAGCCAGGGGACATCTAGAGAAATAAAAAAACAAGTGTCCTCTCTCTCTCTCTCTCTCTCTCTCTCTCTCTCTCTCAAAATCCAGAAATGTTGACAGTCAGGAGAAGACAGGGAAGGGTGTGTTTGACGGAATGAAGAAGCTGCAGAGGTGGATAGCCAAGGGCAATTGATGTCGAAGAATGGAAGTTGGTATTTATGGGTTGAGATCGCCTTGGAGGGAGAAGGGATGGAAGGATGGATGGAAGAAAGAACGTCCGGAGGGAGGGAGGGAGGGAGGGAGGGAGGGAGGGAGGGAGGGAGGTCGGACGGACGAACGGACTGATGGATGGATGGACAGAGGGAGGGAGGGAGGGATGAAGAGAGGGAGGGAAGGAAGGACGGAGCGAGAAAGAGAAAGAAGAAAAGAAGCAGGAAAAGGAAGGAGGGGAATATTAGATAGGATGGATGCGAGGAGGGAGGGAAGCAGGAAAAGGGAGGGGAAGGATGGAAGCAGTAAAAGGAAACGAGGAAGATTAAGAAGACGCATGGAAGGTGATACAGAGGTTAGCATGGGAAGAAGGAAGAAGGATGGGAGGGAGAAAAATGGCGAGCAGAGAGAGGGACGGCAGGGTGGAGGATAAGGATGGAGGGGAGGAAAGTAATAATAGAGGAGAATGGATGATGAGAGAGAGAGAGAGAGAGAGAGAGAGAGAGAGAGAGAACGTCACCATACCGAGGGAAATAAGGCTGAGAATGCCTTGGTGGAGAAAATGTTCGGAGAGATGGAAAGGAAGGAAGGAAGGAAGGAAGGAAGGAAAGGAGGAAGGGAGAGAGGATGAGAAGAAATTAATGAAGGAAGGATGAAAGAAAAGAAGGAAGGGTGGATGGAAAAGGAAGAAAACAGAAAGGAATGAAAGGAAAAGAAAGGAAAGAATGAGGGAAGGAAGGATGGAAAGAAGGAAGGGAGGGATGAAGAGAAGATTATGAATCACTAAAGGATGAAAGAAAATAAAGAAGGAAGGCACGAAAATGAACTATTTCTATTAAACGAAGGAAGGAAGGATGGCCGGAAAGATGACTGAGAAATGGATAGGTCAATAGACAAAACGAAGGAAGGGAGAAAGGAAGGATGGGAAGATGTGTGAAGAGTGAATGATGGAGGTAAGGAAGGGCGTAATGATGTAGAAGAATGGAAGGTGGTATTTGACGGTCGACAATGCCTTGGAGGTGAAAGTGACTAGGGAGAAGGAAGGAAAGGGGGAATATAAGGAAGAGGGGAAGGAAAGAAGGAAGGAAGGAACGAAGGAAGGAAGGATGGCTGAAGGGAAAGAGTAAAAGAAATGAGACATGGAAGGAAGCAAGGATAGAAGGAGTAATAGAATGGAAAGAAATAAGGAATAAATAATGAAAATATGGATCACAGAAGGTATGGCAGAGAGACAGAAAGGGGATAAGGATTAAAGGGAAAAAATAAGGATGAAAGGAGGGAAAGGAAGAAGAATGGAAGCTGGTAGGTGAGAGGAAGGAAGGAAGGAAGGAAGGAAGAAAGGGAGGAAGGAAGGGAGGAAGGAAGGAAGGAAAGAAGGAAGGAAGAAAGGAAAGACTGGAGAGAAAAAACTGATAAATGGGAAGAAGAGAGTCTAACAGTGCTGGATGACAGAATGGAATAAGGGAAGAAAGAAGAGATATACGAAAGGAATAATGAGAGGAAAGAAGCAAATAAGTAAAGCAATAAGCAAGGAAGGAAGAATATAATGTAGGGCTTAAGAGACGGAGGAGTAAATTTGGAGGTGTGGCGGGGGTATCTGAAAGACGTGGAGGTGTGGTGGAGGTAACTGGAAGAAGTGAAGGTGCGATGGAGAAAAGTCGAGGTGTGTTGCAGGTGGTTGTAGGAAAAAGGGAGTGGGGTGGAGGGAAATGGAAGTGTGGTGGAGACAGCTTAATGGAAGTGGAGGTATGGTGTAGGTCATTGAAGGGAGTGATGGCGTGCTGGAGGCAGTGGAAGGGAGGTGGAGGTGTGGCGAGGTAGCTGAAGGAAAGTGGAGGTGTGGCAGAGGCAACTGGAGATAAGTGAAGGTAAGTTTAAGGCAGCTGGTGGGAAAGGGGGTGAGGAGGTACGAATATAATGGAGACATCTGAAAGAATGTGAAGGCGGTCAAAAGCAAGTGCATGTCTGGTGAAGGCAGCAGAGGGGAAATGAAGGTGTGGTGGAAATAATTGAAGTGAAATGAAAGTGTGGTGCAAATAACTGAAGTGAAATGAAGGTATGATGAAGAAATGCTGAGGAAAGGGGAAGCGGGTGAAGGCAAGTGGAAACAGGTGGGTGGGGAATAGGTGGATGAAAGTAAGCGGAAGGAAAAGCTTGCTAGTGAAGGTGGGTACAGGGACGGTGAGTAGCCTATACGAAGGAGTACAAAGGAAAGCAATTAGCAACAAATTTATATATATACTTTTCAGAAATGTCATTGGGTAAGACTACAACTAACGTAATTATTCTGAACCAAAGGCAGGGAGAGCAAAGCAGGAGTGGATGAAGTGAATATCTAGCGGGGGTAGATGGGTGAGGGCAAAGTGTAGATTTGGTAGGGGTACGTGAAGGTAGGTGCTGGGGCTGGCGGAGGTAGGTGGGTGGCAGTAATGGAGACAGGGCATGTGGAAGAGTGGGGTAATGGTGAGGGAGGGCTGGGATGCAGGGAAGCAGGTATCTGGTGGATGTACCTGAAGGGAAGTGGACGTTTGATGGAAATAAGTAGATGAATGAAGGGAAGTACTACAAACATAGGTGGGTGAAGTTACGTGGGTGGAGGTTAGTGAAGGTAGGTGGGTGGGGGTAGGGGAGCAAGTGCATTTGGAAGGGGTAGATGAATGGGTGGGTGATGGATGTCTGGGGTGGAAGGCATGGACGATGGAAGCAGCTGAAGGGAAGTTGATAACTTGTCGAAGTACCGTAGGTAGGTATAAGAGGGGAAGTAGAGGTAGGTGAGTGGAGCAAATGGGTGGAAGGTAGGTGGATGGAGAAGATAGGTGGGCAAGGGCACATGAAAGATGTGGATGGGTGGGCGATGAAGGCCGGGTGGATGATGGGTGGGTGATGAGAGTGGGGTGGATGAGTGGGTGATGGAAGAAGAGTGGGGTGGATGGGTGGGTGATGCGGGAAGGGTGGGGTGGAGGGCTTGGACGGTGGGTGGTCAACACGCCTCACTGCCCTCATGGGTTGTTTGTCTCGAGTGGCTGGACTAGTAATTTCAGGTGTTTCAAGCAGACCCGTCTAGATGGCGTCACACTGCACCTGGTGGAGGCCTTAAGTACAAGCACTCTGGATTGAAATACCGGTACTTCGTCTCTCTCTCTCTCTCTCTCTCTGTCTTTTGGTCCTTCCCTTTCTTTTTCGTCCTGTTGCTCTATCATTGGTTTTCAGTCTCTCATATTTCATGAAATTTTCATTCCGTTCCTCTTTCTATTTCTCTGTATCTCTTTCTCATTCCGCTGTCCTTTCTCATTCTGTTTCTCTTACGCATTCTCTTCTTTTTCCTGCTTCTCTTTCTGGTTTTATCACCTGGATCATAAAACAGCCTGAGATTTTATTACGTGTGAGGACGATCATCTCTTTTCCTCTCTTCTTTTCTCCTCTCTCATTCTCAGTTTCTCGTTCTCTTTCTGATGTTGTTTCCTGCATCGTAAAATTAGCTACGATTTTACAACGTATGGTCTTTTTTCTCTGTGTCTGTCTGTCTGTCTGTCTGTCTCTCTCTCTCTCTCTCTCTCTCATAAAAATGCCACTTTTTTTCTCTTTTACATTCAGGGAACGAACTTTCTTCACGATAATACAATTTTTACCTACCCAAGCAAGAGAAAAGAAAAATAATAAGAAAAAAAGAAGAAGGAAGAAGTACCCTTTTAAACGATCCCTAATGAACCCAGACTGCGGTAAAGAATTAATTGCCAACTTAACGCTATGAATTTTTATGAAGGCTATAAAGTTTTGTGACCTTTGATTACGCCTTTCACTCTCAGATGTCATTTGTTTTTTGTGGCACCGAAAGCAGCGTCGAAAGGCCTCTTGACAGCTCAGTTTTTCTTATATGTCAATCAGTTACTGTACTACTTTGCTTTTAATTTCTCACCCCATACTCAGGTGAGAAATGAGGTGGTGATGATGATGATGATGATGATGATGATGATGATGATGATGATGATGATGATGATGATGATAACGATGATTATGGCGTATCACTGGCTTCTTATGTCTGTTCACACGTATGAACACTTCCAGTCGATAGTTCTTTTACACCTCGAAGCCCTAGAAAAAACAAAAGATATCTTACCAAATAATCCAAAAGATAGTTAGGTGGGTTCAGATTTCCCTTCATCTGGGTATCCTATGACTGTAAAGTAGTAACTGAATGAGGGTGTTCATTGTGTAGCCAAGCTCAGCACGAGGAGTCAGGACACATTAGCCCTTTCATTGGTATGGGTACACTGAGGTTTCACACTGTCGGTACGCCAAAGAATGTTATTCATAAGGAAGAGACCGCTCGTTGGCTAAAAGGTAAGCTCCGGATTCTCAATTTCATGCACGTATACTCTAATGATGCATTCACTTGTCACAACGAGGACGGAATCGGACATACTCTGGCTCATCTCCTTTCATCAAGCCACGTTCAGGTACATCTTTATTATTATTATTATTATTATTATTATTATTATTATTACTGTTATTTTACTGTCAGACAATGAACGTGACAGTGGCAGACGGAATGACCGGAGTGTGACTTAGTAAAATGGAGAGTTCTTCGTCTGTTTTTCACTCACCTTTGCGATCGGACAATTTGCGTCAGACATCGACTCCCACCTCCTTGTGACTGTACCCTTATACCCCATAAAGACAGACTGAAACTGGACAAAGGCTAACGCAAAGTGCCAAATCATTTAGGTCAAAATACACATTAGACCAAAAGGACCCCGTTTATTAGTCCATACCTGGGCATTTCACTCTTCACTGCCACGTACATTATGTTTGTCACTGTGATACTGCAACACCGAGGAAGGGACCCATTGAAACGGGGTGCGTCTCTTCCTATTTTCACCCCGACCTACACGATCGAAGAGTGCGTTAGGATACGTCCGATTCCTGTTTCGGTAAAAGCAGGTCCTTAGATTCCAGTATTCTGTTCGTAAACATGCTGTAACTTCACACACACACACACACACACACACACACACACACACACACACACACACACACACACACACACACACACATTCTTGACCGATTCAGAATAATGACATCTTTTTATCGTGTTCGTACTTCCGTCACGCAATTTTATTCAAATGAGGAGAAATCTCTGGTAATGAAGGAGTTAAAGTAGGGACTATGTTTTTATATCCGCAACAGAAATGTACGACACCGCGTCTCCCCTACAACTCCCTGTCATAAAGTATCCTAAACTGTGGACGCGGCGCAGGTCGGTCGCCCCGCCTCGCACGTGGTGGTACTCCCAACACAGTTTAACACGTCTGGCGGTCCACTATAGCTGTTCCCGATTCCAGATATTTGGGCCAGTGGTGACTGCGATAAGTACAGAGAACTGAATGAACCTAGTGTGTATAAAAGTGAATGAACCTGAAAACTTCTGGTGCTGCTGAAAGTTTCCAAACCACACTTCTTATTTATATGAAAGTTTGATATCTTTTAGGGATCGATCAAGTGAAATAATGTAAAGGAAAAGATGTACCTAAGTTTTGGAAAAGACTATTATTTGACTAATAATCGTCACTCGCCTCTGCGGTAACCATATAACCACACCTGTTTGTTCCAACGGACAAAATTATTACTTCTTCATCATTATAATTAACAGTTTATCGTTCTACAAACACGACGTAGGTCAAGAATGAAGAACACGCATCCATCCATCCATCTACCAATCTATCTATCTATCCATCTGCCTATCTACCTATTTTTAACCAGACACATACTCTTACAAATCATCCACAGAGGCGGCGACAAAAATGCCCCCCAGCACCTCTATCACCACCCATCTCCACTCCCTCCTGCCAATCCAAGCCGCCCCCTTCATGTACCCTTCCACTTTAACCTTTCATCTCCTTCCCTCCTCATTCTTCCCCTAGCCTTTTCATCTCCCTCTCAGCCTTCCCATCCTTATCTTTCACCTTATCCTCTCATCTCCTCATCTTCACTCTTCCGTTTATCGTTTCATCTCCTTCTCAGCCTTCCCATCCTTATTCTTACCTTTGTCTTTTCATCTCCTTCTCGGCCTTATGCTTCCCTTAATCCTTTCATCCTCTCAGTCTTCTCATGCTCATACTTCCCTCAAGTTTTACATCTCTCGTTTTCGGCCGTCCTCTCATCAGTCTTTCTACAATCCTTTCACAGTGTTGTTTGTCTTTTCTCCTCAATCTCCCATCAGCTTTGTTTTCAGCGTTCCTTTTCTTTGTTTGCCACAGTACTACGATAACGTGTTCTCTTTTGTTCACGAAAGGAGAGATTTTTTACAAATATATGTGTGAATCTTCACTACCCGCTTCATCTTAAAAAGTCTCTCTCTAACTGTATCAGAACGTCCCATCGGTAGTCATAAGAAATAATATTAAAAATGGGGGGGAAAGGAAACAATAGCACCGACGGGGTTAACTTTTGACTCTGCATTCGTTGTCTATATGTCCACACCACCTCAGTAAAACAAACAAAATAATAAAAAAAAATTACTCTCTCTGAGCTTCACATCTGGAACACAAGACTTTGATAACTGAAATACATCAATGTCTGGTCAACTTCGGTAACTACTTCTTGCATTAGTTACAATACACGGCAACACTGAATTTCAGATTCACAGATATGTCGGACACACTGAAACGTACCGAGTAAAACGGGTCTTGTCCAGTTCCATCGAAGCTATGAGTAATGGTACTGTTTTTGGTGTCTGTACAATCAGAGACAAAAAGTTCGCCTACTGCACCACGGACACTTAGCACATGTCCGTCACTTTCCTCCACAGGGCATACAAAAGAGAATAATCGGTGAGCAGTGTAACATGGCAGGCTTTCTGAACTTGGGAATTGTAGGCAGAAGACGACAACGAGAAGAGGTGAAATAATCATGAACTTTCGTCCCAGACTGTACCTTCATCCCAGCTCGTCCAGTGAGCCTCCCGAGTTACAGCTGCCGTCATCATTCTGAGCACCATGTTTTGTAGCCATTTGTACCCCTCCCCATATCCCTTAACGCTTTACAACCTCCTCTACGGTCTTTTCGCCCTCTTCGCTACCTGAGGCCGGAATCAGTCAGCAGTTTGTGAATATGTTATGAGGAAGGTTTTATCCTAGGAGAAGGTCTGAGCTGCAAGGCAGGTCAGCAACAAATCGTCAGACACTGTTGTTGGGTTCAATTCACCTTAAATCAGACGTGTTATTTGTGCTTGTTATCGTCAAAAGATTTTATTCAAACTGAGAATGATTCCTTGTAGAGATGGGGATGAAACCAGTCTCCAATAATACTTATTCAGCAGAATGACCTCTTTAAATAATCATTTTTGTTACTGCCATCTGACTTTTACCTAGATTAAGAGAAATCGTTCGTAGTGAGAGGGTTAGAACCATTTTTTTACCCTTTTGCAATATAACATTTAAATTATCATTCTTGCTAAGCCCAGACAATTTTATTCATCGAAAAAAAAAAGTACGATTTTTTTTAGCAAATTCTGTGTATCGAACAAAGTCTTACCAAAATGTGCGTGAATGTCAGTGAATTGCGTGCCTCGTCGTTCATCACCTGCAGCTGCAATTACCCGTATGGTGATTAGGTTTCCTCTTCCATAGGTTACAACACACTTTCTCTAACCACTTGCCGGCCGCAACATTCTCCTTCCACCCCCTTCATTCCCCCCCTTCTCCTAAAACCCCCCTTTACTCCCCCTATCCTTTCTTTCCTCCCTCTCCCTCTTCCGCCTTACTTCCTTTCTCTCCTTTCACTTCCCCCCACCTCTTCCGTCTTACTTCCTCTCTCTCCTTTCACTTCCTCCTCCCTCTTCCATCTTTCTTCCTAGCTCTTCCCCATCCCTTCTAATTCCCTACCCGTTCTCCTCACCTCTCTCTTCACTCCCCCTCCCTCTTCCGTTTTTCTTCCTACCTCTCCTCCCTCTCCCCCTCTCTCTCACTTTTCTCTCTTCTATCATACCCTAACTTTACCTATCCTAACCGCATCTAACCTTACTAGGCATGTTACGTTAGTTTATTATGTAACAGATTATTTTATATACAAGTCAGTTTAAGACTTTGTGGTAAGGAAGGATAGGTCAGGTTAGGTTAGGTTAAGATAGGCCAGTTTTGATTTGGAATTTTAGATCTTTGTGATTAAATCGTCCACAACGCTTTCTGGTGTAAAGAGAATTCAATGTGTAGTGTGTGGTGTGTTGTGTAGTGGTGTGCAATGAGCAGCGGTGTGTAATGCATAGTGGTGTGCAGTGTGTAGTGATGTGCAGTGTGTATAGCGGTTTATAATATGTAGGGTGTCCTGAGTGCAGTGGTGTGCAGTGTATAGCTGTGTGACGTGGGTAGCAGTGTGCAGTGTGTGGCAGTTTGTAATAAGCTGGGTGTCCAGAGTGAAGTGATGTGCAATGTGTAGTGATGTGCAGTGTGTATCAATGTGCAGTATGTAGCAAAGTGCAGCGTGTAGCAGTGTGCGATGTGTAGCTATGCACTGGGTAGCAAAGTGTAGTGTGTAGAGTCATGCAATGTGTAATGCGCCGTGTGTAGTGTAGAATGTGTTGTGTGTGTAGGGTAAATAATCTGAGTGTGCAGTGTGCGGTGTTTGCATGTCCATGCTTGTATATGTTAATGTTTGCAGTGTGTAGCATGTGTAACGGTGTTCAGTGTGTGTGTGTGTATGGTGTGTCAGGCGGTCCCCCAGTGGCCGGGTGACCAGCACTCATGGCGTGACCAAGTAACACCAGATGTTCAGTTCAAGTGCCGCACCTCATGCACACCAAATCTTCCTCACTCCCTAACTCTCACAGCACACTTCCCTCCCTCTCTCCCTCTCACATCCACACCCCACTTCCCTCCCTCTCTCCCTCTCACATCCACACCCCACTTCCCTCCCTCTCTCCCTCTCACATCCACACCCCACTTCCCTCCCTCCCTTCCTCTCTCCCTTCCTCATTCTTTTACGCTCACACCACACCTCTCTCCTTTCATCTCTCACTTCCTCCCTCCCCTTACACTCGCACCACACTCCCCTCACTCTCTCTATCTCTCCTTCCCCCACCTGCTGTCCTGCCGCATCGTATTTACACCAACTTGTAGGTAGTAAAATTTGGCAACTGTTGGTGGTTTCTTGCAGTTAAGCCTTTCACCACTAATTAGGATTTTTTTATATTCTTATCTGCACCAGATGATTTCATTAAGTAACGAAAACCTCCATGCGTATAGCTACTGGAAACAAAGCAAAATTTACATCTCCCCCACCCCCTCAATAAAAACGCCAGTAAGTCTGTTTGCCAGGATCAGAAATAAAAATCTAGATGCTTGGATAACATCATGATGATCGTAAACAGATCTCTCCATATTCATTACTAATTTATTAATGGGAAGCATAAAGAACCACACATGTAAATTTAATTTCTTTATGGAAAAAACAGACATTAACCACGTTCTAAATAACTGCTTATCGATTGAAATTCGGGTGATGTAATGAACGGGTACGATAGGCTGTACTATGCATTACAAATTTGTTCCTCTCCTGTGATGCGTTCAAAAATCTGGACACAACATAGCAAGAAGTTAGGATGAACTTTACACATACATGACTTTAAGAATTATTATCTATGATGCAAGAATTTTTACCTTTCAGATCTGGAGATGCTAAATGCTCATAAACGTTACCATTTTTATGACTGTAATGTAACTGTGCACGGCAGGTGGTAGCGGATGTGAACAAATAAGGCTTCTGAGCGCCACCCAGCTAAACCTCCAAACACTGGGAACAGAACTGGATATATTTTGACGCAAACTGTAGGATCGTTTAGGGAGGAATAATACTGATAGAACATCCCGTTTCACTGGGTCACGTTCTAAGTGTTCCGCTGCTCAGAGTCTCTTACACTGCATTTAGGATTAAAGAAAGGCTTGACCAAAACGTGACAATGAAACTTTTTTTTTTTTTTCATCCTCGACGCAAATGGAAAATTTGAGCCAGAATATTCGAGTCTGGCCTCAGTGTGACCAGGTCCTAAAGCGGAAAAGAATTACCTTAAAAAATAAATTGACATAGAAAATAAAAAGGTAACAAAATGTGTGCAAAAGCAAAATTCATGGTAGAATGAGAGGAGTAAGAAATAGAGTGAGATGGCAGGATATATGAGGGAAGGCGGCTTGTAGGGGAGAGTGCAGGTTATCAGTATCAAAGGTAACAGATACTTTAATTTTTTTTGCTTTTTTTTTTTTCAGGCCCCCTGGGTCAACCCTGGGATTAGGCGTCTGACGATTCATTCACAGACAGATAGATAGGTAGACAGACAGAGACAGACATAGTATATATATATATATATATATATATATATATATATATATATATATATATATATATATGAGAGAGAGTGAGATGGACATATATAGGTAGACTGACAGATAGACATAGATAGATAGACAGGCATAGACAGATCGACACAGACATGCAGGATGATAAACAAACAGGCAGAAACATATGGACAAGTACCGGTACATAAAAACATGCAAACGCGCTGCAGATACACGGACAAACACAGACCCAAACAGACAGACAGTAGAATTTAAAAAAAAAAATCGTAGGGACGCATTAATTTCACTTCCCAAGCTTAAATGATTCTCTCTCTCTCTCTCTCTCTCTCTCTCTCTCTCTCTCTCTCTCTCTCTCCTGCACATAATGAGGGAAACATTTTCATATCGAAGCGCGTAAGAACATTAACTTTCCCCAGTACTTTGTCGTGGGAGGCCAACCAGTGGAAAGGGAAGATGGCCGGGAGATGTGGGCCAGCCTTATTCCTCCACCACCACCACCATCATCATCATCATTATCATCATCACCATCGTCATCATCATCATCATACACTCACCCACTCAGTCCGGTGACCCATTTTCTACAATATTCTTGCTCTCTCCTAACGATTTTATTCTTATTAGTAAAGACTTCTCAGAGGGATTAGGCTAAGCTCTCATTAACCCCTCCATAGCCAGATGTCCTCCTTATGTCGAATAAAATCGTCAAGTGGTAATAAAAATAATAAGGAAATTGTGCTCTCGGAGTGAGGAGGACTATAGCAACGCAATCTTTTACCATATTTATAATCTGTACGAGTTAACTCTTCATTCCTATATCAGTTTTGCTGTCTTCAATGATTTTAGTCAGTGAAGGAGAAACTTTTCGAATTAAAGGAGTTCGTTTTTACATTGAACAAAATAGCTTGGAGGTACCAAAAATAAAATAATACGTCATTACAGTGACGAGATTGACCATTACTGCCATAATTTTCCATTCAGTGTTTTCAGTACGGTTTTGCTTGGTTCCATAAACCGTCAATTAAAATTACGGTTTCTGCCATTATCATCAGTTACGTTCACTTACATTGAAAAAATAAGAATATATATATATATATATATATATATATATATATATATATATATATATATATATATATATATATACCACTGCATATTGTCAGTTACATTCGGTGCGGCTTTACCATCACTGCCATCAGTTATCATCACTTCTATCCACTTAGCTAGAGGTAATTTTTTCTGGATATTGCCAAACAATTTTGCTGAATTGAGGGATACTGCGGCCCGGTATACTGTAGGCTTAACCTTCTTCAGAAGGAGTGAATGAGCGAAGTCTGAGTCTCCGAATTCTTATTTTCTGTACAAAACATCAAACTTATTATTCTTTCTTCTGACCACACTGTACAACAACAGAAATAATTTAATCCTGCGATTACCCTGCCTCCCCTCTCAAGCTCCCCCTTTCCCCTTGTGTCTTATTTGTCTTCCCACGCCACGTAAAGAGCTTTTTCCCGCTTCTTGTCCTCCACGGTTCCCCCATCAGTTCCTCGTTTGGTGTCAGTCAGCGTGGGAACCGACCAGGCAAAGTGACAACATGAAAAACTTACCAACAGCCTTCTCAATCCGACACTGGGGTTGGTAATGACTGCTAAGGCTGGTTTGTTTTCGCTTGAGGGAACTGGGCCACTCTTACAACTTGAATATTAATATGTCGTGGTTATGTGAAATTTGCTGAGCCTTATTAATGCGGTTAGAATGTGTCTCCTTGGTTGCTCATCAAATTTGTCCTCCAATCTGTCCACATCTGGCCATCACCTAAGCCGAAAGAGGTTACGAATCCATATCAAATGAAAATAAATAGACTATACCGGCACAGTTACGACTGAAGCCCATCCCTTTTTGATACTCTCGATACACTGGTTACCTTATCAAGTGGTACAACTGCCATTTCTCCATCTTGAATGTTAGGCTGTAGCGAGGGATTAACACTAGAATGTGGTGCTAGTCATGAAGGAGTGTCATGGAAAGGATGCTGGGCCACACTATCATCATAACCTGCCAATGCGGTAAAGTTCGCCGCAATGGACGAAAATCTTCGTTGGTAAAAGTGAATGAACTGTAGTAGTTTCTGACCACTCTCTACCTTATTCTAAAATTTTATTCCATCAGAGTACATATTGCCTATTTCTTTCTTGTTATCTCCACACTGTTTTACTCTGCCTGAGTGAGCACCCTTGTAGTGAAGGAGTTATAACTGGCCATATATATGATCCTTCTGGTTCAAGAAGTCTTTCCTAAAATGAGTAAAGTCATGTGGATATGGTAAGAATAAAATGAAAAAGACATCACTCCACTGGGTAGACTTTTTTGTGAGTGCAAAAGAAAACGCAAACCCGCGTCCTTCTGCAATCATTTTATCGGTATAACCCAGAGACGAACGATGCTTTCCTCTTTACTTCATTGTTGACCATGCCTCGTAACGAGGCATGCTGGTCAACAGTATTATTAACTGAAAGCACAGATTCATTTTGACGTAAAGCCAGTGGACTGAGGGCTGAAGTTGCCCGACACCTGCACTCCACCATCCTCCTTTCGTGGGATAGGACGAGAACTGAGTAATGTTTGTATGATCGGACAGTAGAGCCGCCCAATTTTATCGGTGCCACTACACGAAGGCATCCCTCACCAGCACCAGCATGCTGTTAATTACATTCAATACTCAGTTTTTTAAGGCTTGTCAACACGTAAAGGTTCCCGGTTTAAAAGGATGTGGCATTTATTATACGTCAGAGGAATCGAGGGCCTACTGTGTACTCTTAATTACTAGGGAATCCTGGCGTTTTCCTCTTTGTATTTGTATTTTAGTTAACTTGTTCTTCATGGAAATATGGCAGTTCATTACAAGTACGAGTGAAATCGGAGTCTGTGCTCTCAGAAGTGAATACAAACCATTTCCCTTATATATATATATATATATATATATATATATATATATATATATATATATATATATATATATATGACTGATTACTTATCTCCTTATTTGTCAGCTTATTTGTACATTCATTCATTCATTCATTCTTCTATAAATCTGATTATTTACCTGTTTGTTTACTTATTTATCTGTACGCCCATTGATTCTTTTATTCACATATCTCTGACTGTGGAGGAGAGCATTTCATTGTTCTGTCAATCTGTTCCCTGTAACCAGTATCACAAGTCATCCAGGGTATCCACAACAATAAAGCCCACTGGATCTACTACCTTGTTTAGTATTGACCATTTCAGCCCTAGGACGTCTTGTGCATATGTATGTGTATGGGGGGGGGGTTCACATCAGGCATTTCACTCTCATGACTGTTTCGCTTTTTTATCATCACGAAATTATATTATTAATTTTAGGAGGAGCCTCGCGCATGAAGGATTCGATCAGAGCAAGGATGTATTTAGTATACTGAGTCTTATAGCCTACTTTTTCGTACACTCGTTCGTCCTTGCACACGTTCATTCCTTGAGAAACGTTAAAAAAATAAACTACACACTCAGTTACATATCTATCCCTTCAGCCATTTATGAGGAGGGCTTTTAAACTTTTACATACTAGAAGCTTCTATCTGCAGGATATATATCACCTGTGTTAGCCAGACTGAAAGCTAAAGTGTGCCCCTAGGGAAACGTTAATAAACTTCAACCAGAAGCCGGGAGTGACAGCGGTGGCAGCAATCAGCGTCATGTCAATGCTATAGAAAGCACATGTTGTGGACGCTCAGCTTATTATCACTGTTACTTCGTGGGAAGCCAACAACCATGGATGTTATTAGGTTCACGCAACAAATCCACTTTTTATAATCCTAGCAAGCTTTTCACGCAATAACTGTTGCGTTCTCCCTTATGGATTATATTCTAACTAACTCTCGATGATTTCATTCAACTAAAGGAGACCTCAGCGCTCATAAGGGGATAAAGGAAATCGCAACAAAACTGTACCGACACCGTTCCATTCCACCTCCCTTTGTTTCTCGGTATGTGCGCATTCATGGACGGCTCTAATGATAGCTTACAGGCTTTATGCCAGTGACTATAACCTAGTTCCCACAGCCGATTACTTGCCATTGTATTTCCTGTCGGTCAGCTACGGTAAGGAAAATATTTTTATTTTCCTTGACCCTTGCGCTGATATGGAACTTGCGTCCAATGTTCCCGCTAAATCCAGAAAAATTTGTTCAGCTTACAGAAATCCAGGCATTTAACTCTCTCATGGTCGCAACAACTCTAATATTCTCTTCCAACTAACGCCAGATAATTTTATTATGCTGATAGTATGGAAAGGGAGCCTGAGAGTGTTAATGCTATCACCCTCAACCCTCTTATTATCTCGGGAATGCCAGGGGACTAAGTCATCTCAAGCAAGATGATTACACCGGGCTGAGAGTTGGTAATGGAAGACTGAGTGTTAATGAAGATATACTGATTAACTCTTTTGCCCCCATGGTCACAAAGGATTATCTCATTTCATGTAAAAATAGGGCGATTTTTATTTTTTTTACAGTTAAATCTTTTGG
Source organism: Coenobita brevimanus (assembly GCF_032717465.1). Taxonomy (NCBI): domain Eukaryota; kingdom Metazoa; phylum Arthropoda; class Malacostraca; order Decapoda; family Coenobitidae; genus Coenobita; species Coenobita brevimanus. The sequence goes on from NC_137008.1 coordinate 55,927,022, forward strand.
TTACCAAACGTTGTGTCTTGTAAAGGGTGGCCCTGACGAAAACACCTCCAAGCATTTCTCACCCTACCGAGTAATGACCCCTACTACCACGACATAACCCTTTCCTCATATACTCAGTGCAAAGCCTTATCTTTCTTGTTACCACCAGATTATTCTATCTAGTTAAGGGGAGATCATCTTGAACTGAAGAAAATAAAAGTTATCCTTAATATCTCTTTCAGTCTGATGACATATCACTGCTCTATTTTTCCTATGGGCAGGCTATTTTTCCATAAAAGAGAGACATTCCACAGTTAAAGGGTTATAGTGAATATCCAAGTACTGTATAGATCCCCTGGACGACTCGGCACAACACCAGACCTCCAGCAGTTTCACCAACATTTTCCTTACTTACGTCTGCATTGAAATCTCCCACTGAAAATTGCACAGCGTATAATTACTTTCATTCTGCCTTTTTCTTCATCTTTACCGAGTTTTCTTTGCAAGATGCTAGACCATGTACTCGGATAACAGGAATCTAAGCTATGCACACATTCTGCATCCTAAATTTAACTCTTTGGCTGCGGTAGGTTTCGCTGAGCTAATATACAGTAATAGTTTGGTTTTTGTGTTTGTTTTTAAGTAGAAAAAAAAAGGGAGGGGGACAAATGTTAAGCGAAGTAAGAAAACATAAAAGCTTCCGCACAAGAATCCGTTTACATCTCAAGATTACTCCAGTGTCTCATTATAAGCGACCACCCGATACGCCCGAGCGGCACACTATTATAAATCACGGCTGAAATATTGTGGCGCTGGTGGTATGTGTTTTTGTGAGGGCCGCCGGGTGTCCTTATATATTCTGAAGGCTGGATGGACCCGCCCGCCTCCCCACTCCCCCTCCGTCAACACTGGTCGGAGTGAAAAATGAACAGTGAGCATAAAAGAAACGGAAAATAAAACTTGTTGCAAATAAAGACGAGAGGAATGCAACGTCGCTTAAACTTTTACAGCGACAAATAGTAATGGAGAGGGACGCCTTCAAGCGGTGGTTTCAATTTAACCGGGTGATGGAGCTGTCCGGTAATACAAACGTTCCTCAACTCTCTTTCTATCCCCTGAGACGAGGATGGTGGACTGCGGGAGAAGGGACAACTTCAGATATCAGTCCACTGAGTTCACGTCCAAATGAACCTGGGACTACAACAACAGCATAGATGACATTTTTTTTTCTTAGATAACCCTTGATAATCTTATTCGGAATTGAGCTAAGGGTTATGATTGCCTCGGAAGTGTGGAAAATATAAATCAGTCTACCAGCATCTATCTATCAACCCATCTGAGGCCAGACGCCCAACCCTGAATTATCCCGGGTGGAGAGAGAGAGAGAAAAAAATCCACTAAGTCTGTATCCCAACTCGCTCCCACTCCCCCACCAAGCCACACCACCCTTTTGTATCCAGTCCTCACTGTCCTTTCTACTCGCTCATCCACTCCCTCGACCACTCCACACCACCATTTTCTTTTTATCCAAACTACACCGTCCTCTCTTATTCTCTCATCCACCATGTAACAGCTCACTGCCACTCCCTCCACCACTCCACACCACTTTCCAAACTGTCAAATCTCATCCATTCCTGCACCTTATCACAAAGCACCACCACCCTCTCCACCACTACACACACCACTTCATACTATTCTTTCTCATCGAGTCAACACCGTCCTCTCCTATAAACTCTTCCACATTATCACAGCTTACTGCCAATAACCCAACGAATTCACACTACTTTCATCTACTCCACACCATCCACTCCCATTCATTCACTCCATTTTATCACAGCTCACCGTCACACCTTCAATTATTCCATACCTTACTCATCCATCCACTCCTCCACTGTCCGTCTTACTCAGTCGCAGTCTTCACATCTATACTCATTCTAAATAAATTTCCTTCTTCATGCGTTTCACATATCCAAGCCAATTCAATAGATTCTTTACACAGTACTTACAGGATGAACAGTCTCAGGTTTTTGTGACTCACTCTCGGCTGTACGAAAATGCCTGACGATGGTTGTAATAAAACACTAGAGCTGCTCCAGCCATAAGAGGATTAACGATACCAGTTTTTATACTCGGGCTCCTATGACTCACTCACCTGAAAATCTACTGTCTGGTGTTAACTGGATTAAAAATTACAGAAGAAACGATCAAGAGAGGGTTACCAGACCTACGACAAATGTGCAGGTCATAAACGCACTCATTATGTCATTATTAGGCAGCTATAGGTGTTGTCAAGCCATAATATTTAAATGTGATTATACCTGGATAAAAATGCCACGATTAGAGCTCTTAGTATTTATGCTCCCGTAGAAATAACAATGGTAGCCTAACAGTCGCTGCAACCCCAGGCTCATCTCGACGTGAACCCTGAGGAAAATAGGCTGAAGCTGCCCATCTTCAGCCCACCATCCTCTTTTCGGGGGATACGGAGGAGGTTGAGGGACGTTTGTATAACCGGACATTGGAGCCGCATGGTTATATTAGCGTCACCACATGAAAGCGTCCTCTCCAATACCATGCCTCAACTGCAAAAATAGGCAAGAAAGGGATGACATTTAAACAACCAAAGGACAGCATTAATTATTTTTGCAGAGTTCAGTTTTATAGACCTATATTTCACGCGCCGGTGAAAATAACAGGAAATACCGCGTTGGATATGTGAGCAGAAATCGAGACACCTAAAAAATAAAAAGACAAATTGATGAGTAAAGTGACAAGAAAGGATTTTATGGTTTACATTCCTCCACACACAAAAAAGGGACGCCTCAAACAACATCTCTTAAAACCTGTACCTTGAAATCTCTTGCTGGTGACAACTCTAGTATTCTATTTCACCTAACATTAGGTAATTTTATTTATCTGGGAGTGGGTTATTTGAACCTGAGAGTGTTAAAGTATGAAGGGTAATTGAACTGAGAGCTTAAGGAAAAAAAAAAAAAATGCCGCGCGACACGGTATTTGAAGGGCATAATGACAATGCGATATCATCCATCAATGGGTTTTTAACTCAAGTTCCTATTCCTCACTCTCAACTGAATAAAATCGTCTGGAGTTGGCTGGAATAGTAAAACAGAACAGTCTTGACCCTGAAAGGATTAATAATACAGCCATGAGCAAAAAGCTCGCCGGCACTTCCTTGCCGGCTGTTTCGGTGGAAGGTATTATATGAAATGTTTCTATGTAATGGTAGTATGAAGTATACAACAAAAGAGTACGAGAAAGAAAAAAACTTTTTGTCGTTCAGGGAAATACGAGAAGTATGGAAGGCAGGACAGTACTGGCAAGGGAGTGTCAGCAAAGTTTTGCTTATGACTACCTGTTTCCTATATTTCATTCTCAGGTTAACATCTTCGTCTGGTGTCAGCCGGAATCAATTACCAGAAAACGTGGCCACGAGAAGGTTAAATGTCAATGAGAGTTGGGGAAATGGTCAGCCAAGAGAGGTCATAATTTCATCATTTACATCAGCATTGCCAGTTAACTGCAAATATAAACAATTCTCTCAACCGCGCTGCAACCACCTGAGCATCACGTAATGGAAAGCGTTTGGTAATTCCCCGTGACCTTGTGGTGACAGCAGCCATAACAGTATCACTGACCCACACATGTCATCTCTCAGCTTCCAAGTCCTTGCAAGAGTTTTACTTGATATTCTTTTCTGCTTTTAAAAGAATATACAGTAGTAGTATTATCTCAGTGAGAGAGAGAGAGAGAGAGAGAGATAGTGTGTGTGTGTGTGTGTGTGTGTGTGTGTGTGTGTGTGTGTGTGTGTGTGTGTGTGTGTGTGTGTGTGTGTGTGTGTGTGTGTGTGTTCGCGCGCATGCGCGATCATGTGCAGGCTGGTAATGTGATGTATATAATGCGTGCAAGCACCACTCAGTCATACTTCACCCTCCCCGTGAGATCTTGATGAATTTCATGATCTTCTCTTTCCAGTTCAGGATTCAGGTGAATGGAGGCGAGGATGGATGGTGAGGGGATGGGTGGAGGGGGGAATGGATAGAGTGAGAATAGATGGAGGTGAGATGGACAAATGGATGAAGTGAGATTAAACGATAGGGAAACGAACAGAGTTACGATGGTTGGAGCAGGAATGGGAAGAAGAAAAAATGAAAAAGAAATGGATGGAGGAAGGGAAGATTGATGTGAAAAGGTAAATGTTTGATAGGCAACAGCGAGAGGATTGTTAGGGACTGTGGGTATGCCAGGAAAGCAAGGGACAGAGGAAAGGAGAAAATAATTATGTACAGTTTCTGTCCGTATCGTAGCATCTCTCTCTCTCTCTCTCTCTCTCTCTCTCTCTCTCTCTCTCTCTCTCCAGTACCTATCCAGTTATCAATCAATCAAGCACAACCTATTATCAGTGGCCAGGGTATAAGGTCCAGGGCGGGTCCACACCAGCAGACACATAGCCACACCAAGGCCACATCGGACCACCACACACCTATAGAAAAAAAAAACTACACACTTTTCTTAACATTTTCTCTGGTAACAATGTGCTCTTTATAACTGTCCACTCTAAACTCGCCATAATGGTACTATGGGCTAACTTTCTTTTTTCTTTTTTGTAGATTTTACGCAGAATTTGTCCAGTTTTCCGTGGGTTAAAATTTACTCCATGAACTGGAACTACACGATTTTTTCTTTGTCTTTTTTACGTGATCCTTACATATACCTTTAACCATTCTGTTGTGATAGATATAATAATTTTTATTTATCGAAATTTATACTAGATGCGGACCATTTTATTCATTATTTTGTGAGCTAAAATGGTCTCAGTAAATCAAATCTCGTTTAACTTTTCTTTTTCTCCTGTGCTCCACCCTTAACCTTTAACCCTCTCGTTGCTAAAAACGCCGTCAGGTATTTGATTCATGCTAAGGAAAAAAAAAAAAACGATAATTTTCTTCATCTCCCAGAGGGAAACACGTCAATCTCTACCAACTAAAACTACACACTTTTATTTGCCTCTGCCTTTCACATCTGATCTCACCCCTTCAGACCGATGATGTTTTCTTGCTATATCCACACGAATTTCTTCAACTTGAGTGATTTTTTTTTTTTTCGAAATTGGATGGATTAAATGTGGTCCTCGTCTACCCCTTTAATACCAGGCGGTTTTCCTAGAGATGAAGAAAAGCGCTTCACGGTAGCAAATATAACGTACAATAATGAGTAGTTCTTCTAAAGGCGTAGAAAAATAAATAATCCTACTGAAAACAGATGATACTGCTATCTGATTTCATATCGTGGTTAATATATTTATTCCTAACAATTAACACTTTAAACTTAAATCATCAAACTTAAATATTTCAAAAATGCTTATAAAGTCCATCACCATCAATCACGAGAATAAAACTGTTTTGGACAACTGCCACCACACACGCATGATTCCCTCACCATATCTTTGCACTTCCCTTTTCCGCTCCTAACTCCTTCACCAGACGGTTTATTCCGTTGGGAAGGGGGGAAACTGTCACTCTCCCCTTCAGTACGAGATCCTTCATAAGTAAAACTCAAACGTATGGAGCTTTGATAAAGAAACTAAACTGAGACATAAGCACAGTGAACCGGTAAACTCTTTCAATGCGATGAACTTTTATTTTTCGTTTATTTTGGATACAAGCAATTTTATTCAACTCACAAACGACCTCTCGTACTGAAGTTGTTAATGAATGCTATATCTAACCCATCCAGTTCAAAAGTCTCATATGGGCCGATAAAATCACCTGGAAATAGCATAAATAAAGGATAAATAAGCTATCGCGTTGAAGGAATTAAACATCGTCGCAAAAAACTAGACCTGTGCGCTTTTTTTCTCCCTCTCTCTCATAGCGCTGTGCTGTTTACACCCACATTTAACCTTCGATGATGATGGGTTTATCCTTGTGCTGTTAGAGTCCCAAGTGGCTCAATCCTTCATGCTAAAGACAGTTCATTAGTTTAGCTCAGGTAGAGATATTCAGTCGATGGAGCAAAGAAAAACAAAATGTGATACATGCATTCAGTATTTTATTACGTATGATGATGAACGACTTTATTTACTCCTTCAGTCTGATGACTTTTTTTATTCTTTGTTATTGCTAGACGAGTCGGTTCAGCTTGGATAGAAAAATTAGGTTATTAACAGATATACTGAGACTGTGATCCCCTAACAACAAATGATCTCTCCAAAGTTAGCAAAATTATCTGGAAGTTGCAAGAATAAACTTAAAGTATTACGTCATTGGACTCAAGAGCTTAAGTTACTGTTTCGTCGTTTCTACATGAAGCCAGTTACCCCCCCCCCCCCGAGCGACTGTGTGCCTCATCGCCTTTTGGTCAGTTCGGCAGGTGGGGGTTCGGTTCCTGGCACCTGCTCGCCTCAGGGATGTAAACATAGCGGATCCAACTACCTGCACACCTCCTCCCCTTTTATTCCACCTCCATTATTTGATTATTAATTCTCTCTCTCTCTCTCTCTCTCTCTCTCTCTCTCTCTCTCTCTCTCTCTCTCTCTCTCACTGTCTTGTTCTCCTCTTTTGCCTTTCTCCCGTATATTCTTCTCTTCGAAATGTCACTCTTTATTCCCCTAACATTGTTCTTATTGGGTAAAATGCTCTTACTCCTGACTATATATATTTTAGTTCTTTTCCACCATTATGGGAGTTGCAAGGTTTGGTGAATGAATTTGGGACAGTGTGTAGGAGGAGGAAGCTGAAAGTTAATGTAAACAAAAGTAAAGTTATGGTGTTTGAGAGGAATGAAGTCACAGAGTGTGCAGTGAGGTTGGATGGTGAGGATATGGAGAATGTGAGTGCATTCAAGTACTTGGGTAGTGTGATGAGTAAGGATGGAACTTTGGGGGATGAAGTGCGTGAAAGGGTACAGCAGGGAAGGAAGGTTGTAGGCATGCTGAAAGCAGTGATGAGAAATAGGGAAGTGAGTATGGAAGTTAAGAAGTCTCTGCATGATGGTATTGTGATCCCTACCCTGACGTATGGAAGCGAGGCGTGGACCTTGCAAGAGGGGAACAAGTCAAGAGTGAGAGCAGTGGAAATGAGTTACTTGAGAGGAGCATGTGGAGTGACATGGAGGGACAGGTTGACGAATGAAGAAGTGAAGGAACGTTGTGGGGTAGATGTGGATGTGGTTGAAAAGATTAGGAGAAATACACTGAGGTGGTTTGGACATGTGGAGAGGATGGAGAGTGAAAGACTGACTAAGAGGGTGTATGTGGGTGAGGTGGAGGGAGGGAGAGGGAGGGGTAGACCGAGGATGAGGTGGAGGGATGGAGTTGAGAGGTATATGAGGGAGGGGGGGGTGAGTTGGGGGGAGGGGAGTCAAATGGTGGGTGACAGAGTGACTTGGAGGCGTTTTGTCTGCGGCCACCCTTTGCGGGATTAGGGCGTCGGGCTATAGATAGATAGATAGATAGATGACTTTGCGTATGAAATTCATTCATACTACTAAAGGGTACTGAAGATTCTTTTTTAAACTCTACAGCACGAGAAAATTCCCCAGCGATGAACCAAAAATTACCTGGAACGAGAAAGAATGAAGATAATAAAGGTGTCGCTGCAATGGGGTCAACAATTCGTCAGTTTCTTTCATACGTCCCGTTATCATTCTTCCCTATTTCCTGTTTCCTGTTTAAAACGTCATAGTACTGACAGGATAAATATTTCATCGTCTGTCACCGTTTCCGTCAGGCTTCCTCATAACTTTCTTTTCTTACTGCGTCTTTCCTGCTGCTTACTGCCTCTTCACCTCGATAGCATCTTTGGGTGTTGGGGTTAATGAATTGCCTCCGTCTATCTGTCTGGCTAGTTATCTGTGTGTGTGTGTGTGTGTGTGTGTGTGTGTGTGTGTGTGTGTGTGTGTGTGTGTGTGTGTGTGTGTGTGTGTGTGTGTGTGTGTGTCTGAGAGAGAGAGAGAGAGAGAGAGAGAGAGAGAGAGAGAGAGAGAGAGAGAGAGAGAGAGAGAGAGAGAGATTTAGCACGGAGAAACTTTTGGATCTGGAAAAGTTAGGTATGGTTTGCAACAACCCCTTCCCTACGAGAAGTCTCCCATTAGCTACGTCAAGTCGTCTGAAGGTAACAAGATATATTAAACTCACCTCGTACTGTAAGTGTTTAGACCCCACAGATTTTTTTTTTGGGGGGGGAGGGAGATAATAAAAATAAAACTAGAATGGCATACGAAACCGACTTATAGTATAGTGGAATAGCATGCCTCCCCCTTCAGATAATATAAACCAGATTATTACTAGCTTCTTTGCTGTGTAGGATGTCTTCGATACTGAATAAAATCGTGTAGCAGTAGCATCAATTTAACAGATTAATCGTCATCAAAACAGAAGAGCAGTGATGAAATGTCAATGCAATTTTCTTTATAGTAATATGTAAGAAGGAGCAACCAGTTTGGCAAATCACCATCAGTTCTGGAGTCAATGTTCTGTTGTCTCATCTTGCCAAGCCTTAAGACGTATGCTTTCCTCATTAATGCTTGTCAAGATAAAGAGCAAATTATACAGGACGTTTGAAAGTCATTGAGCAGTATAAAACACACACACACACACACACACACACACACACACACACACACACACACACAAAACTTACATGGCCACACTGCATACTACCATACCACATTGCCACACCTGACACAGTCACCTCTTACAACACCTACAGTGCCATACTTCACACATACATAACTCGCATTGCCCACTTACATACCAGCACACCCCACCTTGCCACACTTTATACAACATCTCACATACACCTCACACTACCATCCTTCATACGTACACCTCACATTTGCACGCTACACACCGCACGACAACTCGACACGGTCATGACTAACACAAACATGACACTCACACATCACGTCTCCCTCTGCAAAGAGATTTTCCCAGCACTTAATGCATCCTCCTGTCAATGTCTGAGGAAATTTGGCCTTCCGCTTGGGGATTTCTACTTCTTATGCCTAACATTCTTTTTCTTTTCTTTTACCTTTTATTGCTCATCTTCAGTTCTTCACTGGATGAACTTAAGAAACTATTTCTCTTGCACTCTTATGCTATAGTGCTTTTATTTCAACCTCTCTCACTGTAATACTGGAGCGTCGATTTGACTACTAACCAAGGAGACTCATTCGTACCTCAAAACTAAGGGTAATAGAATTTCATGCAATCACCATTTGGTGTTCCAGATATCTGAGAGGCTCAATTTCGTTAGGAGAAAAAAAGCTATTTATAGTCATATTATCAGGTATTAAGTGTACAGGCAGGTAGTCGTAATTACTCATCCTACACCTGCAATACAAAAACATCTCAGGTATCCTTGCCACCGTGCGGGCACTTGGGTGGGCTGAAACTCATAAAACCAAATTAGTTAAGTACTTTAACGTAATTTAACCAAACTTAAAAGTCGTTAAGCAATTCCACCTAACTCACCTGAATGCTGTCGAAATAAGCCAACTATTCCAGTCTAACATGAATGCCTTAGAGTTAGCTACACCTAACCTACCCCTCGCCTCAATAACGGAAAATTATACCATACATTGTTCTCTTCCTGAATGCCGCAAAACTATCCCATCTAAGCAGGCATAATTAGGCCACGCTAGTGCACCTAATCACTGTAAAGTGTGAGAGACGGGGAGTCTGGCTGTGGTGTGGTTTCAACTTGCCTTAATCTCTTGGAACCTGTGTGAAAAAAACAATCACAAATACAGTACTGATATCCTAATATAATTTAACCTAATTAATCCATCTAATCTATACACTCTAACCCAAATTAACCTAACTGATCCACCTAATCACTGGAGGCTGCAGCAGACGCCAAGCTATCCAGCCTAACATACCGGTAATCTAGTCTTACAAATCTACCTAATCAACGGAGAATGTGAAAGACAGAATGTTGGGTGTGGGGGCTTGGTCCGCTATTAATGCCGCTGTGTGTGTGTGTGTGTGTGTGTGTGTGTGTGTGTGTGTGTGTGTGTGTGACAATCACAGAGGTTGATATTTTGCGGCCACCCTGTGACCAGCGTGACCCGAAGCGATGGGTGAGAGAGGAAACTGGATTCTCATCTCTCTCTCTCTCTCTCTCTCTCTCTCTCTCTCTCTCTCTCTCCACGACACAATGCCACATCTCGTTTTTGACACACACACACACACACACACACACACACACACACACACACACACACACACACACCGCTTACACTGTGCCATTTGAGATGGTGAGTGTGTTAGTGGTGGTAAGTAGCTGAGACAGTGGTAGTAACTACAGTGGTGGTGGAGGTGGAGGTGGAGGTGGTGGTGCTTAGTGCTGGTGGTGGTGCCTTGTAATTGTGGAGGTGGACGTGGTGGATCCTAGTAATGGTGAAGGTGGACGTGGTGGTGCCTAGTGCTGGTGACTGTAGTGCTGGTGGAGGTGGTGGTGAGTGGCTGGAGGTGGTGGTGAGTGGCTGGAGGTGGTGGTGAGTGGCTGGTGGTGGTGGTGTCTATAGTACTGGTTTAGGTGATAAACGACATGACAGTCGCAGTATTAATGGTGGCAGTGGTGGTGATGGTGACAATAAAGGTGGAGATGAGGGTGATGACGGTGGTGAGTATTTACACCACACTCGCCCTAGTTTACTGATACGGTACAGTGCCCCAACAACAACTTGCCTAAGCCCCCCCCCCTCCCACCACCACCACCAAAAAAAAAAAAAAAAAAAAAAAAAGGAAAAAGCAAAGGAAAACAGTTCTATCACGTGGTTTGAACAAGAGCAGCGTAAATAAACACCGCGAAATGTGCGGGTCACTGGGTAATGGAATGCAAAAAGCTCTTCGTCATTTGTGCGTACGAATTATGTTTGGACGAATGTGGGCGTTCCCTCACGAAAAATGTGTGAAAAAACATGGACTGTTGATCATGCGAAATTCCGTTAGGTATTCTTAACCCCTTAACTATGAAAACTTTTTATATTATTCTTGCAACCGACATTTTTTTTTCCCCGGCTCACCGGAGACCAAACAGGAAGGAGGTTATAAACAATTTTCATTAAACCCCTTCAGTAATGATATCTTTGTACTTTTATTGAAACGGTCAATCGATTTTATCCAGCTCAGGCGAGAACCATCACAATAAATGATAGGATAACTTGGGATGAAGATGCTGCTACTGCAGCAGCCGTTGCTGCTGCTGCTGTTGTTGTTCTACAGTATAAAACTGAATAAAAAAAATAAGGGTATACAGTACCTATACTGTATAGTGAACATCAATCTGTTTGTCATATATAAAAATTAACAAGTTCAAGGTGAAGAATGTCAGAATGATGAAGACGATAATGCTCTTGACGGTAACTATGATGATAATAATAACAATGAATAGATGATAATATAAAAGGCAATACTAATCGCAGTAACACTCAGGCTCCTATGACTCATAAACAGTGGAATTAAATAATCTGGTGTTAGCCTGAAAAAACTACTAGACGAGAGAATAAATAAAGATGACAAAAATAGTATCTGGTTCATCCCAACAATGCAAACGAAAACAATAAGACAAAATTCTACCATCGAAGAACAAACAATCCTTAAGCCAAATCAATCACCGCTTCCATCCAGCACGTACGCGATGACACGGTTAATGGGGGTGAAGTGGGTTAATGGGAGGAGATAATGGCAGGCTTGATAAATACCCTTCCATCTCCGTGCCCGACGACGCCTTACGGAAACTGTGGTGTGAGATGGGATGAGAGAGAGAGAGAGAGAGAGAGAGAATGAATGAATGAAATTGAGTGGAACAGTGGAAGATTCCCTCGCAGTGTGCTTAATGTGCATAGGTAAAACCTTATGTTTAGAAAAGTACCGTAATAATCTCTCTCTCTCTCTCTCTCTCTCTCTCTCTCTCTCTCCATCCAGGCAACGGTTTTAAAAGAGTATAAAACCAACCAGCTGACTTACAAGCATATATATAAAAAGGGATCTGTTTAACTGCTAAGCTTTTTATGAGGTTATCATCTTCCTCCTCCTCTCTCCCCCCCTTCTTCCCTCCCCCCTTCCAATCTCTTCTCCTCTCCCCCTTCTCACTCCCTCCCCCCCCTCTGGCAGCTCTCTCTTCCTTCACTCTCTGCTTGGGTTTTTATCAGGGGGCGTGAGAGTGAGAGCATCCTGTAGTAAGCCCTACCCCCCTCGCCTCTCTCTCTCTCTCTCTCTCTCTCTCTTCGCACCTATGTCTATCCATCTACACACCTATCCATTTATCTAAATATCTATATATCTATCCATCCCTCAATCAATCTACCTCTGTCGATCTATGTACCTATCTGATAAACAAACGTATACCAATGGATGCTTGTTAGAGTAACTTTTTCTACCTTTTAAGACTGCAAAATCACACTTTTCATGCTCATCAAATCTTTCTACAAATGTTCTAATTACATTTCCTTTGCATAAGTACCCCGTCCAAGCTGTTGTTTCTTCCTATTGTCTTGAATTTAGTCGAGGGATTGGAGGTTGGGGAAGAACATTCTATAACTAACTTGACCTAAATTTACCATCTCTCCATGCTGAACGATGAGTTGTAAGTACAGATTCACACCGGAATATGGTGCTAATCACGACGAAATGCTATGGAAATGATGTAGTGCCGCAGTCATGTCTTTCTCTGCCGCTGAGCTATGTGAAATACTTTGCAAAACGACGAATTTCTTGGCCGAGTTAAAGTAAGAGGAGTGCAGTGGTGCTACTCTTTTCTACTGTTTCTGTGATCATAATATTAAGATTGGACCATTTCATTCGGACCATGATTCTCTCTCTCTCTCTCTCTCTCTCTCACCCGTGTCATGGCAGGATAGGAAGCAGGCTCTTTCCGGGCCCTGACGTGGAGGCGAGAGGAACCACGGTGGGAGGAACATGACCCAGACATACAGTGGAGAGGAGGAGGAGGAGGAGGAGGAGGAGGAGGAGGAGGAGGAAGAGAGAGAGAGAGAGAGAGAGAGAGAGAGAGAGAGAGAGAGAGAGAGAGAGAGAGAGAGAGAGAGAGAGAGAGAGACGTTGGCAGGGCGAAGAACGCTGATGGATAGAATGAGGAAGACACTGATGGAGAGAAGCTTTTATTGTGAGAAAAACAATTATGGAGCGAAAAATGGGTTAATGGAGAGAGAGAAAGAGAGAGAGAGAGAGAGAATGAGGAGCTGATGAAGGAGAATGACGTACTGAACTGAGTCTTGGGTTGTGGCAATACGAAGGAGAAGCAAACCAACTAAGAAGTGAAAAGTCAAGCTGGGAAAGTATGTGAGGGAAAGTAGTGTGTCGTGAGAGTAGAGTTCTTAGCTGATTTGAGCGTAGGGTGGTTGGAAGAAGAGCCAAATCACAAACGAGGAAGAAGAGGCAAATCACAAGCGAGGAAGAAAGTCACGCTAAACACGTATATAAAGGAGAGGGGTGTCTTGTGGAGACAAAAAAACTATACAGTTAACCGTCTATCTATTGCCAGACGCCTCAATGCCGTAAGCCTGGGTGGCCACAAACATATCGCCTCCACATCGCCTGTCCAGCGCCACTTCACTGCCTTGCAGCCAGCTCACACACCCCTCCCTCATATACCTCTCCACTCCATCCCTCCATCTCATCCTCGGCCTTCTCCTCCCTCTCCCCCCCTCCACCTCACTCGCATACACTCTCCTCGCTAGTCTCTCTCTCTCTCTCTCTCTCTCCCTTTCTCTCCAACCTCTTCACATGGCCAAACCACTTCAATGAATTCCTCCTAAAGCTTTCTATCACATCCAGGTATCACATACAGGTAACTGAAAATCTGTTTAGAGAGATCCATGTCAATTATTATCTCACACCAGGGATAAGATGGGATGAAAAAAAAAAAGGGAGCGAGTATATGATAGAGACCTGTGTGTCGTGGGAAGAGGGGTCGTTGCTGAATAAGGAGATAAATGACTGGAGATTCTTTTGTCAAGGCCACACAACACCGAAAGGGACGTGAAGCAACAAACAGCCCGCTAAGCCCAAACCTCCGACCGAGCAGAAGGGATACGTGCTGTCGTCTGACCTATTCCCTGACAATTTCATCTCCCATCCAATCGACAGCAGAGTTTAGGAATAAGGAGGCGTCGTTGTTGAGTAGGGACAGATATGCCTGGGCTTTCATCATAATAGTCACACTACACAGGAATTGGTGGAATGCAATGAGGAAACAGCTAGACTTAAGCTTCATTTAGCCACAAAAATTTCACACTCTCATCTGACCCTCTCCCTGACAACCTCTCCCACTCGATCGGCAACTGAATGCGGTCGTTACTTAGTTGGGACACATATGCCTCCAGGTCCCTTTGTCACTCCCATACTACAAAGAAAATAGAACAACTTGAAACGAGAAATGGGAATGTTGTATTCTATGGTGTGTCATGGGAGGAAGAGTCGTTGCTGAGTATGGACTGCAGTATTAGAGGTTCCTTTTGTCGCACACAGGAAGCGGCGTGAGGCATTAAGAAGACAGCTATACCCTAACCACAAGGAATACGCGCTATCGTCTGACCCACTCCCCGACAATTACTTCTCCCACCTGATCGATAATTGGCGGTAATCAGCAGCGGCGGCGGGGCAATTTCCCCTGCTTCAGTTACGTCGAGGTCTCTCTCCCGTTACCCGCTATAGCAGTAATCCGGAAGTGGAACCATACTACGCACCCGCCAGGCATCTGTGCGTACGTCCCGCCTCCTTATAGGCATCTGGGTCTCACGGTTTTTCCCCTACATTCATCCTCCGGTACTGTTATACTATCTTCACTTTATACTGGCTATCACACCAACTTGAACGACGAGCCTTAACAAGAGATCTAGCGCGAAATACAGTTTACAGGGAAGTGCTATGGATTGAGTGTAAAGCCACAACAGTACCATGGTCTACTACTGATCAAACTGAAATATGCTGCAACAAGAGGAATATTTTCATTGAGGTGAACGAACAGCAGTATATTATATTTATTTTCATTGCAAAAATAACTAACTGACAGGCATCTATTTGCACCTTCCCCTATGTCTATCGCAGTTTCATCTCCACGATTTTCTCATTCTTTTTTTTTTATGTTTGTCAGTAGTAATTTTTCATGTACCCATCTTTAAGGCTTTGACAAAAAACTATAATGATAATTGACACATACTGTATGTCTGAATGCATTTACGAACGCCACCACATCTCAGTAAGTCTACATATGCCAGCTTCGTCTCACTTTCAAGTCCTCCAAGAATAATAATAGATCATAATTTTTTCAGGTATCTTATTTTAAAACCATGGCAAAAATATGTCTTGGCGTTCGTCACAGTATCTGAGCTCATCTCTGCCATACATTCCTTTTCTCTCTGTTTCCTTGGCTTTTGTCAAAGGACACATCTAATTTGGATGTGTACATCCTAAAAACTATAAACAAAATCATACCAATAACCTATAACATACACCATTTTACTTGGTAAGTGCTAGTACAGCAGAATTCTTATTGTACATCCGTCCTAAATGTATAACAGAAATTATAACAGTAACTGACAGGCGCTTTTTTTTATTTGCCTCTTTACACGTTCCTCAGGCAAAGCCTTAAAGCTACTGTACCTTACTTTACACTGACGTTAATTACTGTAAGAGACAGTACCTATTTAGCGATGACATTTCCTCCCACTGCACACCAAACCTAGTGAAATACTTATACACATTGTTTCTCCACCTCGTTCTTAGTCTTATGTGGTACGAACGGCAGATATGACTGACAAATATCACATCAATCAAAGTTAACATTCTCTATACAGTACTTTACTATGTCTGTAGGTGTCTCTGTCTGTCTAAGGTTCCTCTTTTGTTTAAACGACAAGTGAATTTTCTTACAATTACTAAGGGTATGCTCGTAATAAATTCAATGGGATTTTTCTACCACCAAGTATATATTCCTCTCATTGTCTACCTAAATTTATCTACCCACCATGGGATTTCTATTGCTTATGTCTAAAATCCTATTTCCCTCCTCCCTCCCTCCCCCCGCCTCTCTCTCTCTCTCTCTCTCTCTCTCTCTAACTAACAAATGTAACAGTAAAAATCTATATTAAATTATCAGTTCTGCCGACAATTTAGATGCGGTTTTATGATTCTTCGTCTACTGAGGTGTGTGTGGTGAGTCTGCGTGGGGAAGAATGACAGAGAGAGGTGATCCATGGTTTACAGCTCCTCTGGCCCCTTTCTGCCCTCCCTCAGCTGTTTGTATGGGTCGCTGATCACAGCCTGTTCACTAACATTCTCAGGCTTTTATATACACTCTTAGTTGGATAAAAATAATCTGGCTTTGGCTGAAACAGATTACTTGAGTTGTTCCATCCATGAGAGGGTTAATTGTGGCAGTATTATCACATTCAAATCCCTGTAACTCACCCTCAGCTGAATAAAATCCTCTGGTGTCAGTTAGAAAAAAATACTAAAACAGACGAAACAATGAGGTGGTTTACCTTTCTATGGTCGCAACAACTCTTGCATATACCGTATTTCTGTTAACACCAGACGAGTTATTTCACTACGTTTAGGGTGAACTCTAGAAGCTTAAGGGTGTTAATACGTCTCCACGTGACCTTTTCATGGTCGCCACAACTCTAGTATTATACAGTACTTGGGCTAACATCAAACCTTTTTATTAAGCTGATAGAAAGTCCCATGAGCCTGAGCTTGCTAATCCTATCAGCTACGAGACTTTTTTTTTTTTTTTAAATCAAATAATGATTCTAATCGTCTTACGAGGTCCCACTCATAGTGAAGAAGTTACTGAACACTAACCTATATCTAACAAATCCAGTTCGAAAAGTTTTCCTAAAGCCGAATATAATCGTCTGAAGATGGAAACAAATTAAATAGTGACATCATCGTGGCGAAACGATCACAAAGTGTTAACCCTTCACAATGCTATGATATCATTTATAATTTAAAACTTTTTACGCCACGCATTTCATTCAAATTATAAGATTCTGCAGGCCTTTCGTAGTCAATGGTTTAAAATCATATACAATAAAAACTCACTCACAAGGTGTTAACGGCACGGTTCGACTCAACGTCCTTGTGCGGGTCAAGATCAAGAGTACGTCAGCTCGATGTCTCCCTCCTCAACAAAAGAACCATCATGACTCTCAGCTTTTACTTTTTATCTAGTTCGCAATTCTTCACATATTTTGCAAGCCTGGAAAAAAGCAACTGCTGCTATTTACCGTAATTTCCACGATTTTACTGCCATTTGCTATGATTTGGATAAACGTTGCTTATTACATCGATATATTTTTATGACTGATACAAGCGCAACAAAAAAATAAACCGAGCAAAACCGTTTGTATTGTTATCATTTGCTTACTAACCACCACCCCATTTTAATGATGAAATCGAGATAGACTCAGAGAGTCTGGGGGAGAGTGGTTTCCTCAGCTGAAAAAAATCGTCGGGTGGTGGCCAGAACAGAACTGCAAAGGGGGCCACTTTCTTTCACGAAAAATTAAATCAGTGCAGAACTCGGTTCACCGAATAAAATTAACTGTACATCGTACACCAGATAACGCAGCCCATAACCACCTATCTACCGCGATGATCAGCGTCGGCAACCGAGATACGGGGGACTCCCACGGCGGCGTAGAGGCGAGATGGCTGCTATACGAGCATCACTAGGCACTTCACCAGGCACTCTCCCTGCTGCCGCACGACGAGGTCAGCGGGGGTTTTTCACGAGGCTGCCATCAGGGCAGTTTTTTTTCATGAGGTTTGGCCCTAGGGTGCTCACCGTTACTCGCTTCCTCCACACCCACCCGCCCACAGTCTAATTCCGAGTCTTCCCAGTGCCCCGGGTCGGCTCTATACGCTTGGCTGGCGGCGCTGGGTGGTAAAAGCAGATGTACCCTGGACTCTGTAGCTGTTTGTGTTTTGAGGAGTTTTGGTGGCCATGCTGAAGACTATATATATATAGCTGAAGACTATATATATATATATATATATATATATATATATATATATATATATATATATATATATATACAGAGAGAGAGAGAGAGAGAGAGAGAGAGAGAGAGAGATACGTGTTAAGCTGATTGGCCAGTTAACTCCAACTTCCAATTCACATTATGCATACCAAAAATTTGTGGTATTCTAATAACATTAACTTAATAATGAAGACTGACTGCACTGACTGCCTCCTTATTTGGGTGGAATGCAGTTTAGTCATTTCTTAATTCTCGCAAGCATTTAAGACTGACTCACATATCTGGGGTATTTCCTTTCTTATGCATGAAGAAGAAACCAAGTGCCAGAAGCCTGCAAGACTGTTCACTCCAAGAAAATACGGTATATAAACAAAAGAAGGATCCAAATTCAAGATGCTATACCTTCGCTCACTCTAGTTCAACTCCTCCTGTACAATGACGCCTTTTCGGTTATGTTCTTGTTAATGTCAAACGATTGCAATCATACAAGGGAAGAGTTTTCATTTGAAGGGGATGGAAATAATCACGATGAAGCTTGTATTTTTATCATATCTGCTACAGGTGGACTATTTTACTTAAACTTGGAGAGACATGTACCCAAGTTCCTGAAAGATGACTGATTAACTGTAACTGCAGTTGCGATTCTATTTCAGGCTTTAAATTAGAAGTAGGGGAGAAATTAGAATAATACATTTTCTGTTCCTCCAACCAAAATATTTAAAATATCTTCCTCTCTCCACGGTGTGTTTCTATATTTCCCCCACTGGTTATTATACCAATGGGAAAGATGAGTGTAGGGGAGTGAGGGAGGGAAACCTTCCTCGTCTCTGTCCTTTTTTTCATATACGTTGTTGGATCTTTATAGTCTATACCCGCCACCAGGCAAAACGTCTCTTAAGCCCAAGCCCTTCTTGAAGTTGTGGCCTCGTCCTTCCTCACCCAGTCGCCTGGAGGTGGGTGTGAAGGGAAGATGGGCTTAAGAGAGAAGTTGCCTGGCAGCAGGTATAATAAGTCTTACCCACCAGATAATCTCCCAGTATACTTGGTACGCCCTCTCTCCTTCTGCAGTTGCCTTGAGGGGCACGACACCGGTTACAGCCGGCAGCTGCACCAGTAGACAGGGGAAGGCCTGTAGCCGCCCATCGCCTACACGTCGTCCCTCATACGGGACTTCGGCAACGGCCAGTAGCCACGCCCATAGAAAAGTGACACGAGGGAAGAACTTAAAATAGGACGACGAATATGCAGAAGTCCCACACGCCAGAAACCAGGTGATTAAACCTGCATTGTTTGCTAGAAGTTGAGGGACATTGGTTCATGTACTGTACATGTGAATCTTTTTACTCCTACTGGCAACATGTGATGCTGCAGCCAAAAGTTCCTTCACACTCTCTTAAGAGGACTATCTGGGTGATTTACAAAAAATGGTCGGAGAGGAATGAAAAATTTACCATAAATATTATATACCTTTCAAGAGACGTATTTTGGACATGTTATATTTTCTGGCATAATATTATGGAGCGGAAGAAATGCGATTTGATGATTGTTGGGTGATTTTTGTTGATTTTTGTGAATTTTCAAAATCTATCTAGTCCTACAATTTTGCATCTCACTGACTGAAATTATTACCATATATAGTCTCCACATCTGAGAATCACCAAAATGATCCCCGATTCTCAATAAACGTTACAGTGTTTACAGAAAAAAATAATAAAACCTATTTTTAAAAAAGAATTTTTTCAGCAGTTTGAACATTTCCCATACCCCTAAAACATGCAGTATAAAAAAGGGTCACTTTCATGTACACAGACTAAGGTTGATGAAACTGACAAAAATTCGTGATCCTAGGTAATAATGAGGAAGTACAGTAGATAGCTGCTGAATGTGAAAAATTACAATTTTTCAAAACACGCTTCCAAAGTTACATGAACTGTAGTGTTGCTGTTATAACCTTTTTGTGGTATGTATATACATTTATACATAAACAGACTCTGGTGCCTGGTCCCCTGTGGAAATACATATACATTGAGGTCAATAAAGCAAAAGATATTCCCTCCAAAGAATAAAAACCAAGACGCAGGAGGAATGATAACTCGTACCCACAGTTGTGGTCCAGGAATGTCGCTTGACATGCAAATCTTGTTCTTTTACCCCTCAGCATCATAATAATCATAAAAAATCATAAAAAAAACAATGAATTTCCGGGAGAAAAATACTAATATCATACATGGCGCGCTCGACCGGCATTCTTACGACGGAGTCCTGTGTTAATTATACAAATATACCCATAACTCTCCCAAAATCGACGAATTGTCGTAATACTTGGCGAAACTGTTCAGAAAGCCTGCCTGAACGTACTTTTTTTTTTTCTAATTTTCGATAATTTTTACATATTTCGCCCAGATCCTCCCCTTAACAGACTCTCAGTACTTAATGACACTTTGCTAAATTAACAACTAATATTCAGGCAGTTCGGAAGGGTTGCAGTCTCGCTTCATTAGTTCAGAGACCAAGGTGCGTAAAAGGATTACTGATCGCTGCTGCACCTCCTACATAGAAGAGGTCAAGAGTGCGGCTGTGATACTCATTTTACTCTAACCTGGCCTAATATTGCCATCTTTCTATCCTGAATTCTGAGTTGTAA
Organism: Coenobita brevimanus; assembly: GCF_032717465.1. Lineage (NCBI taxonomy): Eukaryota > Metazoa > Arthropoda > Malacostraca > Decapoda > Coenobitidae > Coenobita > Coenobita brevimanus. Next base: position 55,947,675 of record NC_137008.1, read on the forward strand.
CAAAAGAGTAACACTAGAATATGTTGCTAGTCACTAAAAGCTACTCTGAAAAGGATGTAGGGCCGTAGTACTATCTTATTCCGCCACTGAGCTACGTGAAATAAGGCAAAAAAGGGACGAAATTTTGGACCAAGTCAAGGTGAAAGAACTTTAGTACCAAAATATCTACAGGTGCGAAGAAGCCCTGGAGGAAAAAAAAAAACAAAAGTAAAAAGTTGTTCCTCCGTTATTCTACACGAGTCTTCCTGGCTAACCAACATTCCTCGCAAAATGTTCAAGTCTTACCTCTTTTCGTTTAGTGAAGTCTTAAGCCTCTCATTACGACGCTAATTCTCTTAATCCTCAGTTCCTGCCTCACGTAGACGGTTCATGGGCTAAATATACCCTTGGCTAAGTGAAACTACGTGTGTCAGACTTTTTTTTTTTTTTTTTTTTTTCCATTTCAAGTTGAGGTTCTTTTCTCGGTCAGATCGCTTAGATACCAGTGAGAGGATAGTATTTCTCCCATGATTTTACTTTGAATTGGTAAAGATGAAGATAATAATAATAATAATAATAATAATAATAATAATAATAATAATAGTAATACTACTAATAATAACAACAGATTTGCTGTATATCTTTCTAGCTTCAAATCTTTATAGCCCCATCAGGAGCCTTGGGGCTAGAGGTTGGACTACTTAACCCAGACATTAATCTGAAGTGAGAGTGATCAGCTGTTCACCTTTTAATTGCATTATGTGGGCAAGTCTCAACACTTCTTTGGTTATCAACTCTAAATGGCGCATCTGCTGGGAGCGCCTTAACCCACTAGCCTACCAGGCGTCCGTTTACCGTAGTTATATGGTTATCACCGGGCATGGTTAATGGTTTCCTGGGGTATAAGAAACAATCTAGTTTGTCGGTCGGTGGAGTGACCTGATAGCAGCACTACACCAAGTGATTGGCTGGTGGGAGCCCCCACATACCACATAACAAGGCTACTATCAACAAAAAAACACCTAACATCAAATTACACTACAAGTATAACAAAAAATTGTCAATCTGGCTAACTGTCAGAGCTGCTACTCTTCCGTTCTCTCCTCCTCTTCCATCTCATCTAGTTTACATTCCTCCTCCTCCTCCTCCTCCTCGCGATTCAGAGGCTCCTTTCCGTATCCAATTCATAAAAGGTCAAGTTCATGCTTCAGTGAAGCTATGCTCTTTTGTCCCTCACTCCTTCACGTCCTCCCTCTCTGCACGACCACATCCATCTTAATTCACTTTTTCTCTTAGCTCGTTCATATCCATTTAGACCCATTCTCTGTTCATGCATATCCACTTAAATCCACTCATCGCTCATGCACATCCACTTAAGACCACTTTCAGCCCAAGCACATCCACTTAAATTCACTCTCAGCTCATACACATCAGCCACTCTACGTTCATACACATCCATCAAAATCCACTTGTTCTAAAGTTCGCTCACTTCCACACAGGTCCACTCTCCATCCATGCTCATCCACATAAATCTACTCTGCAGTTCTCGCCATACAGGGGGAGACCCAACATTTATCAAAATGGCAAAGACGTCAATTATACCTTCTTGGTCTGTGATGGCTGTTATGCATGAAACATATTAATGACAAAAACTGTATGCATGAAATTGGACTTTGCGGCCACAGACTCACAAATTTCATCAATAGGGTAACACTAAAAAGTAGAAGAGACTGGAAAAGATGCGTGATAGGTTAAACGCTACCTGTCAATAAAGCAAATAGTCTTTTATCCTCGAGGAGTGTACAAATTATAAGCTTAAGTTACAAAAATTACAGCTTCGACCCCATGATACTCCTACCTCCCCCCCCTCCTCCCCTCGATCCACCAGTGCTGTCTTGCTTTCATTACCAACAACTACCGTACGATCACCTCTAAAAATCAAATACCCCTCATTTTCAACCCATACACTTCACTTCACGAATCATATTCCCCACCTGCTTTTTTATTTTATTCTTGCCAACGTCAGACGATGTATTCACCCGCCCACACCAAAAGCCACATGTATTCGTAGGCGCATGGATGGCAGACGGGGGGCGAGACATAACCCCGGGATGAGGGTGACCAGTGTAGTCAATTTTTAGTCTTTCAACCATATGACTTATTTTCTGTTCTATCGTTGCTACTGACAGACAGGTTTATTTGCTTTGGGATGATATTTCGAAATGGAGTGGTTAGATTATAGCCAACGTTAAACCCATCACTCCGAGATGCCATTCTGTAGTTAAATAAAATTGCCTAAAGATAGCAAGAATCAACTAAAATAATAGGATACGTCATAGCAATGAGAGGGTTAGCTTAATGAAAGATTGTAAATATAGTCCCAGATGTACTCGTAGGTGGGTGGAGGAGGGGAGTGAGACCCTGGAGGAAAGTAGCCCGTCCAGTTTTTTCTTAGAGCTAAGGTGATGGGAGGGAGCAGCATGCCTCGGCGGGGAGTAGGAGACGCCCTAGGGACATCACGACGCTACCCTCTGCTATTCTGCCCTGGCACTCCTCTCACTACCACGGCACACCTTTCTCTACTGCGGCACTCCTCTCGCAATGGGAAAAAACTCCTCTCTCTACCATGGTCCTGTTCTCATTACTCATTAGTCCTTGTTATATCGCCATTTCTTTTACGCCAGCCACTTTCATTTAAGCATCGCTCTTAAGTTTTCCCCTCTCGACATGATCGCTTTTGCTTTACTTAATCACACTTAACCACACCTAATCTAACCCTGCCTAACATAACCTCACCTAACCTTACCTCACCTCCCCAAACCTAACCTAACCTAAATACTCTAACCTAAGCTAACCAGACCTAACCTAATTCTACGACACCTCGGGAGCTCGAACCCGACCCGACCCGACCCAATCCCACATAACCTAACACACCTATAATTATACTCAAACCCTGAAACAGAATCCAGTAGAACTCTCCTCTCCTGAAATAGAACCAGTACCCGTGTCTCTCATTTCCCAGATAAGGCTAATGTTCACTTACTGCCAACAGTCCCTTTAAGCAGCTGGCATTCCGACCCACCGATGCGAGACTCAAACCCGCTTAATTCAGGCTGGCCATTTTAACAAGCGCTCATTAGACTCAGGCGCAATTAGGACATAATGTAAGGGAATTAATGACCTCCGAACCCATTTCAACCAGGGGAAAAAGCAAGGGTATTAAGGTGGGGGAAGAAGCCATGTCCTGCTTGACCGCGGTGCTCATCTCTTTAACTAAGGTGTTTGAGTCTATTCATGGGATGCAAGGCCCCTGCATCATCCAGGTTACCAGTTTCCTCCCAAGATGTTAATTGCCCTAAGTACTTACTTTACCTACCAACTCAAATAGGTGTTAATTTTACCTACCAACCCACACAGGTGTTAATTTTACCTACCAATCCATGTAGGTGTTAATATTACCTATCAATCTACACATGTTAATATTACTTACCAACCTACATTGGTGTTAATTTTACCTACTTACCCACATGGGTGTTAATTTTACCAACCAATCCACACAGGTGTTAATTTTACCCACCAACCTACATAAGGTGGATGGACATGTGAGTCACGTGACGCCAGGTGGCCACACCAGGACTGAAACCCTGGTGTTAATGGGTCGGCAGATAAGCCATACTCTTTTTACTCTAACTTGTCTTAAAATTTCCCTCTCTCCACAGTGAATACCGAGTTGCGACATTAGAAAAAAACACTAGAAGATGGTGATAGTCACGAAGAAGTGTTATGGCAAGGATACTGAGCCGTAGCATTATCTTACTGTGCCACTGAACTACGTGGAATAAGCTGCAAAAGGGAAAAAATCCAGGTCAGGCTAAGATGAAAAGAGCAGAGTAACACAAACAACTTGCCTACCACGGCCATGGGGACGTCATGCATATTTCATCCTTGCTATCTCCTGACGACTTTCCTCAGTTTAAGAGTTACTTTTGGAACTGGAGTCCCCCCCCCTCTCTCTCTCTCTCAATAGACCCATGGAGGTTACTTCAACTTTGGGAGAAGTTCCTGTACTGAAGGAGTTAGAAACATCTCCAAAACTCCTTCGGTTAAGATAACGTGTATTTCTATTCTGGTACCGCCAGACGATTTCATTCGGCTTCATCCTTCCACTCTATGGACGTTCTTATTATTTTTTTCTTTATTATTATTGTAAGCTCAAGGCGATTTTATTTACCTTAAGAGAACGGTGGAAGGGTTGATGAAGGCCTATTCGAAATGAAAGATTAAAAAAAACATACAAGTAAACATTAAAACCCTCAATCTAATGACGTTTTTCACGGTTGGTTTTCGCTTCCTCCTGACGATATTGTTCAGCTTATTCAAGATTTCTTTTAGTGAAGGGGTTAATGAAGGGTATATCTAACTCAACATTATGAAGTCTACCTTGAGCTACATAAAACTGTCTGAAGATAGCAGGAACAAAATGTGATGAAAGTTTCTAAACTGAAGATGTTAACGTGCCAAGCGGAAATAAACTGTTTGGGAAAGAGCAACTGCACGCCACTTGAAAACACTAAAATATGAATCATATGGTTTTGTGCTAAAATATTCAACTGCAGTGTGGAATGCAAACTCCCTATTTTTTAATGAAAATTTCTGAAGCAAGTGGGTCAGATGGAATGTATTTAGCCCTCCTATATTGCTGCTGACTACACTCTGAATTGTGGGATGCAGGAGGACCATACCCAATAATTACAGGCATTAAAAAAATTACAATACAGATTTTGTGGTCCGCACTCCACTTGGCGATTTAAGGTTTATGCATACGACCGAAAGTTATGGGTTTCAGAGTATTATAATAAAGTGAGAGTTGTACTTTTTTTTTTTTTTTGTAATACTGACTGACTACGCTGTCTGGTTCACAAAAGGGCCGTGTCTCTGGCCGAGTTACCAACACAGCAGTTAAGAATTTTATTACAGCTAACACTGCCGCTAACGACTTGAAAATATCTGGGCACGGAGAGTGTCCTCTATAAATCATGCGTCCTCACTCTGGCTTAAAAGTTGTTAAAAAAAAAATAATGTTCAGAGGATCGAGTTTTTATACATAGCATTATAAGGAGAAAATTTTTTAACTTTTTGACGGAGATTTTGACCTCTTGCAGGATATTTCCCAAAGTTCAAAGGCAGAGCAAGACAACACCAAGATTCTACACTTTTTCCATAGCACTTCCTCGTAAGTGACATCATCTCTTGTGTTATGTCTTGTTGAAGATCAAAATTCAAGATGGAGAGAAGGCAATTCTAGACCAATTACGGTGAACAGAGGGAAGATCAGTAAAAAGAAAAAAAAAAAAAGTGGCCATGTAGGTAGGGTTGCCAATACAGTCTTTTGTCTACAAGATCAACAGACGTTTTTCTCCAATTAGCAGTTAACAGGCAAGAAATCCTGTTATTTTCTAGATCTTTCTACAATGTTTTAGCAATATGCCAGGGATGATAACCCCATTTTTCAAGTTAATTCTACAGATTTTCGTATCTAGCGTCTGTCTGGCGATTGTCAGAGTAAGTCTAGCTATATTTGCGGCTGTGGATTTGGCAACCCTAAGTTATTGTACGTGAAGGCGGGTGTCGGCATCCATGAAGCCTGTGAGCGTGTCCCTACCGCAAAGCCTCGCCTCTCCTGCCAACGGTACTCTGCGGAGGCTGAGAGGCGGGCGGGGCCTCCGCCACACACACACACACACACACACACACACACACACACACACACTGCGGTAGTCGGGTCACTGGGCCTGTCTGTATCGCATAACACCCGGGACCGCAATCGACGCGTCGTTAATGAGTGGCGAATGAACTCTTTCACAATGATGTGACGAGGTTCTTATGTAATTTCTCTTGCGCTAAGATGATTTTATTTAGATTAGGAGGGACCCTTAGAAGTGATTTGGTCAGAAACAGACTCCGTTAATCAGCCCCGTGCTGCCCTTTTTGTTGTACTTTTTTTTCCCCTCCCTCCACACGATTTTATTTAACTAAGATGGATTCCTTGTGGTGAAGTATTGTAAGCATATCGCTGTTCTCTCACGAGTTACTTCAGGCCAGTAATTTTGTGACAATGAAATATTATCCCTACATACGAGCTCCTCCTGGAATCAGTGTTTTTTAAACAATTATTGCCCATAACTATTCTTTTAAGTTGAAGAGGAAGCCGCTTGTGTAGACTGAGTACAGAGTTTTCTCCTTGATTTCTCTTCTCCTAGTAAAGGAAGCTGATAGTTAAATTGTATAGAGATATTTTTCTCTAAATTCTGTCAATGTGAGTAATGAGGAACAGAAGAAATTGTTGTTTATTAGTTTCTAGACTGAATACACCCGTAGACATTATTCTCTTTGATTTCTCTTCACCTAATCTGAGTGAAGAAGAGAAGTTGCACCTGAAGAGTCTGTATGGACATACTTTCATCTTTGATTTAAGTTTTGGAGTAAAGAAGTTGCTGCTTAGAATTTATATGGACATTTTCCCCTTTCATGTGGCGGGTTGAACTTAGCAAAGAAAGTTCATGTTTAATATTGGTTAGACTGAATATACACAATCTCATATTAGATTCTGTTAAAGTCCGAGAAATGCAGTTGAGCAGGTTGTTATTCTGAGTGCATATAGGCATTTCCTCTGACTTCTATTCTGGAGTACATTAAGTTACTGATGAAACTGCATATATACATTTTTTCTTTGATTTATGTTCATATAGTGTAGAAATTACACTGTACACTGATCTTTCTCCAAAATCTGTTCATGTGGGTTGACTGGTGCATACTAAGATACTCCTTTATTGCTACTGAGACTGTGTTTGGATACATTTCTTTCTTATTTTGCTTGTATGCGAAGAGTTGAGCAGTGAGTTCTAAGCAACAAAGCAAGTTCACCGACCGCCTTCATACCGCATGCAGTGGTTGTTAGAGGACACCGCAAGACACATACAGTTGGAATGTCAATATCTCATAACAACGGTATCAGAGAAAGAGTATGACTTCCCATGACCTACTGGCCTTAATCTCATAGTTCCATCTGAGGATAAAATCACTGGAAAACTAGACGAAAACTAATGCAGGTTTTCCTTCTCAAGTGACCAAGAATATTTGCCTGCTTTCATTACTTTACTGCCTGGATATTTTATCTATTTCTAGATCAGTTCGAGCTTAGAAAAAGAAACATATTATATACATATATAATATACCTGTACATATATAGAAAAATACATCTGATCAGGTGCTCAGAAGTCTGCATGAGAACCATCATAGTTTAGCCCAAAGCATCTTGATTACTGAGCAGAAACAATACAGAAACAGCAGATTCCTTCAACTTCTTTGAGCGCGTGCGCACGCACGAACGCGTATATATATATATATATATATATATATATATATATATATATATATTGTTACGGTCGCGCCAGCCCGGGGCTATTACAAAAAAGACAACAAGTCAGCCTTAGATGATCGGCCTCCACTGCGTTGCAAAAATAACGCAGACCCCGGCACTGACACTCCGCAAACTAGAGAAAAACTGCGCAACGGAAAAACTAAAACGCAACACTCTGTACTTTGATAATAAACGGAACAGCCTACCTATAGATCTAGCCTACTATCGTCACTACCGGAAGTAATACCGCCCGAGACAGTATACAGGAACACCTCCCACTTACTTCCGGTGGTGACGACTTTCTGCTAACCCGTGTCCAAGGGGGAACGCAGTTAATAGCTCACGATGGTTCTCACTAGCCTTGAGCAAAGAGATGGGATTAACTGTGTAGGGGTTAGGGGTGTGTGTGTATGTACGTGTGTTGGGGAACGTTAACAAAGGCAGCGAGAAGACCACGGTGAGCCAAACTGGCCCTCAAAGACAACACGGTTACAAAAACAAAATAAAATAACTACTTCCCTCAGTCGGCAACAAAAGAATAAAAATAAACTTAAATGAAAACGCCAGCTCGGCATAAAAATGACTGGGGAGAGAGAGAGTGCACAAGCACCCGACACTAAAGCTGGCTGGGAAGACACTGGCTCTGATCAAGGCTCGCGCACGGCCAAGCGCGAACGCATAATCAAATTAATTAATAAGAACTTATATTCGTGCCCCTCTCTCTCTACAATAAACTGGTACTTCTAATGCAAGCAAAACATTATTAAATATACTTGTAGCTCACACAAGACAATCAAAATAATCAAATGCATTCTCAGCATGGTATTAAATAAAATTGCCCTCAGTGGCAGGAACGAAAGAAACAAAAGAACTTGTAACACTCGCTAATATAAACTCCGCGAATGACGCGGATACATACTGCATAATCCCCCTAGCCCAGCTGTAACGGCTGCATCCGTGGGAACGGAAAGGCGGACAACGTAACACGCCCTTCCCCAAGGGAAAATTTTGAGCCCTGGATCAAAATTTTCGAATCAAGACCCGAGGTAAAGGATAAGCATCGGTCTTAGACAGTGAATTAACTTTCCGGAAGTCCACACACAACCTAACCTTCCCATCTGGCTTCGGCTGCAAGGTAACTGGTGAACTCCACTCACTGAAACTCCTCTTGATCAATCCATGGTCCAACATATACTTTATCTCATTATCGAGAGCTTTCTGTCTGATAGGGTTGATGCGGTAAGGAGCTAATTTAACAGGCTTACTATCCCCAACGTCAATGTCATGAGTAGCCCAAGTTGTCAATCCCGGTGAATCTCCAAAAACTTTCGGATGTTTCCATAATCTGTTGCACAGCTCTTCTCGCTTTACTGGCTCAAGGTGTCGCAATTTCTCCACCAGAGCTGCATAACCATTGCCCTCCCATAGGTCAGCTGGTAACATCTCACCACGACTAAACACTTCCTCCTGCTCCTCCAACTCACTACCAACCACCAAAACTACAGGAGCGCTCTTATCCCTGGTTCCCTCAACGTCCACTCCAAAGTCACCTTCCAGGGACTGTGGCTGTAACCCTGGTCCACTACTCACATTACCGGCACCAACAGCTCCCTCCACAGCACGTTCATTTGATGCCACGTCCTCCTTTCCCCGTCCTTCACATCCCAGGTGAGAGACATCAGCAGTCATCCCACAGTGAGAATCAACTGGGCAGTAGTATGGCTTCAACATATTAATGTGGCACAACTGAGTACTCTTCCGCCTATCTGGGGTAACAATTAGATAGTCAAGTTCCCCAACTCTCTTCTTCACAATATAAGGACCACTGAATCTAGCTGCCAGAGGTTTTCCTTGCATGGGCAGCAGTGCCAAAACTTCATCTCCTTGCTTAAACTCACGACTTCTGACCTTCTTATCATAATGAGCCTTCATTTTCGCTTGAGCCCCGATTAGATGGTCACGGGGAAGCTCTAAAGCGCAATGCAGTCTCTCCCGAGTGCGGCAGACATAGTCAAGCATGAATTCCTGGTTGCCAGATTTGTTGTTACTCCAGGCCTCTCGCACCACATCCAAGGGACCACGAACTCTGTGCCCAAACACTAACTCATTGGGTGAAAACCCTAACGACTCAGTTGGTACCTCTCTCACTGCAAACATAACAAAGGGTACCGCTAGGTCCCAATCCTTTCCACTATCATAGCAGAAGGTGCGCAGCATGGTCTTTAAGGTCTGATGATGCCTCTCCAGGGCACCTTGTGACTGCGGATGGTAGGCACTGGACAAAATGTGTTTGATGCCCAACTCTGTCATTGTCTGCTTAAATAAATTAGATGTAAAATTTACTCCACGGTCTGACTGCAACTCCTTGGGCAGGCCAAAATGAGTAAAGAACAGGATAAGTTGCTTGACTACTGACTTCGCCTGCATGCTTCTGATTGGTATAGCCTCTGGGTATCGCGTTGTAACATCCATTATGGTTAACAAATACTTGTTTCCAGCAGAAGTAGGAGGTAAAGGGCCCACAATATCAATGATTACCCGGGTAAACGGAGGTTCAACTGCAGGAATGGGAGTCAAAGGGGCCACAGGAAGAACTTGATTAGGCTTGCCCACCATCTGACACGTGTGACAGCTCTTGATGTACGCAGCAACTTGTCCCGGCATACTTGGCCACCAAAAATTATATCTTAAGCGCTGCACTGTCTTCCTGTTTCCCAAGTGACCTGCTAAAGGTCCCTCATGTGCTAACTGTATTAACGGCACCCTATACTGCACAGGCACCGCCACCTGCACTAACTCACTCACTCCTCCATCTACCGTGGCGCCAGTGGGCGTCCATCGGCGATGTAAAACATTATCTTTAATCAGGAACTCCTCCTTACCACACTCCATACTTCTTTCTTCCCCTACTCGAGCAAACAAGGGCTTTAATGTTACATCCTCCTGTTGCTTCACCCTCAATTCTGCTGGCCCAACACCCGCCAGCTCTACTGAGGACTGAGATAAGGGACTGGTCGGGACACTGGATTGCGAAGGGCGATCAATCTCAGCGTCACCTCTAGTACACTCGACAGGGGGAGGAATGTCAGACTCCACACTGACATCATCACCTCTACCCTCAACAGTGACACTCTGTTCCTCAGGCGCGTTTGACGGTGGTCCTGCATCCCCGCAGTCGACCCCAGCGTCCTGAAATTCTTCTAATTCAGTCGGTGGGCTGGGTTCAGTCTCCACACTGAACACACTCAGCACCACCTCTAGTGTCCTGAGTGGGAAGTGGGGCGGCGCCCATGCACGCATTCCCACTCTCCTCACCCACTACAGCAACACTCTGCTCACTAGGTTCCTCCATTGGTGGCCCTGCCTCATCACAGTCGACCCACAGAACCTGTGGCTTCACCAGTTCTTCCTCCCGGGCTGCAACCTGTGCCATAGATCGTGTAATTGCACAGACCGGGAACATGGCTTCCACTTCTGCATCAACTTCAATACCAATTTCTGGGGCGTCAAAACACTTCTCTGCCACAACAACTGGTGGGGGAAGAGTTGGAAATACTTTCTCCCCAGCCAGGTCGTTCCCCAGCAGAAAATCAATCCCCTCTACTGGCATTACATCAGCAACAGCTACTTGAGCTGCAGCCTGAACAATGGGGCAATCGAGTTCCACATGAACATAATCATAGTATTCATCTGAGTTCATGCCTCTACACAGCACATACTTCCCTGAGTTTACAGGCCCTCCAGTCACGTTTCTGCACACAGACTGTTGTGCACAGGTATCGCGGGCCACAGTAACTGGATAACTGATCCCATGAATTTTCACTGTGCCGTGACATATAAAAGGTTTACACCAGTCTAGGGACGATTTCTGAGGCAGTTCATCCGGAGGTGGCGTAGCATGTTGGGTAACTTTTCCAGCCTGAGCTGGCAGCGAGCACAGCCGGCTGCACTCCAGCTTTCCACAGACTTCTCCCTCACCGTTACCACTCTCCCAACTCCTCTCGTTCACCTGACTCGAACCTACAATTAGTGCCACTGGTTTGGCATTTTGGGAGGCCTTCCACTTAGGGCAGTTAGGCTTGATGTGCCCACTCTGTTTGCAAAAGTAACAAACTAGCTTCGAACTGGATACAGGGCTCTTTCTCCCAGAATTCTTTTTCTCCTCTGAACTTCCCTTGGACTGATTCACGGGAGATTTATCCCAGGCAGGGCCACTCACAGTCCTCTCCCTGGAATACTGAAAATTAGCATACTTGACTCCCCATACTCCGCAAGGCAAACACCCGGTCATCAGCCCACGTCGCTGCTTCCTTCACGGTCTTAAATCTCTTCTCCCTAATTTTAACACCAATTTCTTTGTCAGCCATGTTGGTAAAATGTTCCATCAAAAACAGTTCACGCACCTCGTTATACGAAGTGGCGCTCTCACTCAGCAACCACTCGTCTAACCTCTCCTCCAGATACCTGGCGTAAGCCATATAGGTGTCAGCAGGCCTTTTCCGAGCACCACGGAACAACAACCGATAAGCCTCTGGTCTAAGTTCATATGCCTTCAGGATGGCTGTTTTAAATTCATCATAATCATCTACATCCTCAGGGCTCAACCTATTATACACTTCCAAGGCTTTTCCCTTCAGCACATTAGATACCAACCCCACCCAGCGCTGCCTTGGCCACTCAAACTCCTAGCCTTCTTCTCAAACCTGACAAACCATTCTGTCACCTTCAACTCATCAAATGCTGGCACTAATTTTAGACTCCTTGAGAACCAACTCTCCCTATCCTCTGCACGGCCTGAGGTTTGGGTATCTGAAGTTGGTCTATTAGCAGTCACCTCTAAGCGAGTCTTCTCCAGCTCAAATCGCATTTTCACGCTGCATCTCCATCTCCCTCTCTTCTTTCTCTCTGGCACGCTGCATTTCCATCTCCCTCTCTTCTTTTGCACGCTGCATCTCCCTCTCTTCTTTTTCACGCTGCATTTCCATCTCCATCTTTTTCAACTCCAACTGCAACTGAGCCTCCGGTGACAAGGCTCCAGGGTATATGGGAGTGGAATGAACAACTCCAGGGGAAAGCACCAGACATCCCTGGGGGAACTGCTCCTAAACTGGCTCGGCGGCATCATAGATGGTAATAGTGGGGTAGCGAAACGAGGCATTTCAGCACCATAGTCAAACTCAGGGCTCACACGGGAGTACCTTTGCTATGTGCCTCTCGTTGTTCCATATCCACAGGTGACTCAGCACGTACGCGATCTGGTGTAGACACGCGTGACTCCATGGCGACAAATCAATGGCAGTACTAAATAATGAAATACTAATGCTGACTGAGAAACTACACACACATCAACTTCACCTCAAAGCACAGAGAACGCCAAGGTAACGATATCCTAGCAAGAAAGGCACTGTTAGGATATCCTGATGCGAGTCGCCACTGTTACGGTCGCGCCAGCCCGAGGCTATTACAAAAAAGACAACAAGTCAGCCTTAGATGATCGGCCTCCACTGCGTTGCAAAAATAACTTGCAGACCCCGGCACTGACACTCCGCAAACTAGAGAAAAACTGCGCAACGGAAAAACTAAAACGCAACACTCTGTACTTTGATAATAAACGGAACAGCCTACCTATAGATCTAGCCTACTATCGTCACTACCGGAAGTAATACCGCCCGAGACAGTATACAGGAACACCTCCCACTTACTTCCGGTGGTGACGACTTTCTACTTAACCCGTGTCCAGGGGAACGCAGTTAATAGCTCACGATGGTTCTCACTAGCCTTGAGCAAAGAGATGGGATTAACTGTGTAGGGGTTAGGGGTGTGTGTGTATGTACGTGTGTTGGGGAACGTTAACAAAGGCAGCGAGAAGACCACGGTGAGCCAAACTGGCCCTCCAAAGACAACACGGTTACAAAAACAAAATAAAATAACTACTTCCCTCAGTCGGCAACAAAAGAATAAAAATAAACTTAAATGAAAACGCCAGCTCGGCATAAAAATGACTGGGGAGAGAGAGAGAGTGCACAAGCACCCGACACTAAAGCTGGCTGGGAAGACACTGGCTCTGATCAAGGCTCGCGCACGGCCAAGCGCGAACGCATAATCAAATTAATTAATAAGAACTTATATTCGTGCCCCTCTCTCTCTACAATAAACTGGTACTTCTAATGCAAGCAAAACATTATTAAATATACTTGTAGCTCACACAAGACAATCAAAATAATCAAATGCATTCTCAGCATGGTATTAAATAAAATTGCCCTCAGTGGCAGGAACGAAAGAAACAAAAGAACTTGTAACACTCGCTAATATAAACTCCGCGAATGACGCGGATACATACTGCATAATCCCCCTAGCCCAGCTGTAACGGCTGCATCCGTGGGAACGGAAAGGCGGACAACGTAACAATATATATATGTGTGTGTGTGTGTGTGTGTGTGTGTGTGTAAAAGAGAAAAAGAGAAAAAAGATGGAAAACACAAAGGTGAAGACAGAAGATGTGAAGAGAGAAGAGGAGTGAAGAGATCAGAAAAGAGAAAGCAAAAAAAAAAAAAAAGAAAGAAAGAAAAAAAGAAAGAAAGAAAGCAGAAGCCAGGAGCAGAGAAAAGAAAAACTGGAGGTTAGATGAGACGAAAGAAGGGAAGGAAGAAAGAAATTAGACACAGACGTACGCCACATTTCACACCTAATCAACATTTTCATGGCTAATTTCGACGCACTGAACATGAGGTGATTTTTTTTTTTTTTTCCCATTTGAAACCAGTTGTTCTCAGACTGCATCGATTTTCATTACGAAATGATCAAAGCATAATGGAATGAAAAATTTGTCATACTAATACAAAATTTTGCCACAGTATTAGACAGTCTACTGTACTGTAAAAGCTATTGTATTTTATTATTATAACCCCTTCACTTTTATTAATTTCATTCTATTCCAGTTATCCCCAGATGACTTTAATCAGCAAAGGGGTAAATTTTTAAAAATAAAAGGGATACGTGTAGCTTTAAATAATTACAGTAACAGGAAGTCTACCCAAAGCCTAACAAAATCATCCGGGAATAGCATGAATTAAACAAAATAGTTGTCACCACTGTGAAGAGGAATGGGACAGTTTACCTATGGTCCGCTTAAAATGCCCTGACAAAGATACCTCCCCTTCCTTGCAGCTAACTACTTCATATTACTACAAGAAAGATGATACTACGAGCCTTCGCAATTAAATTCCACAATATTTGATCTCTAGCATCAGTAGGTCTCATATGGTTAATTTCGGCTCAACAATCTAATTGGGGGGGATATGACTCAGTTTGCCAAGTCAGAATAAACGGACTATCGCAACAGTCATCCGTCCATGCATGCTTGCTGCCCGCCGCACGAGGGAGGGGTCAGTCAGTTAGTCAGCTGCTGCACAGGGGTTGCGCCTCACAGCTGTTGTTTCACCTTAGGCATGTCTGGTTAAGCCTGTCAAGAATGTATTTAATGTTTGGAAAGGAATAACACTGCTCCTGCTACAGTTACTTGGACAAGTAAGCTACACAATGTGAATATCACGCGTAAAACTAAATAAGTATCGAGACCGCAAACGTGCATAATAACGTGAAACATCGGACAAAGGCGTAAGGCGAGTGGTATATTCATGGTTATTGGGATTCACTGGTAGATTTATTCCACCAAAACTGCAGGTGTTGGACAGGGATGCCTTCCTGTGGTGGCATCGATATAACTGGGTGGTTCCGCTGCCCGTGTACAGAAAAGTCCTACCACTTCCTATTCCCCAGAGAAGGATGTGGTGGACTGCAGAGGGGCAACTTTAGCCTGCAGACCACCAGATTCACGTCCAGAGTAGCCTAGAGGCACAACAACAGAAACAACAAAAGCTACATTTCTTGATAACTTCAAATTTACTGTGCACAGCTATGTGTCTACTGTATATCTTAAGTGTGTGTGAGCCTCAACGTGACTTCCCAACGATTAAATACGCAATCGGACGTACTTTCATTTTATGCTTTCTGCGATTTCCTAGCACTTAAGATAAAGTTTTACACACTCGTCGCTGGTTATCGCATAGCACCAACCTGTTTCATATACCTAAGCAATAATATATTTTACTGACACATACCAGGTGTATAAATATATCCCTACGTTAAAAATAAGTTTATATTTATTATTTTTCAGTAATATAGCTACAATTTTGTCACAATACTGTTAACTGATTTATAGGTGTTGAAGAAGCGTGTTTTTTATCACAGAAAACTGGCTCGGTATTGCATGCGAGTAATGAAATATGCCACTTCCATCATAATTATATATATATATATATATATATATATATATATATATATATATATATATATATATATATATACCCATCAACCAATCCTACATTGCCCCATGAGAAGCTTAGGAGCCCGGGGCTAGGCAGTTGGTCCCGACATTTAAGATGAGAGTGACCAGTCTCACTCATCCCTGAGTGGCAGTACATCAGCTATTAACTCCAACCACCCCTTGGATATAAACCTTCACCGGCTCAATCCGATTGGAGCGCAATAATTACCCACTAAACCACCAGGTGCCAAAATTTGGTTATATGGTTATATGGTTACCACCATGGGGGAGGCGGTGGCTCAATCGGTAGAGAGTTGGCCTGCAGTCCTGACGGACCCGGGTTCAAATCCCGCTGAGGCAGGGAACAGTTTAAGGATTTGAATTTCATAAAATCAGACTTTACTGATCTACCAGAAGGCCTGCCGACATGTTGTAAAAATACCCCCGCTAATACCAATACACCAGTCCTGTATGAGACAGCCCTAGCATGTATTCAATATGGACGGTGGGTGTTAGCGCCGAAGTGGTGACATGTAGAAGTGTGCGGTACGTAGGAGGACTACTGGGCCTTGAAAGCAGGCTGTGAAGCCTATGCCCAGAGTCGGTCATATAAAAAAAAAAAAAAAAACAGCATTGTAAATGGTTTCCTGGTGTACAGGAAACCATTTGGTTTGTCACTCAGTGTAGAGTCACCCACAGGCAGAAGGAAGGGGAAAGAATGATGGAAAGAAAGACAGAAGAGGATATAAGGAATGAAGGACGGAGGAGAGGAAAGGACAGACACCCGACAGCAGCACTACTTCGAGTGAGTGGATGGTGAACGCCCCCACCTACCACTATTATATATATATATATATATATATATATATATATATATATATATATATATATATATATATATATATATATATATATATAGTATATATTATATAGGTTGCGAGTCCGGCCACAGTTCTTCCTCAGCCTATATATTCGAAAGGCGAAACAGGATCTATTTTTCTGATATACCAACACACTGTACAGTGTTTTTATACTTCAAGCACGACTGCACCTACGTATTTATTTTCAGCGACAATCATCCCCAACTACATTCCTCTTTAATTACAAGTATTACGTACAGTGAGCGGCAGGGCTGCAAGGGGGGGGGGGGTGAAGACAAAACAACTAGGAGGAACTGTGCAAACCCTCGCAGGGTACAAGGGAGTCTGTGAGAATATCAACCCCTTCAGTTCGACGAGATATTATTGTTATTATTACTGAGGAAGAGGAGGTAGAGGTAGGCCGAGGGAAACCTGGTTGAGGACAATGAAAAGAGATGCAGGAGAAGAGTGTTGATTGGACCTGAAGGATATGGCAAGAGACAAATATTGGTGGAGAGAGTTCATCGAGGCCCTATGCATCCCGTGGGGTGCCACAGGAAATGATTGATTGATTGATTATTATTATTATTATTATTATTATTATTATTATCCCGTTTTTAGGCGGGATGAAAGGTCAGGATAATGATAATACTCACTGAATTATTTTATTCAGCTTTGGAGAGACCATTAATGGACAAAGGGTTCATGAAGTTGATACCTAACCCCACTAGTTCGAAAATTCCATCGTAAGCTCAATAACTGCATCTTGAAATATCAAAAGAAAATTAAAAGAAAAGTAAAAAGGAAATCAAACCGAAAACAGGAGAGGGATAGATCCAAAAAGAGCCAAATTTAGCTCTTCAATCAGTAGCTTTTTGCATATAATTCTTGCCATCACTAGGCGATTTTACTAAACTTGCAACAGACCTCCAGTAGTAAATGAGACAGTGGAAGCTATAACCACCCCTCCATTTCAGAAAGTCAATCCACAGCTGAAAAATGCCGTCTGATGGTATCAATACCATATATATATATATATATATATACACGCCATCAGAGGAAAGTAGTTAACCATTTGCCCGCGCAGGTTCTCTCTCTCTCTCTCTCTCTCTCTCTCTCTCTGCAGAATAAAATTGTCTGGAGTTAACAAGAATATCGGACTCAAGGCGCTATAAATTTTGCCATACACCCCTTTATCCCCATCAGTCTGATGGGGTAATTTCATTTCATTCTTGCTATCCACAGACAATTTTCCTCGGCTTACGAGAGCGCCACGGTAATAAGGTTGTTAATGATGGCTTGAACTCCCCAAGTTCGAAAATTCCCAGTCTGAATAAAATAGCATTGTTTGTAGCAAGAATACAAGTGGAAAAATACATTGTCATACGAGAAAAAGGATTACCGATCTTGAGCAGGAAGAGAACAACGCTCGAATATACGATCATCATCATTATATTAGACGTCTCAACCTTTAAAATGTCATCATCAGTGATCTCAAAGGAGCAGGGTAAAAGAGTAAAACTAAACCCTAAAACATGTTTCACAAAATATGTATGTCCAAAAAATTCTGTTAAATATGTTTAAAATGCTTATTATCGAGGGAAGAGAGAGAGAGAGAGAGAGAGAGAGAGAGAGAGAGACAGACAGACAGACAGACAGACAGACACAGACAGAGACAGAGAGAGAGAGAGAGAGAGAGAGAGAGAATGAGAATTACCACCTACACTTCAACACTCCTAATTTCTGAAAACGTAATATATACCTGCTTCACACCCTCAAATTAAGTGACACATAATTATTGCATTACACATGAAATTACACCACGTCCTTCCTAGTACGTTACACTCCCCTCACATTATATAATTCACGTCAGTCATATATTTTATACTGCATTCACAGTGCATTTTTCAAGTCAATAACATTCATTATTCAGAGAGGCTACGGAGAAATAGAACACACTCGAGTACAAAAACTATGATCACATTGGCGGGCAAAAATGGGTCACACACCTCAATGTACTTGTTATTTAAGCCTTTGATTTTTTTCTGCCTGAATGATGAGTGAAGGGAGTTGTGGTCAATTTTCTCTGGACACTCTGATTATGGTTATTTCCACGTTATTTTATTCACGCTATTCACATTTTATTACTCGTGCGTCTAAAATTACACTGTTCATGCTGCTCACGTTACAGCGCTTACGTTACATGTGGTATTTAGACTGAAATTTTCACGGTATCTGCATTATTTATGATATTTGTATTACACATTCACGTGTTGTACATTATTCACATTATACACATTATATTATTCGCCATAATCACACTGCATTTTTCACGTCATATCTGAGGAGTTATTTTCTTCCAATAATGTACAAAAAAAGAAAAAAAAAAGTTCTACCTACACAAGTTCTGCGGATGTCCCCTTCCTCAACCCCTACCAGTAATGAGCGATTGTCCACAGAACTGGGTTTTTGGATGGAAGGTTGCATCAGATGTTCTGCATTACAATCATTATTAAATTAAAATGAATTACACAAAAAGTAACTGAGACACAAAGTTTCATGATCACAAATGGCGTATAGTACTCTGGCTGAAGGGGTTATTCACTTACGGCTGGACCACCTCACACATCACCCACAGTCACTACTCAGCAACCTCAAAAACTCTGCCATAAACAAGTTAACCACTTTGTTCTCCCCTACTCACAAAAAACCTCTTAGATCAAGTAGTCGTCCGTCTTTTATTGCCCTCTACCTACCCTACACACACACACCTGCCACAGCGCTACGGAGGGACTGGCTCACGTACCTGAAAAAAAGAGAAACACGAGGTAATTAAATACAGTAGTGATGACCTGCAATTGGCATGCACCCAAACAGTAGATTAATCCCTTGACTGCGATGATGTCTTTTCTATTTCATTCTTGCTACCTTAAGACGATTCATTCAGTTGATGGAAAGGCGTTGGCTATATAACCTTCAGTACTCCTTTCTCTGTTTGGACGCTCCCCTCATCTGAATGATACGGCTTGGTGACAGTAGGACTATATTAAGACATGACATCACCGTACTTAAGAGATTAAGGTAATTTATTATACGTTAAATTAATAGTAAAGGTATGGAACAAGATGTGTATAATACAGGTTTATTTGGCAGAAAATTGAAAACTTGGAGCCACTTATCACAGGCTCGTGCAGTAAATGATTTAACGTGCAGTTCCGATCAACAGTTCCCTTGCCCAGTCTAGATGCCGTGTCAGAACCTAATAAGACCTTGCTAAATTGGCCAGCTATATCCAGGAGCAATGGAGGAGTTGGAATTTCGCTTCGGTATTTCGGAACTCCAGGCGTGCAAAAGGTGCAAAGGGATTAATAACCATAGCTATACCTCATTTCGGGATACACCAAAGCGATGTGTTCCCTAGTCCATGATAACTCTCTTTTACTGCAATGAAAGTAAGTGTTTATTTTTAGTTATCTGTCTGTCTATCTGTTTATCTATCTATCTATCTATCTTCTTCGGTTAATAATACCATTTTCTCAGCCAACAGAAACCCTGTCAATAGAAGGATTTGAATCAGATGCATCATTACTTCCAAAGTGATAATACAGTGCAGATGATGCAGTGTTAACACATTCAGTACGAATAGATATTTTCAAATGCATTCACGTCAGTGCAAGACGATTGTATTCAGACTAGACGCCATTTAGAAGGGCACAGATACAGAGTCTACTAACCCTTTCAGTACGATGACGTTTCTCACATTCTAAACAAGACCAGCAATTTTAATCAGCTTTGAAGAGACCTACAGTTGTGAAAGGGTTAGAAAGAGCAACAGTGGGTCATGACGTCATTCAGGTGGGAGGTGTGATTCCCTGGAGCGTGCGTGAGCGTGTGCACGGGAGCGTGGCGGTGCATCTGACGCACAGGTGAACATAATGACTCCAGATTGCTCAGAAAAAATGCAAGGCCCGTAACGAGAAGACCAAGCTCAAGGTGAAGGGGAAGCCCGCACTCTGCATGCTGCTTGTTGGCTGACGTTCTAGCATGAAAGGGTAGCAGCACTGTGATTAAAAGTCCAGCTAGAAAACAGTAAGAGAAGAGGTAAATTCGTCACCATCATCATCATCATCATCATCATTATCATTATGCGACACTGATGTAACTCTACTATCATACGTATTGCCACCATCCTCCATAAACGAAAGTATACAGAAAATGCAGTTTAGTTGCCATCACCATGGTCGTAATCGTTATTATATGCTAGTTTCCCTGTATTACAAATGGGATGGGCTCGATCTGTAAACGTAAAAAGGACACAAACTATGAGAAACTGTCCAGTAATTGAGCCCTACACCCACTATGATTGCAGCAGGGAAGAATACTCGTACATAGCCTACATATAGACAGGAAAAGCGTTGGGTTTTGGCCCTTGGGTTGACAGTGAGTAACGATATAATATATACGGTATATCAACTGGGTATATATATATATATATATATATATATATATATATATATATATTAGAGAGAGAATTTCTACAGATAACAACTTGGCTTGAGGAAGTACTGATACTGCAAAAACCAAACGAATACCCAGAGTCAAGCGGACTGGCATTTTCTTCTCACCATCAGTGAAGGCAAAGGTCCATTTTATTTACCTCTTCATTACGATGACTTATGTTACGTTGCTGTAGCCTTCCTACCACCAGACGTTTGAGTGACCTTTAATAATGAAAAGGTTTTAGAAGGCTATCTGACTCCCCCACAAAATCTGTCTCAAGCCTGGTAGGAGCAATTATACAACAGAAAACATGTCATCAGAATGAAGTAGCTAAAACTGACAACGCAAAGGTGTGAACAAATTCCCCCCTCCCCCCCTTATTTTTTACGACAATTCCTGAAACCTGTATTAATGACAAAATATGTCTGACTGTGTTTGCATGCTGACAACACTTTAAATGTGAGATGCACTTTGGTTACATCACACAATTACAGGCGTTTTTCAAATAATAGTCAAATACTGGGGATTTGTTTGTATGTTTAATTGTTCAGTGTTAATACTATGGCTTTTAATCCTACAAGAGGTGTTCATCTGTTTCCAGATCAAATGTTTCGTGTTATATCAGACTGCTTGTCGTGCAAAGCCGTCATGTCAAGCTGCGTGTCGTGTCAGAATGCGTGATGTGCTAGGATGAATGATGTGTTAGGGTGCACGAGTTGCTAGGCTGCGTGACATGAGAGGCTGTGTTGTGTCAGGCTGCGTGTCGTGTCAGGCTGCGTGTCATGTCAGGCTCATTATGTCAGTGATGCATTTCTTATCCCCCCCCCCCCACGGCAACAACGTCTCTTCCATTTATGCACATTATAACCAGACTATTCTATTCAACATTTTTCTTATACCTCTAGTACTAAAGGAGTTGATTAAGATTAACACCCTCCAGATGGAAAGTGTACCACATGCTGGACGAAATTGTCTGGAAGTAGCAAGAACACACAAAATAAGACGTCAAAAGATTCAAGGGATTAAATCTAACACACCTCACGGACCTGTCTCACCGTATATAGCTGTTGTGCATTTGTATCAATTAAGACAGCATTTGCAAGAGCTTGCTGTAGTCAGGCATAAATCTACCAAACCTGTTCGGAACGCATTTTCAGAAATTCATTTTAACTTTGACGTGGTTGGGATAACTCTACCGGATTTCAAATTCTGGCTTACCCTAGACGATTTTATTCAACTGAGAGTAAATCATTGAAGCCTAAGAATGTTAAGACATCATCTGGCAGAGTTAGTGGTTGCTAAATATAAATGAAATAGTTTTATTCTGGGACTGGGTTTCAAAAGCACTATTTAAATAACTGTCTTTTTTTCATAATTTTCTTTTAAGTCCCACGCACTAGCTTTCCCTCAGATCTCAGTGCACTCCTTTAGTGACCCAAGTTAACAAGTCCTCCAAGTTGGGTTTTAAACTTCTGGGAATGGAGTGGCTCAGTGAACTAAAAAATAATAATAATAATAATAATTTGGCGGTAGCTGGTGTAAAATTCAATACCATCTCATTTTCCTCAAAAGATTAAACCGGCCTACCTGTGGCCTGTAACCTGTAACTCCGATAGACTTATCACACATACACACACACACACACACACACACACACACACACACACACACACACACACAAGGACTCAAGTTACGGTACGTGAATATGGTACAGAATGACACTGATAGGCACTTCAGTACACTAACGTCACTATTTAATCAGCTGCCGCCGGACGATTTCACTCAGCTTAGGACAGCCCGAAGGAATTAAATTTAGCTCCCAATAACGCTTTAGTTCCAGGCGGGGGTGGAAGGCGGGGGGTTGACTCTTCTAAAATCAATAACATAATCTGGCGATAGCCGGAAGAATCTAAAAGGTACGTCAGTGTAGCGAAATTGTTAAGGGATATAATACACACTGATATAAATAGTACCTACTGTAAATACGTAGACATGAAAGGACCGTGCCGCCTCAGCAGAAATGTTTGTCCTTGAAATGTATCAACCGTAGTTCCGCAAGAAGGTGAGTGAGTGTTCCCCTCCCCTCCCGACACCCACACCCACACCCACACCCACAGGTGCAAGCACAGCCCCCCACAGGCGCAAGCACAGCCCCCCACAGGCGCAAGCACACACACACACACACACACACACACACACACACACACACACACACACACACACACACACACACACACACACTGGCACACGTACTCACACTGGCACACGTACTCACACTGGCACACGTACGCACACTGGCACACATACTAACACAAGCGGAAGTACACAAACAAACATGCACTTCATTAATATTTCTCTCTCTCTCTCTCTCATACACACACACACACACACACACACACACACACACACTGTACCTACCTCCCCCTACAAACATTCCTACACCCGCACACCACACCCCATCCTTCCCTCCTTGCCAACCTACCCCCCTGACCTCACTGTTGACGGGAGGGGCCTGACGACGGGGGACAGGATGCAAATAGATACGGTCATCCACACTCACCTCCCCAGGTTCTTAACCTTCATTCACTCGTCGGACAGGTTGGGAGCAGAATAGATAACTGGGGAGCCGCAGTCATTATGCACCTCATTAATATCTTACCCCGTCTTACCCCCCTTGAGTGCTACGAAGTTTTTTTTTTTTCTTTCTTTACTTTTCAGATTGTCATTAACTCATTAATCGTCTTGTAGTAAAGGTTATATCTACCTATTTCAGTTTGATTATGCTCTATAAACATGAAATAGCCTTGTGAAAATATTTCCCTCCGACAAGGAGTGTATGTTTTCACCTTTGATTGTTTGTTTGTTAGTTTGTCTGTCAGCAGGATTACTGAAAAACTAATAGAGAGATTTGGACCAAATTTGGTGGATAGATAGTCCATGTCCTTGGGAACAATCGATAAACTTTCGGGACCGATCTGGATCGTATTACAGATTCTGGATCTGGAAAACATTTTTTGTGAAACCCTATGCAATGATGAGAAAACTCAGCCCATTATGAAGAGTGGTCTGGATACTACATTACCTTTTTGGGGAGATGCGCTCCACTGAGTGCCCCTCTAGTATTATATTGGAAGGAAATGGTTAATATTTATTCCTTCCTCGATCAGGTTAAGAGCAGAATAGATAGCAGTCACTTACTATGCAGCAGACACATATCTCACCACGGATCTTGTACCTTACGGGGATGCTGAATAACAAGACTCGTCAATATGTATCGTACGACATTTCTGGTTTGTTGTGCCGTACTTGATTTTACTTTAAGACGGGATTTGCTCTATGGTTAAGGAAATATGATTTAATAGATAAAGCACTGGAAATCACACGGTACTTCTGGTCTGCCACAATAGTTTTTAATTACCCACTTCAGTTCAGCGACATAAATTTCTTCTTTGGTATTTCTTCTTCCAGATTATTGTATTCAATTTAGGAACCACCTCTAATACTGACGGCGTTAACAGGGGCTATATCTATTTCGCCAAGTTCGAAATATCTCTATAAAGCTGGATAAAATAATCTGTGGTTGCAAAAACAAAATATTAAATACCTCATCGGACTAGAGGGGTTAAGAGTTATCGGCTGTCTTAAGGGGAAATCTGAGCTACAAGAAGAGTCGCATCATATCGCATATATCTGGTCTGTCATAACTGATCCAAAGGTTAGGAGAAACTTTTGTTCTATCGAAAGGGAATTTCTGTGCTGCAAGTACAAGTTAGGCTAATATCGGAACAATATCCTAAGAAGCTGCTGATTTATTTCGGTACGTATCAAACCCATGAAAATCTCAATAGACAGTTACGAGGCTATTAAGTCAATCTAGCTCACGGTTTTTAATTCATCCCTTCGGGAGGACGACAAATGGCTTCCTCTCTTTCCCTCTTAATTAGTCTTTGTATATGCAGTGTCTCTGGTTGGATGCAGGGCTGAAATGGATTCAGGGACGCCCACCTTAACCCCTTCAGTACGATGGTGAGTTATTATCTACAGTATTTTGTCTTTGTTACCTCTAGACGGTATTCAGCTTAGGGATAACCTGTTGCACTGAAATCACACGAAAGCAAAATTAAATCGTCGGTAAATAAAAACAATGCAATATTAAAAAAACGTCATCAGAGTGAACAGATTAATTTCTCATCCCTCCCCTTACCTCCTCTCCCCCTCTCCCTCCCCCACCCCAGGCAGGGCGACAGTGGGGTTCCTGCCTCTCTTTAAGGCTTTGTATATTCAATGTCTCTGGTTGTGTTGGCTTCAAGGGCACCCACCTTCAAAGGCACCTTTCTCTAGGCTAACCATTAATTTTTGTTTTTTGTCTGTTTTTTAATCTACGGGCGGTTTCATTCAGCTTAGGAATAATCTTTTGTATTGAAGAGATCGATAATGGGTACAGCTACCCTCTCCAGTTCGAAAAGTCTCATCAAAACTAAAGAAAATCGTCTGGCTATTACAAGAATACAATATATGTCATCATTGGGTTGAACGGTTTAACCCATTCCGTACGACGACGACCTGTTTAGGCTTTATCATCACCAAACGATTTATTGAGCTTAACCCCATTTCTTGCTTTCCCTTTGTTACCTTCAGATGCTGTTCTTTAACTTAGGAGAAGCCTTTGCTGCTGAAGGGATTACTGTATAGCGTTTCCAATCCCTTCATTAATAAATATATATAATCCTACGCTTAATGAAACAATCTGGTGATAAATATTGGGTGGCCCGTAAATAGCTCCCCATCATAAACTCACATGGCGGTATCTTATGTATTGCGGGGATGGCTCAGTCTGCTGGTGTGGGCGTGGGTGTGACAGATGAATAAGAAATGAATAACTGATGAAGGATAGACGCTGATAAGGTTGAATGAGCCATCCTCAGAACACACAAGAAACTGTCCGACGGAGGATGGGGAAGAGGACCATCCTACAGAAATGACTTACTGTAGATGCAGTGTAGTGGTGAACAGCTAGACATTGATTATTCTACATACAACACATTCAATTGGCAGAGATACTTTACAGTGGACAAAATACGAACACCTCAGGTACACGAGTCATCCTTTATTACCATGGAATTTGAATGATTATTTTCTGTATTCACTGATTTATGTGATGGCGTCTGCGGGTCATTTCTTGTTCCTGTATGATTAATTCTCTAATGCGCCTTTGACTCACTCTCAGCTGAAGAAAATCGTCTGGCTTTAGTTGGAAGAGAATACAAGAGTTGTTCCGATCGTGACAGGGCTAACTCCCACACTACAACGTAACTGCCGTTTTATTCTGGCTCCTACATGACGATTTTGGGTAGTTTACCAGTTGTGGGATAAGAATAATCGTCTAATTCCTTGTCTGGAGGTATCTCATATCGTGTCGTATCGTTTATAAAGACTTCAACATGCTTGCATAAGTCGGCATTAGCCACCCAATGGCGAGTCTCACGCTGCTCGATCACTGGCAGCCTCCCTATTCAGTCCTTTATCCCTGAGGTCTAAAAAATAATAACAAAAGTATCATCAAACTGAAAGGACTGACCAGCATCCGTTATCTACCATTATGGTCGAATTATAATTTTGAGTTCAACTGAAAGATTACGTCAAGAAGGTGAACTTTAGCGCGTTTTCTCTTAGGTGGCGAGGATCCCTAGCCACTTTTAGCTCAACTGAAGGTCAAGTGTAATTAGACTGGATAGCAGATTTTACTCTTAAATCAAGCTGAATCTTTCTTGCCCCATGGCCAAGAATAAGCTAATATTCTTTAATCACAACTTAGTATTCATCTTGTGGAAGTCGCTCAGTTTTGATATGCAAGAACAAACCGAGTATTAAAGTGTAAGCTCATACATTATACCTGCATATATCATTTACTTCGCCCCTTCATTACGCTGACTTGCTATAACCACACCATTTACTAAGCTCAAAGAAACCCCCAGTCATAAACAGGTTAGAAATTTTCCCGTTAAAGTAACCCCTTAAGTACCATGATGTCCTTTTTTATTAAGTCTCGCATTTTTTTTTTTTTTTAGCTCAGGGCACATCTCAAAA
Organism: Coenobita brevimanus; assembly: GCF_032717465.1. Taxonomy (NCBI): domain Eukaryota; kingdom Metazoa; phylum Arthropoda; class Malacostraca; order Decapoda; family Coenobitidae; genus Coenobita; species Coenobita brevimanus. Next base: position 55,974,847 of record NC_137008.1, read on the forward strand.
ACTAGGAGCTATAAAAATATTCATTAATTCACACTGAAAATGTTCCTTGTAGTGAATGGATTAGTAACAGTCTCCTATAACCTCTTCAGTACCGTAAGTCTTCCGTATTATTTTCTTGTAACTTACGTCAGTACATTCCCGTCGCGCTAGTTCCGAGAGAGAGAAAAAGAGAGAGAACCACTTATGGATGTGCTGTTGACAGGTACACATATACTTTTATAGGTTCGTCCTGAGGCCCTAAAGGAAGCGTGGGATGGTCTGGCGTGTTGATGATCTTGAGTGTTATGCAATGCCTCACTCTTGTCAACCCTCTCACGGTCACCTCATCTCGACGCAACTCGTTTTAATTTACTTGTTATATTTATTCATTTCACTTTTTTTTTTTTTTTTTTTTTTTTTTGGCGAGGGGTGACACCGAAGATTTTATTAAGCTGAAGGTATCATGTCTTAATTGTGTTACTATAGTCTCTGTTGACCCATTCACGATCGCGCCAATTTAAGTATATACTTTATTAGAGCTCATATCAGACGATCTTATTCACCTGCGGGTGTCAATGGAAGCCAATTAGTGTTAACCTCTGCACTACGACGACGTGCTTTATTTACTATTCTTCATGCCACAAGACGACTTTATATTCTTTTGGGGAGACCCCTTAGCAAAAGGATTTTTTTTTTTTTCACAACCAAACTCCTCTCCTACCTAAGTATAATCGCCTGGTGCTAACAAGGAAAACAAAATCACTGTGCTGAATAGGTTAATTCCTTCAATACGAGAGTTTTTCTAAGATTACTGAAATCTTCTAGGGTAGTCAGAATAAAGAAACATCGATATATTGAAAAGTAAATAAAGACAGTGCAAGGCCTCTTCTAAGCAAAATAAAATCGTCTGAAAGCAACTACAAAAACTAAACACATTCGGTATAGCTCCGATATTTATTCCAGGTAACACCAATAGATTCTCCCTTCTCCCCTAGATTCTCTTCTGCTGAGTGTGAGCCACAGGAACGGGAGTGCTAATTTGGCCATCCACCTTTACTAAATCACCATCAATCTCTTTGTTTCATCATCGTTTATCATCATCCTAAACCAATTTCCCTCTACTTTCAACTGATAAGCAGGACCATGGAACAGGAAAAGGAAAACAGTATTACGGGAAGATCTACATGGGCCATACATCCATTTGCTCATCATTCAAACCTTGGGAATTCTCAGCTTCATTCTGTTTTACGATTGCAAATTAGATGACATATAACTCTTTGAATACAGTGAAGTCATGTTTATTTTATCTTTATCCGTGCTGCCCCTGGTTCATTTCATACAGCTTAGTTGGGACCACTGGTATTGATGGAGGTTAGTCAAAATCTTCATCACCTTCAATATCATGGCATTATAAATATCTTACTCCTGTCACCCTAGACGTTATTTTAAATTTAGTAATGGCTTATGGTAGTGGCAACCTGCATTAATATATTCAGAATCACGACTTTTTTTTTTTTTTTTATCTTATGCCCCAACAGGAAAATTTAGTTTTGATTAGACGAAGCGAAGCAACCTCCATCACATCATTAATATCATTGTTTCTTTTTCACTGCAGTTTATTCTAGCCGCTCCAGATGATTTTATTTAAAGAGAGGCTTTTGGAAGCGAAGGTGTTAGATACAATGTCCATTAATACCTTTAGTGGCATGACATCTTAAAAGTATATTCTGATCACTCTCAAACGGTTTTACAGATATTAGAGGAGGCCAAGCCATCTCCATTTTATTCTTGCCACACACAGACGATTTTATTTAAATTATAATAGGCCTCAGCCAGCCAGCCAGGGAATGAAATTAATAGAAGTTGAACCGCCCCCCAAAACTAAAAGGGAGAGTGTACGGGCTACGACCATCGTGTAATCGTTCTTAATTCCCCTGTAACAGCCGATGAAGATGAGGTTCCACTTTCTCTCGATTGACTCACAATTGCGGGGGACTGTGGCGCACGCGGAACCACCAGCACGACAAAAGGCACTTGAAGGTCGAATGGGGGGAAACAGATGGGGGTTAGGTTGGTACATTTGCGGTCAGTACTGTAATACTTTTACTTATTTGGAATTCTGAAAAAATAAGCGAAATTCCAGCCCATACCAGCTAGAATATCGGTGATTAGTTTACCTAAATTTAAATAATTTTTTGGCAGTTTCGGGACGGTGTAACGGAATTATACACTGACAATTGTACGGTATAGGAAAAAGCGATAAGTGTGTAAGTTGCAGGAAGGGTACGATTTGCTTAGCTTGTAGGGAAGGAAGGCAGGTTTTGCTTGCATCGTAGGAGAGAAGAGTGCGTATTATTTACATTTCAAGAGAGAAAAGGAGGTTTTAATCATATCTTGGGGTAGAAGAGAATGTTTTGTAGAGGTGAGTCGGTACGTTTTCATCTATAGAACGTAGGGAGAGGGAAGTTGTGTGTACCGGTGGATCGTACGGAAGGCACGTTTTTCTGTGTACATTGTAAGGGAGGAAGTGTGTTTTTGTGCATACCTTACATCGTGGGGAAGGCTAGTACTTTTCTTTTTGTGCGTCCCCCACTGAGCCGCTCTTCGTCCATATTATTCTTATTTGTTTCCCCAATATTTTACGGTGCTATCACATATAGCCCGAGGACATCTTTAACATTTTGCTGTCTGTTAACTCCAGATTATTTTATTCTGATTAGGAGAGGTTTACCAAACTGAGGGGATCAGATTTAACCCGCATTAACCTCCTCAGTAAAACAGGTCTTCCCTAAGCTGAAGGAAATCATTTGGACGTAGCATGCGTAAGTTCAGTTATTGCATCATTTGTAGTCAAGGGGCTAGAGATACACTGACAAAAATAAATCCATATACTCGTATTTTTCTAATGTGTTATCTCATCTACAATGGCTATGCTTGCATTATTATCAGCACCATCACCGCCGCCATCACCACTACCACCACCATCACCACCAACAGTCATCATCATCATCATGTACATATTTTGCAATACAGTATTACCATTCACAACCATGGAAAAGAAAAACACAAAAACAAAAGACTTAACAGGTTCTCTAGCGAGAAGAAACCATATCTTCATTATCTAGTCAAATTAAACTTCATAATACTCGGTGTAACAGGGATGCAAAATTGACGGGAGTGGGAGGAATATCGCTTACATACTTCTCCCATTACATTACCTCATCTGCAGTTACTAGTCACAAATCATAGACACATACAATTAAGCACTGCTCATAAAGCCCCTAACTCAGTGAAACAGCAAAAACCAAACTCCTCTGGTCTTCCCACACTCTCTTCCACTTTAACTACAATATACTTTCTTTTTTTTTTTTTTTTTTTTTTTTTGCGTCGGGCGGGTGTAACGGTGCCTCAAGTGCCATCCCTTCCCTTAATCCCTGCAGCCCCAAGGGTGTTTTGTGTGTGTGTGTGTGTGTGTGTGTGTGTGTGTGTGTGTGTGTGTGTGTGTGTGTGTGTGTGTGTGTGTGTGTGTGTGTACTTTGAAACACCCTCTCGTACTGAAAGAGTTGAAAAGGGATATCAGTAATCCATCAAGGTCAAAAATTATTTCTAAACTGAATAGAGCCATCTGGAGGTAGCAGAATACGAAATAAAAAATAAGCCTTTGGGTTTATTCGAGGCAGCAAAAATTAAATGATAAATACGCCGTTGAGATAAGGGAGTAAATCCCTTCTCTTCTTTGAGACGACTCTTGTTTATACTCTTGCGAACACCAGATGATAATATTCGACTTTGGAGAGACGCCTGGCAATGAAAAGGTCAGAAACAATCTCTATTTACTTTGGTGAATAATGGTAATTAATCCCTTATTAAGTTCTGCGAGGTGCTGGGGTCCAAAATTAAGTTGGCTACCGTTGTCCGAGGCACCGATGCAGGTGACTTACCTTGCCTACGTCTCACCTGGCATGAAATGGTTGAAAAAAAAAAAAAGTCCTCCGTCCACTTCTTAGCGCTTTCGTCCTACAGTTAGTACATGACCAGATCCTCATGGCACCTCACACAAGATTACCAGGGATTATGGGAGGGGGCTTACGGGAAAGGGATTGTGGAAGAGGTATTGTAGGGAAAGACTGAGGAATTTTTTGAAGAAGGCTTATGGAAGGGTGACTGTAAAAGAAACAGTGTGGGAAAGGGATTGTGGGATGGACTTTGTGGGAGAGGCATTAAGGGTAGAGAGTGTTCATTTTCCTGACTATTGACTGCAACCTCTGATCTTCTCCCTGTAAAATGCAACAACGCCCAGGTGTTCCCGTGGCTTGCCTCAATGCCAAGTTTGGTGTGGGCAGTATGAGTGTTTTTTGCTATTATTTACCGTGCAATAAATGAACAACAAGCATGCAGACACACTCGCTGGTAAACACACACACATACAAACCCCTAACACACACACACACACACGAGGGGCTGATCATTTCTACTTTGATGTAACTATACCGTAATCTAATTGTCTCAGATTTTACGTGTTCTTGGAATTCATATTAATTTGTTTAATATTTTCGCTCGTATATTTTCGTTCTCAAAAGAGCCCTAATTTTTATTTCAGTGAATTTTTGCATAACATTTCCTTAAAACTGCGGTTTTCTTATTGGATGTAGCCCGGAATCATTAAAACACGAGTCAGATATGAAATACCCTTTAAATTTAAGTCATAAAACAGATATTAACAATTTCTTATAAAATTACTTCGCTTAAAATTCTCTACCGTACATGAAAGTTGGGATTTGTTGCAGAGAAATATTATTAATTCTCAGCTAATACAAACATCTACTTAGAAAAAGAGGAAACATTCAACATCCAAGCGAACCAAGAAACTCGACCTATTTATTTATAAGTTGTCAGAAATCTAATCCCAGAGTTCATCCAGGGTGACCCAGACAAGAACATTCTCAAGTAACTCAACCTTTGCAGTAAAAAAATAAATGAATAAACATATAAACTCTTGTCGAGCCTTGAGGAGATAAAGGCACTGATAGAAAGGAATTAGGGAGGCAGGAGGATGGGGTGGAGTCCAGTGTGGTGTATTTGTGAGGGTAGAGCACCTTTGATTCACGTCCCACTCTGCATTTTCTTGCCAGCCTCACATAATAACCTGCCTCACATTTCAACCTGCCTTATACCCGTCTGCCTAATACTCAACTCCCTCCCCATATCAAAACGACTCATACTCAAGACTGCCTTGTATCCCCTTTCTTTTCTACAACCTCTCCTCCTTTACCTCCCTCTTTTCCTTCCCTTCTCCTCCACCTCCCCCTCTCCTCCATCTCCTTCCTCTCTTTCTTCCTCTGTACCCCCCTCCCCCCCCTCCCCATTATAGCTGATTTACTCATATTGAACAGAAAAATACTATCTTTATTTACCAAATGCTGATGTGTTATAACTGACAGGTAGAAAAATATGTTGCTAGCTATGAAGATGTGTTCAGAAAATGATGAATGCATGTAGTATTATTTTACTGTGCCAATAAATAACAGGTAACTAGCTAAAAGAGGACGCAGATCTGTAAGTTACGATCAAACTGACCATACTCCCTCCCTCTTCACCGGCACTGCCAGGAGACTCCTTCCAAATACTGGGATTCACAGGCGTATAAACTACTGGCTTGTTGCTTCGCAATTGTTTCGTTCAAGGAATACTATATACTTTTGACCAATTATGAGTTCCTATCTAAGCTTGTTTTACGTCACAGCCTGTCTCACATCCCAGCCTGACTCAAATCCCAGGCTGCCTCACATCCCAGACTGACTTATATACCAGCCTTCCTCTAGCCCCAGCCTGTCTCACATCCCAGACTGCCTCATATTCCAGCCTGCCTCACATCCTAATCTGCCTCACATCCTAATCTGCCTCACATTTCAACCTGTACCATGTCCAAGTCTACTTCCTTGCCTAGTTTTCCTCATATCCCAGCCTTCCATCTGATCCTGGCTCATATCTCAGCTACCTAAAAGCATGAAAACATTAAGACGTCTTCGAAATTAAGGGTTTAGGGAAGACTTCATTGTAAGCTGTGTGAAATCGATCGAGGGTACACAGATGAGAACAAAAACCGTCATCGCTGAGTAGGGGTTGGCATTTGGGGAACTGGGCGACCTGCTTTGCTTAACATCTCAGCTTAAGTCATTTTCTGTCAGTTTAACATTCTCAGGGCACTATGACTCATTCTAAGCTGAGTAAAATCGCCTGGCGTTAGAGATGGCTGCTAGACTTGCCCCCACCGTGAAAGGGTTAACGGTATCAATGTTAGCACTCAGGCCCATCTTGTCGGGTAAGGAGGGTCCCTAACACCTTTTCCTGAGCGATTTACTTTGCTTATTACACCTCACTGGACCCGCCTGTCATATAAATCCTTCCGATATTGCCACATTCTGCGTACACTTTGTACAAAAGGATATTACCCACCCATATCCTCCCCCCCCCCCCCAAAAAAAAAAGGCTAAGGAAGAGGACCTGGGAACTTCCTTAAGCTACGAGAATACAAGCATCACGCTGCTATAACTCTCAGCTGAAAAACATCGTCTGGGAATAACCGGTATAGAATACTAGAGTTGTGTTGACCATGAAATGAGGATTAACACAAGCAACTCAGCATCCTGGATTACCTTACACTTCAACAAATCAACTCATCTTTCAACAGTTTAATATCACAGGCAACTCAGCATTGTAGATTAACTTATAATTCAGCAGCTTCACTCATTATTAATTAGTTTAATATCACTGGCACCTCAGAAGCTTGCCCCATTTTTAAGTCGGCTTAATATCGATGCAACTCAGGTCTCCTCGGCTTATCAGGCAAGTGCAAACATCACCGCGGCAAACAACACACGTTGACTGTCCTCAAACATTACCAAGCAAGTGTGCATTGTCTTAAGACTAGGCATCCTGGAAGGACGTACGTGTGTGTGTGTGTGTGTGTGTGTGTGTGTGTGTGTGTGTGTGTGTGTGTGTGTGTGTGTGTGTGTGTGTGTGTGTGTGTGTGTGTGTGTGTGTGTGTGTGTGTGTGTGTGTGTGTGTGTGTGTGTGTGTGTGTGTGCGTGCGTGCGTGCGTGCGTGCGTGCGTGCGTGCGTGCGTGCGTGTGTGTGTGTGTGTGTGTGTGTGTGTGTGTGTGTGAACTTCAATATACTCATACAATCTGTACGACATTCTCTTCCTTATGAAAAAGACTTATTCGGAGAAAAACTGTTCTATTTATCCCACATTTTTACATAATTTCATACTACTTTTACATAAAGTTTTCTTCAGATATCATGGAACGTTCGCATTAAAAGTCGGATGAATTATTTTCGTTTAGCCATTTCTGTTTCTCCTGACTGCAGTAGTCTTACTCAGGGATTTTATTCTAGATAACTCCAGACGCCTTTGTTTGGCTGTGATAAACCTTTGCACCTTAAAGGGTGAAGCTCAAATATATTCACAAAGCAAAGCAGCCAACCACATAGTTGAAAAGAAGTCAACAGTTTCATAGAAGGATTTACATTAGCTAGAAAAATTATTTGTTCTTCATGACCATCCACACATGCGACTGTCAAGTAAGAGAACACTACACGTGTGTGTGTGTATATATATATATATATATATCCAAATGACTAGTGCTGATCCTGGCTCAACTGAATTTGAGCAAATGCGAAAAAAATTATAGTAACTGAAGCAAACGGATAATCACACAACTGCATTGAAGTGGAATTTGATTAAAGCTTTATATTCTCCATTATTTCACATTAAGTCTAATAATATTCTCACAAGCTGTTGTACAGTGACATCCATATTACAGAGCCTGATTCAGAATCAGTCTGGGTAAACTTATCTAACCCTTCACTACGATGGCGTATGACCTGCAGGGAATTAGGCAGGTGGGTGTGGTTTAGGGGAAGTGAGCGCTACTGACGGCACTGAGAAAGGCTTGCGTCATTGTGTCATCAGCAGCCTCCACCATCACCAACACCACCCACCGCTATGTTGCAACTCCCGCCCTCTCTACCACCTCAGCATCCTCTCATAACCCAACCCTCCCCTCCTATAACTCCTTTTAAATGTCCTCCCAAACAGCCTCAGTACCGGCATCTTTCCCCCATTCAGTCCCTCTGCCATATTTTTCTCAACCTCAACACGATCCTCTATCCTCCTCCACTCCTTTTCACCGTCCTCACATAACTCCTCCTTAAGAATCCTCCCTTTATCTCTCCTCCCGCAGTTCTTCATCTAATCCCTCTCAAATCCTCCCACAACTTCCCCCACTTTCCAACGCCTCCCCTGATCCCCTCTCCCTCAAACATACTCCTACAATCCGTCCATCCTCCCCAGCTTTATCATTCTCTCACACCACCCACACTTCTCCAACTTTACACTCCTTCCTTGGCCAACCCCGTATCCTGTGAGAGGTGGCTACGACAAAAGAATCTCTAACCACTTTTGTCCATACTCAGTAACGACCTTTCATCCCACGGCACTCCCTATCTCTAACACTGCGCCGCGCCGGGCAGTTGATGCACACTTTTTTTTTTTCTAATTACTGTTAAACAATTTCATCCAGCAGAAAGAAACCCTGTCAGGTGAATGGCAAAAATCTACCTCACTTTACTATATCCCCGCAATGCACATACATTTCATTTTGTTCTTCCTTCAACCAGGTAATTTCATTGGCATATGAAAATCATTGGATGGCAAAATGATCAAAGTTTATATTCATACTTTGACAGGTAATACACACACTTCACCTTTTATTTAGTTACTAGAGACGAACTTATCCAGGAGAAAGAATCCCCTATCTCAATTCTTTCATAAAGGAATGAATACACACACTTCGTATTCTATTACTGCGACCAATAAATAGTTTCATTAGACGAGTTGACGGGTAATGAAGAGGATGAATACTGCATACTGATACCTTCGGCACTCGACTGAATTGCTACTACAGTCTGGCTACTACGATATCATTTCATTCAGGAGAAAGTAACTTTAGTAGGTTAGACGAAAACCTATCTATTTTTTCCCTAAACGATTAACACTAGTATATTATTCTCTTCAACACTAGACGATTTTATTTTAAACAGCGAAACTCTAGGTAGGGTAAAGTCAACGCGTCGTACTATTAATACTGGATGCATAAAAGTGTAAGCAAACCCTAATTTATGACTGTTACTATTAGAACACCTGAGAGGATAGGAAACGGGTAGACTGCATCCAACTTGATACAGCACAATCAGAAACGAGGCAGAAAGATCAAGGCCTTTATTTTATGCGGCATGTGTTTCATATGCAGTAATTGGGGGTTTGCCTTCTACTGAGCAATATCAAGCTTAGTAATCCGTCTTTAAATTTTCTACTCTCTCTCCCCGCCCTCCATCCTCAGCTCTTCACTTCACACCCAGTCTACCTCATCTTCTTCCAACCACTCTTTCATACACACCCCGCTAATCAACGTCTCATTCTCTATTCGCTCTAAAATGTATGTCGAGTATTACGTCTAATAATCCGCCATTGCCAGGCTGTCCTCATCTCATACTCAGCAATATATTTTGTTTTTCAGATGCTGTCTGTGAAGGAAGAACCTGGATCCCATTCCGCTCGCCATGATTCGTGTCTTATTTCGTTTCCCTTTCTTGTTTCAGTGCATTACTTTACTACTCACTTGAATTTTATTATGCAACTTTTAGCCTCATTCGTCAGTTCACTTCTACCTCTATCCTTTTCGCATTGCTTCTTACATCACTATTCGCTTCACTTCCCATTTAATTTCCCGATTCTGCTCATGATTCCTGTCGCGTTTTTATTTCCTTATTATACACCTTATTTCACTCCATTATTTACTTCACCTCCCGGAGCCTCTGGTGGTCGTGTGCGTAGCGTGTCCTTATAAACCCAAATTCATTCCCATTAAGAGGCGGATATAATTATAAATAGGTACAATATTATGTCCTTACATATGTTTGCACTGCCAAGAATCCGTTAATAATCTGTACACACTCTCTCACTAATACACATTTCCTCACCCATTTCTCCCACCACACTTCAAAAGCCACCCACAAAGTACTGAGTAATGTATGTGTAGCACTGGATGGGACGGGTAACTTCTCGAGCGACACAGATTGGTTTCCCTTGGTCCTATGAGTCAGTTGCCCTTCTGAAGCCGAAAAACAAGGCTTGAACGTGCACACCAGAGCTGCATACACAAAAGGGAATGTAATCCGGTCGCTCCAGTTCATTCATTCATTCACTTCATCTCCCTTCACTTTCTCCCGCTTCACTTCCTCTCGCTCGCCGCCAGCCCGACAAGAATCATCGTACCCTAGTCAGTCCCAGCCACCGCGGACCGCCTCATTAGTTTCATCACCGGTAATGAGTGAGTGGGGGAAGGAGGCTGGTTTATGCAAGAGCTCATACCGCCCCGCCCCTGCAATCCTCAGGCCAGTCTCATCACTACTTTCAAAATGACTTGCTCGGGACTCTAGCCAGCCCCTTAATTTTCCCGCATCTTCCTCGTCCGTCGCTTGGGAAAGAAGCCTGGTAGTATCCGACAAGTAGAGAGAAAAAATAAAATGTGGTGCGCTGCAGGCACTGAAGACCATAAAAAAAAAAAAAAAAAAAAGAAGAAGAAGAAACACCCGGTAAAATAATGCTGATCTAACATTCACTTTTAGCGAAAATATATCTCGATCGATGAAAGTGACCGTCGGTTTTGGGTGGAAGATGTGACCAATGCTTTGACTGAAGTAATTTAACATTACGTGTTACGCGGGTAAGAGACTACCATAAAATACAAAAATACAGTCTTTCATTATAATCATCATAATAGGATATATCCCCCAGACATGACAAGGTGAGAAAGATCCACATTCAGCAATAAATATATTTTTAAAACTGAGCTGTGTATTGTCAGACAATGATGGAAGTGATAATTTTTATATCAAAAGCATTTGACAAGAAAGCAAAACTCTAAAGTCCTGGCTATAATTCACAGGCATGAGAAATGACACAGACCACAATATAACGGAGGGAAAAAAAAGATAAGCATAATGCATACAAAATATGTAAAGAAAGAAATAAGAGTGATAGGCTACATCCAAATCCATGATCGGCGGAAGTGCCACCACACACTGACTGAACAGCGGACGTACCCAGCCTGCCGGAACGACATAAAATCTGGCCTATTAATTTTTTTACAAGATAAATGTCTATCATCACGACCACCATCAACAATGGCAGTTGCATTAGTATACCACATCCACCTCTAACAATATGAACGAGGATGGCATAGTCAAAGGGCATGCACAGTGCACACGAATGCGCAACAAGAGGGGGTGTATCCACTACAGTTGCAACCTCAGTTCATATCTACAGACCTCTTAAAGATGACACGCTCCCTATTACCCCCATCACGCCACTCTGTTCACTCCCCTAACTCACTCGCCGCTGTCCAAGCAAGGGAAATGACTCTATGAAGTTGCAAGCGTCTAATTATATGAGCTTCACACTGTGCCCCATCGATGCTTTCCTTGATTATTTTTCAAGGTGATGGAGGAGATGGGGAGATACCGCCGCATGATGCGCCGCACCACTTTATGGATTTAGTTTCAGATTTACACTTCTTTTAAAAGCTTCATTACATAAGAGTATTGGCAGCTTCCTTTATAAGGATGTCGGTCGACAAAGTCATGTTTTTGGTAATATTATTCTATATTAAAAATTTCCTGGAGGCGACAAAATGATCTACCATACATATTCTCAGAAACGTATATAAAAAAAATATATATACGGTATAACAGGCTTCCATAATCAAATGTATGTACCAGTATCTTTTTTTTTTTGTTATCCAGTATTTCCCAAACAGATGAAACAGGGAAATGCTACAGATTCTTCAAGCCCCTAAAATATATAAACAAAAATAAATAGATTACTGCTACTACTACTTACTACTACTACTACTACTACTTACTACTACTACTACTACTACTACTACCAATAATAATAATAATAATAATAATAACAATAATAATAATATTTAAACATTCTCTCTCTCTCTCTCTCTCTCTTCCTAATTTAAAGCTAAACACATTAATGAAAATATTGGTAGGTAAAGAAAGGTATACTTCTGTACTTTTCTGCAACTGACGAAGAGCCACCAAGTTTTTTATTGCTCGCGTCACCGCCATCAAGCAAGCAGCTCCCACGATGAAGCTAGTTCATCTGCCTGGGCCCGTTACCTCGCCCCACCCCCTCCCAGACACCCATCCTATTTCCCACACATCAATCCCTTCCCCTCTCACCCTACCTCCCACAACTTTTTCCTTCCTCCCTCTCTCCCTTTCTCCCACTCGTATCTCACACCATTTTTTCCTCCTTCCCTCTCTCCATGCTTCCAGCCTCTCACACCACTTATTTTCTCTCCTTCCATTACATGCCACTTACTTCCCTGACCCCGCATCCTTCCCCCCCCCCCTTCCTTCCCACATTTCACACTTCCCTGTTTCCTCCCTCCCCCTTTTCGTCTCACTTTTTCCCCAACTTGCCTCCCTCACCCTCTCTCCTAACCCACATCTCACACTCCTTTCCTTCAGTCACTCATTTGCAACTCACATCCTTACCTCGCATCCGTTCCTCCTGTCGCCTACACCTAATATCCCCTTTTTTCTCTCTCTCTCCCACAATTCACACCCCACACCTCGCATCTCACCCACTCCTCGGATCCACAAATATTACTGAATTTCCCACACCCCTTCCCATACCCCACGCCTTCCCTCCCACACTTCAGATCAACTCGCCATCCCAAGAGGTTCTTTCCGAGGCAGGTTAAGTCTCGTCAGGTGCCGCTATAAATTCTCACGCTGTCGATCGCGATGGGGGAGCGTTAACTGCTGGCCCGCCCTCATCTTCATTCGTTCCTTTCCTTTTCAGGTTTCTTTTGTTTTGCTTTCATATAGGTCCTCTCTTTATTCGTGTGTGTGTGTGTGTGTGTGTGTGTGTGTTTATAATACCGAAATATTTCAGTATCAACGCGAATGCAATTAGAATGATGATGTTTGTTGATGATTTTGTTCCTCTTTTAACCTCAGTATATAAATATATATATATATATATATATATATATATATATATATATATATATATATATATATATATATATTACCTGCTATTGTCTTAGGAGGTAAATCAGTTCCCTCCACATAAATTTTTATGTAATCTTTTTTCCGCTTACATCTTCCATTCCCAGTCTCATTCCCTCTCTCTCTCTCTCTCTCTCTCTCTCTCTCTCTCTCTCTCTCAGTACACAAATGCGTATCCCCTCTTCCATGCTCCCCCCATTACACCATCAACCTTCCCCTCCTCTCCCATCCTCATTCCCACCATCAACCCCCTTCTACTTCCCTCCCATCTCCCTCTCTCTTCCTCTCTCCCTTCACCTTTACCTAGACCTTCTCTCCTTTCCTTCCTTCCCACTTCTCTTTCCCTCCATCTAATTCTCACTTTCACTCACTCCCACTTTTCTTTCCTTCCCTCTCATTTCTCTCTCTATTCTTCCTTCTTTCCCTTCACCTCCTACCCACATCCTCCCTCTCTCCCTGCCTTCCTAATTGTCTCTTCCTTCCTCTCACCTTTCCTTTCCTTTCCTTTCTCTTCCCTTCCCTTCCCTTCCCTTCCCTTTCCACCCACATCCTCATTCTTTGCTTCCCTCCCATTTTTCTCTCCCTCCCTATCTTCCTTCAATTCCCACCTATTTTCATTTTACTTTACCTACAATTAGCGTACCTCTTCCTTCCCACCTCTTCCCACCACAAACTTTCCTCACAATTCTCTTTCCCCCAACAACGGCCATCTCACTCTCTTCCACAGTCCTTTTCTCTCCTCTCCCCCCTCCCCTCTCTCTCTCTCTCAATACCTATTACTCTTTTTTCCCTTCCCACCTTAATTCTCACCAAAAAGTTTCCCCATCTTTCTCTCCTGCCTAAGACTTTTATCTTCCACTCTTCCATGATCTTACCAATTCCCTCTTTCTCCCACTAAGTCTCACCCTCCATACTTTCTTTTGCGACCAGTGATTCTTTCTTTTCCAGCCATAATTCCCATAGTTGAGCTTTTGTCTCCTTCCCACAGAGGTAATCTTTTCTCTTTCACGTTTCCATTCTCTCTCTCTCTCTCTCTCTCTCTCTCTCTCTCTCTCTCTCTCTCTCTCTCTCTCTCACACACACACACACACACACACACGCAACAATTTCCCCCTCTCTCTCACAATCTCCAGTCTCACTCTCACTCACATCATCTATCTCTTATCTCCCCTCTCATAGCCATTTGCTCTTCCTCATTCACCTCTCATCACTACTCCCAACCCTTCAGTTTCTCTCCCTCCCTCTCCTTCCCACCAATCCATCACAAACCTCCCTTCCTTCTCACACCCACCTTTCCCTCCCTCCATTCTACTCATCTCACTTCCTCTCATCGCCAGTCCTATTACCGTCATTTTCTCTCCCTGTTACTCCCTCAGTCCACTTTCTCCCACTACCTCTTCCCCTCTCACTATACTGTAATTCAGGTGATAATTTACTTCCAAGGAGACTCCTTTATCATCATATCTGTTTGGGGGAGATTCTTTTAAAATATCTTCCTTGTTCTTCCCCTCTCATCTCCTCTCATCTCCCCCACCTCTCTCCCCCATCATCCCCTCTCCCACCCCAACCCCTCAATTCTCCCCCAAAGGCTCGGGTAATGTGAGGGGCTGCTAAGGTTTCCCAGCCACTTCGTTTATGATTGTCAGTGTCCATAGTTATTCCAGCTACCGAATGGGAACTGTGCATGTGCTCTCACCTGCCGCGACAGAGATCCCCCCGTGGTTATCTCTACTTAATCTCTCTCTCTCTCTCTCTCTAGGTAAATTTCATCTTCTCACCACAACGGCGTCTTCACATTTTTCTATCTTTGTGTTACACGATTTTCTCTCTTTCTTGTAAACTGCCTCTGGTTTCTATAAATACTTTTTTCTACTCCTTCTGCAAGTAAGTTTCTTTTTCTGAATAACGGCATCTCCATTTTTTCTAACTTTACGTCGTATAATTTGATTTTGTTCAATACCGTTTTATCATTCAGTCTTTCACATAACTGATGATTTTTTGCTGTGTTTCAGGTTGTATCATCCTTTCTGCAAAACGGCATCTTTATTATTATTATTATTATTATTATTATATTTCACATTATATGACTTTCCCTTTGAGTACAAGACTTACATTGTACATTTAAGGCAAATCAGTAAATCCATCATTATCTAGACATCCTTTTTTTTTTTTTTAACACATCTTCGAGTCAATTCCCTCCTCTCTCGACACCGGAAGCTTCACTTTCTCTGTCTTTACTTTCCATGATGTTCTCCTGTACATGACTCTCTCACATTGTACACTCCTGTATATCAATAAAATCCCTAGCTGCAATGATGGTTTTTATTCTCGACTTCAGGGAAATTCCGTTCTGCTTCTCCGTACCGGCAATTTCACTTTTTTACATTATATGATTTTCTCTCTTCCAGGGTTTCCTCGACTGGCGAATATTCCTCCTCTATCTTCACGTGAGGTTATCTCCTCAAGGACAGGGCTTTTTTCTCCTGCACACTTCCTGTAAATAATTCTATCCTCAACTAAGGGCAATTTTTCTGCAATATTCTGCCTTTGGATTATTTCATTTGTCTCAAGACCCTGCCTGACTGAAGGCATTATAAATAAGCTTCATTCACGTCTCCACTATGATGTTGATTTATGTTATATTCTGGATACCTACGAACGGTTTTACTCGTCTCAGTCTATTGCTAGTAGTGTAACAGGGAAGGGATTAAAGAGGTTTGTGTATTGAGAAAGCATCTTTGTTTTTTACGGGATATTAACGTGGTATTATCAAAACCGAAAACGTTAAGAGGCAGACAAGCTTATAGCCTCTAACAATCGTCTGGTATCCTCTTCAGTCCAATGACGTACTTATTGATTTTTGCTACCTCCAGACGATTTTATTTAAACTAGAAAAGATCTCTTGTGTTGGAAGGGTTAATTTAAGGTTGTACCTCACCCCCATCCCCTCGAAAAATCTTACCTTGACTAAATGGATGTGTCTAAAGGTACCAAGAATATTTTTAAAAAGCATCACCAGATCTAAGGAGCTGAATCCCTGATGACAGAAAAAATTAGTTGCTTTCTCTGTATCGCTGCTGAATACGCTGACCCGTGGCATGCAGGCTAACCTCACTCAATATTCACAACGATTCCATAAATGAGCGTCAGAAATTGAGGGTTTACACATACCTTCTCCCTCCTAATTTCTACCTCTTTCATCTAATAACATTTTGTATTCCTGCTGCCTTTCAGACGCCTTCAATCTTTTTGTTGATATTGTCAAAGTGGAAGTGTCAGATTTAGGTTTCATTAACTTCTGTCTATGGGGGCTCTCCGAAACTGAATGTATCAGTCTGAAAACAGAAAGAATAAGAGTAGAGTTACGTCCCACGTCTGGATGAGTTACTAACATGTCTGTAAATCTGACCATCATCAATACCATGCCAACGTAAGCAATATTTCTTGCCGCTTTCTTTTTGTCAATTACTAGAATATTTCCAGCGTTTGCTGCGACATTGCTGGACGTGGGACGAAGTTCACTGAATTTCCCAGACCTACTTACACTCCCGCATTTATTTCACGCTTTTCCCACTCCTCATGATGGCTGCTACCGCTTTCACTAACACCATTACTGCTGTGTCATAAAGTGAAAGTGATTTGCGTCCATTTAATCACACACAAAAATATATATATATTGTAAAACTGATGCGACGTAGTAATTCATATACCCCTACACTGATTATCTCAGGAATTAATCTGCTGCTGTATGATCCACGAGTTTCGATAGTTTTTTTTTCTCATAAATGCAGCTCTTCTACTAACATACGATTTTATTTGGTTAAAAAGAAAACTACGTAGTTAATGGGGTATTTAATCGTAAGTGAACAACTCATTACACTAAATCATATAGCAACAGCTACTAAAAATTTAACCTCAGTGTGGAACGAAAGACCCGTATTTCTGACGCTCATTTAGGGAACGACTGTGGTTACTAGGTACGGTTAGCCTGCATCCCACAACACAGGGTGCAGTCAGCAATTATATAGGAAGGCCAAAAATGCTCTATCTTCGTGACGTGCATCAGAAATTATCGTAAAAAAAAAAATAATAATGAGGGGGGTTGGATTCCACCTTGCGATTCAAAGCTTATTCTCAGGGTCAGGTAAATTAAGTTTTTGACATCTAAGGAAATTCATGTTCACGAGTATTTTAACGTGCTCTTAAGTCCACATTCTTGTCGATTATGAAGGCTCCCTGGCACTACTTCGTTTCCAGTAAATTTCAGGATTTGGCACGATAACATCTTCTTGGATGTTTTTAATACAGTCTATGTCCATATAAAATGATGTAAATATGGTGAATAATTAGCTACGCTTTACAAAATATTTTATTAAAGACGAGGTGCTGGAAAACCTCCGACACCAAAGGAATACTGCTCTTAGGCTCATAGGCAAGTATTCTCATCGGTTAAGGAAGCTCCCTAACACCTCTCCCTAAGCGATTTATTTTAGTTACTACTCCGAACTATCCTTTTCTGTGTTATTTTAATCATTCCAGTACCATCATTCACCATAAATTACACAGACATTGATATTAACCGGCCGTATTCAAAAATAAATTGTCAAGGCAGAGGTGCTAGGGAGCTTCCTTGACCGACGAGAATACGGGCCATATTCTAATCGTCTTAGGAGGCGATTTTCTAGCATATTTCCATAAGCAATTTACTCTGCTCATTAAACATCAATATGCCTCTCGGTGTTATTTACATAGTTTTAAATCGACACTGTTTACACAATGAACGTACAAGACATTATTAATCAACTATATGCACAAAGAAGCTGGTCAGGAAAAGGTGCTTGAAAGCCTACGTTCACAGGAATATAGTTTTATTATCTGAAAGCAGCCTCTTCCTCAGTATCCCTACAAGATTATAAACTCATTAGTGTACCAGTGGAAGAGGTACCTGGCTTAGACTAACAATTACAGGACTTCCCACATTCCTAGGCAGCACGCACTGATCCTCTCACTCGTCCCCCTTACAGCCTCTCATTTCCAAACAATCGCCTTCTGAAGTGCGGGGTTTCTTCTCGCACCGCTCGACTATTGTGAGAGACAGTCGCGGCGGCACGGGGTTGCGTCAGAGACAGTGGGAGCAGCTTCACTAAAGTCTAGGTCTGAGAACAAGTATCAGTTTAGTCTGTTCATCTGGAAGCATGTAGTGGCTCCGTCATAAACCAGGGAGGAAAAGCCTCTAAAATCTCAAACACACTGAAGTTTTCTACCTTAATGACCCTTATGCTTAGCTAACGAACATGCTTTTCTACTGACCGACCAACTTTTGGACAAAGTCTTCCCCACAGTCTGTTTACGTAGTCTTACTTCCATTACACCCTCCTTTCTTTCGACTGAGAAGCAAGCAAGCGCCAAAACCTGCTAGGTGTTATTCATCTGTCCTCTTCCCACTGTTCCTTTATTCCCTATTCAGTGTCTCTTCTTTTTTATGTTCTTGTTTCCCTGGTGTAGGTGCGGTTTTAATTTCATCATTATTTCCAACAAGACATTAACTTTTATCCAACAGGATAAGTTAATAAGACCAATTTATCACTTCCTTAATCAAAACGGTATACATTTCGCTACACTATTTTTTAAGTTATCTGAGCAGGCAATGCGTAGATAAACAATGTAAAATGGTGATAAACAATGCAGAATGGTGATAAACAATGCAGAATGGTGATAAGCAATGCAGAATGGTGATTAGCCTTCTGATGTTCTTTCTTTCATTAGTATACTCTTGCAGCTAACGAAATACAATGCCATTTTCCTGTGAGACACAGGACCTACAGAAAGCTAACAGTATCACCATTAACCCTCTCATGGTAAGAACACCTCTAGTATTTTATTCCAGCCAACACCAGACGATTTTATTTAGCTAAGAGTATAAGTCACAGGAACCCGGGAGATAATCAGAAACCTAATTAAACTAAAAGATACTTGCTTCCTCGGAACTAACCATCGCGGTGACAGTCGATGCTGTCTACAGTTACAAATGTACTGTCCAGATATACCGAACGGGTTTATATCAATACACTCAAACGACTTTCTCGCCCTGGGTACGACTCTGGAAGGTGGTATGACTTGTTCCTGCTACTACTGCCACTGGTACCGTATACTTTATTAACTGGTCCTGCGGTCAGTGATCCAAGTCAAGTATTCTCGTTGGTAGCTGGAGAGGGACGCTTGCATGTTGTAGCACTGACATAACCAAGTGGCTCCACGCCCTGGTTATGCAAACGTCGCTCAACCACTTTCCTATCCTCCAAAAGGAGGATGGCGGATTGCAGGAGATGGGCAGCTTAAGCCTGCAGTCCACGAGGTTCAAGCTTCAGACGAGCCTGGGGTAACAACAACAACAACATTCATGTCGGCTAACGGTGCTCCCTACTACGTCTTTTTCTTAACTTCTACATGTCAAACTATGGAAAATTAAAGTTATCACATACATTACTTAAAATGAAAATAATCATCTGCTATTGTGCTTCTTCATGCAGAAACTGGTGCATATCAACGGCTTCTTATCCAATTTCTGTAAAGAAAATTTGGTTACGATATTCATAATGGCAATGAGTTGTGACCATTACCATCATCATCATCATCATCATTATCACCATCATCATCATCATCATCATCATCATTATCACCATCATCATCATCATCATCATCACGGCAACAACACGACAAAGACTGACAAGACTGTATGGTCCATATTAAATGTACGAGTATGCTTAGGCCAGGGTGTGAGAACGACTGATGAGGGCTGGCTAATTAGTCAGGCTTTTCAGTCACCTGCAGATCATCTGAAACACTAGAACAGTCCCTGGGTCGATACCTCCTGCTCAGCCACTCATTATGGTACAGTCAACGAACCAAGTGTTGTTATCCATAGGGTCCATGAGAGACGACCTGACTGATGTTTCTCTAAGATATCAGATTAAGAGTACGGTAAGAGATCTCGGGGTAAAAGTAAAAGATTCCTGAATATAGGGAAGCATTTATGGTATCAGTACTAATTGGGTATCAGGTATCAGATTAAGATTAAAGATTTTTTTTTCTCAAAGTAAGAATAAGAAGCACGTACCAATGTTGGGTCTACGCTTTAATCAAACAAATGATAGTTTTGCTGCCTTTAGTATATATATTCCCTGATTAACCCTAACTTGCAGTCTTGTCCTTGAGCCTATTCCAGCCAGAAATACTTAAATGTCTTGTTTCTGCCCTATCACCCCAATATTTAATAAATTAAGAAACAGACTACTACAGATTTAAGTTCATATGTTCGTAATTTTATCTAACTATTCTTTTATATTTACTTTTTCCATGGCCAGTTATAAGTACACTTTTTTTCTGTTGAATTTTATTGATCAATGGAAAATAAACCTCACGCCAAATTTTATTGGGTTCTTGGGATCAGGCGAAGGGCGGGGGGAAGAAGAGAGGAAATAAGGAAAGTGGAAGCAAAGCAGTTACGAAGCGTAAAAAAAATAATAATAATAATAATAATAATAATCTCCGTGCCTGAAGGAGAGGGAAGGTATGCAAGTTGAACCGTACAAGTTTATGCAAGAAGCGGCAGTGTGGAAGGTGTGGCAGTGTGGGATGTGTAACTGTGTATGTGCTATAGCAGTCTGTGAGGTGTGGAAGAGTGTTGTGTGATGTGCTATATGTGATAGGTGTCAAATGTGTTGAGGTGTGTGAGGTGAAGTGTGATTGTAAGATTTTATAGCGTCTCCTTCATCATAGTGGCTTTTCTAACAAGACTATATCCTGTTCTCAATAACCTCAATCATAGAAGACTTATTATGCCTGCCAGTTTCGCAATGATCCATGCTCTAATTTAGAAGGTATTTGATAACAGGCAAATAGAAAGCGGCACAGGTTACCGGACAATCAAGACATCATACGACTGTCAACAATACACGGAGCGTTCGCAAGGTCGAGGGGAAAAAAATGCCAAAATCTTTTCTTCCGGGCGGATGTGGTTATAGTGAGGGTCAAGTAGGGGTCTAATAAACGTATGCAGAGGGTAGGGGGGCGTGGGAGACGGGGGACAGAAGCCTAACATGAAGCAGGGAAAAACGGCATTTACAGTACGCTTGGGGTCCACGGCCGAAGCAACCCTTTGACCCTAAACACAACCATAGGACTCTTTTGTACCTTGTCCACCTGTTGACCCTGCTCTCCCCTCAGCCAAGGTCTAAAATCTCTAGCAATATGGTCTTGGCCAAAGGTTCTTTAGCGCTTTTCTTAATGCCTGGGACTGCCTTGATAATTTAGTTACCCGCAAACACAGCAAAATGTAATATGTAACAGTAAATAGTGAAGCAGATACTCTGTCCTATAAATAATATGACCATCTTTTCATTCCCATTTTTGGTTTCAGTTTAATTTGTTATTCTGAACATCTCCCACTTATCCCCAATTATAGTTACTTTTATCCCTTACAGGTCAAACCTTGTCCTCAGTAGCTTGTAGTGATGTCGTCGACGAGGAAAATATGCATCCAGTAAGCTACTGCAATGAAATTTTCCTTAAAGAACCTTTTCTTTTACGTTATTACTTTAGTTTTATCATGAGCTATTTAAGGCAAACTAGACTGCATAAATCTTGCACCGTGATTAATAACTCTAACCTGACAAACAGAAAACAATCTTGTGAAAAACTAGTAATAAAACAAGATCTCGAGCATGAGTTTCTGGAACAAATTTCTGAATTAATAGTCATGGCAATTCATAATTAAATTTGTTCCCGTTTTGTGCGCCAAGACAATAGCAGAGACTGAAAGGTTTCCATATTTTAGTCTTTGTTGCTGCCTCTGCATGAATTGTGAGAATTTCCTTGTCTTCGTTGACGAAGATTTTTACATAATCCAGTTCTTATCCACTGGTTAGTTGATGTATCTGGCTGCTTGCCTGCTTGTCAGCGCTTCTGAATATATAAATAAATAAGATAGATATATAGACATAGATAAATAGACAGATCGACCAAAATATACGGACATAAATAAATAAACAGATATCACACACGCGCGCGCACGCGCACGCACACACACACACACACACACACACACACACACACACACACACACACACACACACACACACACACACACACACACACACACACACGTACGCGCGCGGTTACCGGATGTTAATGAGCAATGGTGGGTGGTAAAGGCTTAAAATTATGGGCCTTTTGTAGTGAAGGGTAAGTGAAAGCTTTATTTGATCTCTCCGGGTCAAAATGCCTCACCTAATTTTAATACAATTATCTAAATGCAGGTATAATACGAGTAAGCTAAACCAATACATCGTCATTGTGAGAGGGTTAACGCGTGATGGTTGGTGAGGAAGATCTGCGTTTATATGAAAGTCAATAAATATGAACACATTTTATAGTGGGTTTTACTTGCTCCCTTGCTTGCTTCTGCTTTTCAATACTTTTTACCTGAATTCTGATACGGGATATTAATGGGTGATGGTAGGTGATGAAGGTTTGAGTTTGAGTGGCACAGTCATTACCGGGAGCCGCGGGAGGCCGGAGGAGGAGAGGCCAGCTGGGGGGAGCTTCTTGCTTTGGTTTATTTGTATCCAATATTTACCATTTGAAGGTGGTGCTAGAGAGGGACGCCTTCACGTGGTGACACGATATGGCAGGGCGGAGCTGACCCATACAAACATTCCTCAATCCCTTGCCAGTTGCCCGAATGGAGGATGAACAATGAAAGAAGGACAGATTCTATTTGCAGTCTATAGGGTTCACACGTTCAGATGAGCCTGGGGTTGCAAATACTACCGGTAATACTATTTTTTGATGGCGCCTGGTGGTTTAGTGGTTAGAACACCCCAGTCGGTGTGACATCTTGCGCAGGTTCGATTCCCGTGGCGTGACTGGAGATTCTTCGGTCATGTAATGCTACCAAGGGAAGTGTGCTGGTTGTCTGCCCTTAAATATAACGAACTACGACGGCCTAGCCCAAGGCCCCTAAACCTCGAATGGAAGTTAAAGCCCGGCACACTGCTGATCGACTGACGTAGCATCATCATCATCACCACCATACAACAACAGCCACAGAAAAAGAAAGAAAAATGGCTGAGGTGAACTGATGAGCAATACATCACTCTACTACCATAAACCTTGCGCTGGTTCGCTTTCTATATATGGTGACGAACGATATATAGAAAGCGATCCACAACATTAACCATCAAAAAAAAATCAAGAAATCAGAGCATATATCAAAGGTAGGAGCAAGAATCGGTTCCATGTATTAACCCTTGAGATGTGTAGGAGTCCCGAGTTTATGGTTGCCGTGGTATACAAAGATAAAATAACCCTACAAAGTACATAAGTAAATAAATGAAAAAAAAAAATTATGATAATGACATTCAGTCCCATATTGCCCTTTGCGATGTGTAAGGGTCCGTGGCTAGGCTAACGCAGTGCACTATAACGAAAGTATACAGGAAGACTTCAGCAATTGGTCTACCATGTCATTCTGTATTATTAATCAGGGATGTTGGTAAGGAAATGATGTACGTTCAAAGGAGTTAACACCTCCAGTTCTGTGACGTTGTTCTATATTCTATTTCTGCTGCCACTAGATTAACCTCTATCATTAAACAAACAAACAAACAAACAAACACACACACACACACACACACACACACACACACACACACACACACACACACACACACACACACACACATCATCGGGCATCAGGGGTCAAGATATCGCTAGCAAGAAACCTCCTCAAACACATCAGTAATCACGAGGAAGAATAATTTGCGTGTCTGGTTGTGTGGGGGAAAGGACTGCTGCTCCTGTGAGAAAGAAGGATGGGGGTGTCAGGGGGAAGTGAGGCAGGGAAGACTTATGGCCTTCTTCCTCCTCCTCCTTCTCTCCCGCCTTTCCTACATCCTTCCCTTTCTCTTTCCTTATGTTTTTGTCTTCCTTGTCTCCCTTCTCTCTCTCCTTCTATCCTTTTTTTCCTTTTCTTCTTTCATCTTTTTTGTCTTCCAATCTTTCTCTGATTCTCATCTTTTTGCATTTTTTCCCGCGTCACTAACTTCCTTCCCTCTTCTTTCTTTGCTTCTTTCATTCCTTCCTTCCTTCTACCTTCCCTTTCTCTCTCCTTCCTTTCCCCCATCCTTCGTCCTTTTCCTCTTTCTTCCTTCCTTCCTTCTGCCCCCTCCTTCCTTCCCATCTTCCTTCCTTCTGCCCCCTCCTTCCTTCCCATCTTCCTTCCCTTCCTCTAACTCCAGCCTCGCTTCCTCTACGCTTATATCTCCTCCCTTCCCTCCTTCCTTCCCTCTTTCTCCTCACTTCCGCTTGAGGGGAGGGTCGAACCAAGCCTATGGGGTAGAGAGGAGAGGAGGGAGAATGAGAAAAGGAAGATGAGGGGAATATGGGAAGGGAAATGAGAGGGAGACTGGAAAAGCGGGAAGAAACAGGACTTGTAAACAGATAAAAAGGGAAAGTGGATGAGGAGAGTAGAAGGGGTTAGAAGATGGGGAGGGGAATGGAAGTTGGGAAACAGGAAAAGGAAATGAAGGTGGGAGATGAAGGAGGGAAACTGGGGATAGTTTAGAGTTTAGGATTAGAGGATGGCTAAGATATATAGGGATTCTAAAGGAGGGATGGAGGAGAAGGACGGAGGGAGGAAAGGGGGATGGCAAAGGTGGAAGGGATGGAGGAAAGGTGATGGAGGAAGGTGAGAGGAGAGGGGGAGGGATGAGTTCAAGTTAACGACTTTCAGAAGTAACACTATGAGACGTGGATGAATACCACACTTCATGCTTCTGGAACCGTGCTGTCTTGACGGCGACGACACAACCCAGCTATTTTATCTTACTTCCGAACATAAATTATTCTACTGACCACACCAGCAGAAATTCCTGTCCACACCTCATCATATTTACATCACCTATGACAAATTTTTATCTACATCTGATATAGAACATGGTAAATCGTTCACTGGCAATTCACTATTCATTATAACAAAATATTTTACATCCACTCACAGTACAAAGTAGAGTACATTCTTACATAACCTAGAGTACAGTAACAATGCTTCCACTTTTATAACAACAGTCCCACAACCCAGGTACGATCGTGAGAAAGGTGCCCTATCGATGATTTTCGGCTTGACCTCGTAAATACAAGTTGCCTTACAGCTAAAAATCCGTGTTCACAATCCAATCTGTGTTGCGTGGCAGAAATGGAGGACAGATCTGACTTGCACCATAATCTCTTCGGGAAAATCCGAATTGTCTATCTATCTATCTATATACCTAGGCTGCTTCCCCCAAGGAAAGGGAGGTAGCCGAGACAGGACGACTCACTCTCCATTTACTCATCCATTCAAACACATTCATTCGCATCTTAGCCCCAAAGGGGAGAACGGACAGATCCTCACCGCACCACACCGCACAAGGGTCAACTGGGCAATGCAATCAGTGACATCCGCAGCAGGGCCCGACAGCAGAACTGGTTTACCCCTGCCACATCATAACAGACCCATCCCCTTACCCGCACCTGACCTGACTAGCTGATCAGACCAAATGCGGGAGAATATCCCCTCAGGGCTGCGTCATCACTTATTCATTCACAATTTCTCTCCATTTATTTCTGTCACGCACAGCCACTCTTCCTTGCTCAACAGACATCCCTCTCGCATCCAGCGCTCTCTTCACACTGTCCATCCATCCTATTCGTGGTCTTCCTCTCAGCCTTACACCTCTCACATCAGATCTAGTTATCTTTTTCACCAATCGCTCATTATCCATTCTCTCCATATGCCCAAACCATTGCAACACCCTCTGCTCAACTCTACCAGCCATCTCCCGAACAACTCCAGTTCTCCTTCGCACTTCATCATTTCGCACCCGATCCATACGCGTCACTCCACACATACTCCTCAGACATCTCATCTCCATTACATTCAAACTTTTCCTCTCTGCTACACCCATATTCCATGTTTCGGACCCATATAATGCAGTCGGTACCACAACACCCTCATACAGCCTTCTCTTTACATCCATTCTAAGCGAACGACATTTAAACACTTTTTTCATTCCTCCCAGCACCTTTCCTACTTCATTTATTCTAAACTTCACTTCTGCATCTATTCTTCCATCCACAGCAACATGTGACCCTAGATATTTAAAACAATCTACCTCCTCAAGCAACTCACCATTCAAAACTATATTCATCCCCCTACCATCTATCAACCTCGTACACTTCATCACTTTACTCTTATTCTCATTTACTTTCAATTTCCTCCTTTCACACACCCTTCCAAACTCCTCTACCAACTCTCTCAATCTCTCCTCTGAATCAGTCACCAGTGCAGTATCATCTGCAAACAGCAGCTGCTTCAGATTCCACTCTCCTCCATCAACATTTACCAGACTCAGACCACCTAAAACTCTTGCATTCACCTCCCTTACAACACCATCCATGTAAATATTAAACAACCAAGGCGACATCACACATCCCTGTCGCAGCCCCACTCTCACGGGAAACCAATCACTCACAGCATTTCCCACTCTTACACACGCTCTACTATTTACATAAAAACTTTTCACCCCTTTTAGTAACCTACCATCAAGTCCATACAATCTTAAAACAGTCCACAAAGCCTCCCTATCAATTCTATCATACGCTTTCTCTAAATCTATAAATGCCCAAAACACATCCTTGCCTTTCGCTAAATACTTTTCACACACTTGTCTCACAGCAAACACCTGATCAACGCATCCCCTCCCTCTCCTAAAGCCACACTGCTCATCACTAATTACTCCCTCTGTACCCTCTCTAACTCTCATAATTAACACTCTACCATACACCTTACCTACAACACTCAACAGACTTATACCCCTAAAGCTAGTACATTCATACTTATCACCCTTGCCTTTATACAACGGGACCACACAAGCACTTGCCCAGTCAATTGGCACCATACCTTTCTCAAAGCACACATTCAACAATCTTACTAACCAGTCAACAATAGTCACTCCACCACCCTTCAGGCATTCCGCAGCACACCCATCCATACCTGCAGCTTTCCCTGCTTTCATCTCCTTTACTGCCTTCTCCACTTCCTCCTTCGTGATCAAAGAATCATTCAACTCCCCCAACACATTTATTCCTTGCACCCTTCCATCCGCCACAATCTCAGACTACAAAAAGTTATTCCCAGGCTGATTAAAATCGTATGCAGGTAACCCGGATATAAACGTTATCATTTTCAGACCAAGGACAGATTACGTTTTATTCCAACTAATGCCAGACGATTGTACTGAGCTTAGAAGAAACTCCTGCAGTTGAAGGGAAAAGCGTAGAAACAATATCCGTTCATCCCTCTAACCCAAAGTCATACTACGTTCTGTATTCTGTACTCTGGCTAACGACCGATTTATTCAGCTTAAGAAAGACGCCTCGAGTTGCAGGGGTTTTAGATTTTCATCGTTGCCAAAGTCCTAGTAAGGAGTGTTTTAGTTAAGGGCAATTTAGTTATGGGCAACTCTTAACAGAACCTGAATGATGCAAAGTTATTATATAAAAATGAACCAGTTTGTATTCCAATATATTTAGTTTCTTCACCACGAAATGCATTTCTTAACCTGAATCAAAAAGTACCGGTATGGCAATAACATGAATGAGATTTTAAAAGGCGTCATTGTACTGAATAAGTGGTTACGGAGGGGTAAATGCCCTAGCTTCTGGTAACACTGGAGTACTCGTACATGAAAACCAGAACAACTAACTCTAAGGCGAGAGGCCACTTCTAAGGTACTGTAAATAAAATCGTTTGGAAGTTTTAAGAATAAAACAATTGAGATCTATTTTGTCGTCTGAGTATTAACGAAGAATGCTTTTCCTTTTGACGATGGAAGGCCATTCCTAAGCTGAAGAGAATCTTCTGGCTATAGCAAGAGCAAAAGTTGAGATTTATATCGGCGTTAGAGAGCTGTAGCGTGAAAACAAACACTACGAACATTTTTGAGCAAACAGTGGTTGAAGGACAATCATGTACCACGTGCCTCAAGTATACAATCATTATGCAACAGACAATAGCGGTGGGAATGCGATTACACGGCCCAGAGCCTCCAAGCATCATTATTTTGTCTTTTATTGCATCACGAGAACCACAACAGTAGACTTCCTTGCCTGTTTGTGTTGGCGTTTCATCACCCTTGTGCAATCCTCTTGTTTCAACCCTCTCCAACACCCAAACCTTCCCACATTCATCCTTGTCCGTGAACGTTTAACAGCACCTCTTCCTGCAACCCCACACCCACACCTTCCCACGTTCATCCCTGCTGTTTCTCCTCAAGCCTCACACCCACACCTACCCGATATCCCTCCTAACATTCCCACACCATCCCCCACTCCATCCCACATTCCTCCTTATTTCCTCCTCCCACACCCACACCTTCCCCACATCTTCTTACATTCTCTCTTGCACCCCCCACACTTACACCTCCCC
Organism: Coenobita brevimanus; assembly: GCF_032717465.1. Lineage (NCBI taxonomy): Eukaryota > Metazoa > Arthropoda > Malacostraca > Decapoda > Coenobitidae > Coenobita > Coenobita brevimanus. The sequence continues at coordinate 56,003,510 of NC_137008.1, forward strand.
ACAATAGCCTGTAGATCCCCAAATTCGCATCCTTCCACATTCTCTTCTGCGTCCCCTCCCCACACACCCACACCTTCCACACTCATTCTTGTTCCTCTTCCGCGCCCCCACACCCACATCTTCCCAAACTAATATTTCTTTCACCCCCACACCCACTCCTTATCCACACCATCCCCACACCTTCCCACGTTCATCCTTGTCTAGGGGCATTAGCGGGCGTTCCTGACTACAGAGGGCATCACACGTGCTAAGGTGATGTTGAACTTAAGCCACATTACTGCCTCCAAGTCACGCCTCGGTATTCATAATGTAATGTCATCTGATGTTCGGCGTATGAGGTTACGTTATGACTCGGAAGAATTTCAGGACATTGCAATGAAGTTACCAGGCAATCTTTCGAGAAAAGAGGTATTGCATTTCATGGCGGAATGTAGAATGAGGTTTTCGAGTAAGGAAACAGACTAAAGGTGTAGACAGACAAACGCAATTCCTCACACTTGTAGCCAATAACTACACCTTCACCACAGAAGTATTAACAAGTGGACAAGTTAGGGAAGCACTTCTGTTGAGAAAAACTAAATGGAGGCTTTATCGATCCTCTCCAGCTCGAAAAGCGCTCCCTAATTAGAAATGTTAAAAAATCGTCGTCCCGTGGGAAGGGGATACTAAATACGAAGAATAAAAATGTTGTGTCATAAACAATTGCCCTTGACAAAGGTGGTTCTTAGCACATACAGAAGAATGATAAGAGATGGCTTAGTAGGAGTCAATGGCAGTAACATTTCTTCATCAGCTAATTAGCAGAGTCTGGCATTCATCAATAGTAATGGAAGGAGGTTACGGCTAATATCCCCATTACGAGGAGGTCTCTATGAAGCTGATGACTATGATCTGGCGATAATAATAATAATAATAATAATAATGTAATAATACCACCACCACCACCACCACCACCATCACCATCACCAACAACAACAACAGTAACAACCAAATCTTCTGGAAAAGCTGAAAACTATGAATAATTTCTGCTAAACTCGAACCCGTCTGGTGTTAGCAATAATAATAACAATAACAATATTAAGCAACACATCGTACTCAAGTAGTTAATCAAGACACGTACTGAGTAAGTTAATGAAGACTCTATCTCCTTTACAATAAGAGCTAACTTCTAAACTGAATTAAATCGTCTGGCAGTAACAAGAACAGCATTTAAAGAAGACATCCTAACGGTGACGGGATTTATAAAGGCTGTCTCTCCCGTGGATAACAAGGGCTGTCTCAAAAGCTGCATATAACTGTCTAATGGGTTGAGAGATTACACTGTTAAAACCTGTGTTCAAAGGAATCACTCACTGAGGCACGGGACGTTTTTTTCATTTTCTTCTTGTAATCTACTGACGATTTTATTCAGTTTAGGACAGTCATTTCAAACTGGAAGGGTCCAATATAGCATTAACAAACCCCTTCCATATGAGAGGCCTTTATTAAGTCGGAGAAAAATCGTCTTGCAACAGGAAGATTAAGTTAACGAGGCTGTCATCCATGATCCAGAGGGGTCAAGCACTTGAACACTCACCGTCACAGCTGATGCGTGGCAGAGATGAAGGAAGCCAAGAGAGGAAATACTAGAAAGTTAATTTGGGGAGGAAGAGAAAGCAAAAGAAATGAAATTCCTAATTGGAGTTTGTGAGAGAACCGAAAGTGAATTCCAGCAAGCGGTGTATAATTAGAAATAATGAGGAAGATTACAAGCACAATAGCACTTTACAACGTCCTTCGAGTGTCGGGGGTCCAAGCAAGGCCACTAATTACTGTATTGTTGCTGCGCCGAGATATGCACAGAAGAAAAAAAAATCGAGGTCGAGTCTTGAGTAGCTGTTTTATCCCAGCTCACTCTGGACAGTTTTTAATTCAGTACACTGAGTGACAGTAGCCAGGGTGTGTTGTCCTCTCATGGTAGGGAAAACTCTTGTATTTTATTGCAGCTAACACCAGACGATATTACCAAACTGATGCCGCAACAGCCTGAGAATATTACAGACAGAGACAGGCAAATGACAGACAGACAGAAAGATAGACAGACCGACAGACAGATATAGATGGATTGCTAGACGGACAGATAGATAGCTAGTCAGACTGATACAGATAGCAAGTTATAAAATATCAGTAAATCTTTAAAACTGAAAAGAGGGATCAACGTGATGATAAGTAATGAAGTACTTGGTGGCCCTTTAACCATCGGAATTTTCCCAAGCTAGGTAAAATCATTTCGTGTTAGTTGGCATGTCAAGAGTTAAAGTGTCTCCAATGAAACATAAAGCCCAGGCAATGTAAGAAAAATATCTATTGATCTATTTATTGTACAGAAAATATAATTACAACAGAGAGTAAAAAAAAAGGTCGTTTCTAACCTCCTGACAGCTAGAGTTTTCCCCATTAGAAAAAAAAAACCGCCTGAAGTTACAGTGTCGTAAATAAGTGAGTACAGTAACGAAGGAGTTATCCCCGTGAATAAAAATTAGCAATGAGAGCATATAAACCACAGGCCGTTGCTACTCCACTGACCTTCAGAATTTCACACAGTTTAATAATGTCATTTTCAACAAAGCTGAATGACACACATAGGAGTGCCAAGTGTAGCGAAAAGGCTGACATGCATTATTTTCAACTAGTGGCACTGTTAGACTTTCCTTCAGATGAGTTTAATCAGCTGGTGTCACCATGAACGGCATAATTAGGCCATAACAAGGAAAAGAGTTATTTAAGATGGATTACTTTGCCTTTACCACAATATACTCAATTTAAATACAATAGTCTAGTGCTGAGCTGAGTAATTTACTTAAGCTCTCATTTTTGACCATCTGATTGCTAGGCCTTCTATCAATCACTGAAACCTGCCACCTGAATTACACCCACAGCAACTAGTGAAGTCCACAGTAAATCATCATCATCACCATCATCAATTTCATCACCACTGTTATATCATCTTCATCATCATCATCATCATCGCCAGTGTCCTATCGTCATCATCATCATCACAGTCATCCTGACTTTATTTCTCATCTAAAAAAGGGATGAGGAAGAATTCAGAAAACAAGCGAAGAAAAAGCAGAAACGTGGGAGAACTATCAACACTATGAATAGCTAATACTATCAACAACATGAATAGGTATGTGAGCCATATGCAAAAAAATAAATACAGTAAATAAATAGTTAAAATTACAGTCCACCAAGAGAGAGACATGAAATCCAAGTAGAGCCACAAAAGACTGAATCAAATCAATATAAAAATTTAATTGCTCGGCATCAAGAGGGAACATTTTACAGGTGAAAGCGGTAATCACGAAGGCACTTGCAGGTGAAATAAACGTGACAATGATGAAAGTTCGCTGGATATAATAGCGGACACTGCAGCCTCTCAGTCTATATCGTTCTGCCTCTGTCTCTGTGTCTTTCTCTGACTTTCTCTTTTACTGTGTGTGTGTGTGTGTGTGTGTGTGTGTGTGTGTGTGTGTGTGTGTGTGTGTGTGTGTGTCTCTCCCTCCCCTCTTTCTCTCTCCAATATAATGGTGAATATTATACATATAATTTTGTTAACAGTCTTCAAATGCAGCAATGAATGTTTGGGTCATTTTCGTTCAGCAAAACATTTTCAGAATATTTTGTTTAGAGTTTTGCTTTGCATAACTGTTAAAATATAAAGATTATCTAGACTCCGCCTGAATATATATCTTCATCCATCTCCTTTGCCTGACGCTGCATCTTGTGAAGGCTTCGATAAAAGCTGCGATAGTCTGTCTGTCCTATAACCTTGGACGACGAGAGGACTGCTTGTGGTGGGTAAAACTGTCCGTCGTTGGCCAGAATACATGTTATGTCGTCAGCCGTCTTTAAAGGTCAATCAGGAGTGTTTAACCCCTCGCAGCTGGTGACAACTTTAATTTATTCTTGCTACTCCCAGACAGCCTGACGCAACCACTGTACTGAAGGAGTTAATGAAGGCTATCTAACCCTTTCCCCAGTCTGACATGTTTATCCTGAGCTGAATAAACTTGTCAGGAGGCAACATGAACAAATGTGAAATCCTCGCACGGAAGAGGTTAATCAGCAGTAAGACATATGATACACGCTCCCTCCTCATGAGCCATTCCAAAGATGTTCCATTAATGACCATGACTATATGCACACTTGCCTAAACCTACTAATGCATATCACATGTTGCAGTGTTCCATAAATGACTATCAGCAATGGAGAGAATGACCTACAATTTCTGGTGTCTGTTTTAGGAATGGAGATTAAAGGTATATTTTTTGAATTTGGGCATAAACAATATACAAACCTCTTTCTTAGGTTCAAAAGTCTTCTTAGTGCCAGCCACAATCGAATGACACCACTTCGGCGATAATACCCGCAGTCCATATTGAATACAGGCTGTCTCATTCAGGACTGGTGTATATCGGTGTTAGCTGTGGTGTTTTACGAGATGTCGGTGGGTCTTGGGGAAATGTGTGTCCGCATATTATTCCCTGCCACGGCCATGGGTTTAATTGATCCAGTGTCCTATCGGTCAGCAGTATCCTTCTCTATCCACTCCACTACCCCCTCAGACTCCTTGTGGGTCTGTTTCTATCGCCAGCTCCTCTCTCTATTACTGCAAAGAATTTCTCTCTCTCTCTCTCTCTCTCTCTCTCTCCATCAATACAGGAGGTTTTCCCTGAGCTAGATAAAACTGACCGATGTTTGTTACAATTGATTTTAAAAACAACATCATACAGACATCATACCCTTCAGCAAGAGGACGTACTTGGGATTGCATTAAGGTTAACAACAGAAGACAATATTCAGCAGAGACGAGACCCCTCAGGTGAAGGGCTTAGGTGCGACGTGGTGTGGATCTTTAATATAGGAAAACTTGAGTATCCCCGGTCTACATACAGGTGGTATATCTATAATGCTTCTCTTCCACTTTGCTAGGGGATTTCTCGGGACGGTTCAGTTAGCGTTATCATTGTCTTATCTGCATCATTTACTAATTTCCCACTGCCACTACCACAACCACGCCTTCACCAGCAGAATGAGCCGTCCCCACAACACAAGAGACCACCAGGTGACCTAGTGGAGAGCTATTTACGGACCATCCTGTATATATTTAGACTTTTGGATGTTTTGAAAGAAGAACGATTAAAACCATTCCATCCCGCTTGAAAATTGCGGGGTTGGTTTAGCAAGAGTTCATTAGTTTTCACAAAGTTTCCAGACGATGTATACGAGTTACTGATCTCAACTGTACACGATCGCTATGGATGACTTCAGCCTGCAGTCCACTGTGTTCACGTCAAGATGAACTTGTAGCCATTACAACAACAAAACAAAAACAACAACTGCTACTACTAGTACTGCCACTACTGCTGCTGCTGCTACTACTACTACTACTACTACCATCACCATTATTACTACTACTACTACTACTACTACCATCACCATTATTACTACTACTACTACTACAACTACTACTACTGCGCTGCTGCTGCTGCTGCAGCAACAACAACAACTACAACGATATTAAATTTCGACAACACCACACTACAAGAAGTAAGGAGGAGCACCCGTATAAAAACAGAACAACCTTGTAAACTACAACAAGGAAACAAGTAAAAACAGAACACAATAACAAAATAAAGTGGAAGGTATGAAGACTGAGAAGAACAGAGGGCGTGTAGGGTTGGAATGTGGTGAGTGATGGTTGTATTGTGTGTGTCGCTGCTTCAGGGGACATACACGCACGTACGCACACTGACGCACACATACATACGCACACAAACATACACGCACACACATATACACACGCACACATACACAAAACATAATTATATACGCACAGCCTTTATTCCTTTCCTTTCTCTGTCTACTTTTCCTTCTTCCTCTCTCTCACAGGCACAGAATCATGCACTCAGGCCATAAATTTGACACTGCCCTAAACACACACACACACACACACACACACACACACACACACACACACACACACACACACACACACACACACACACAGCTCCCTCACGCGCACACATACGCCTCCCTTCCCCTCCTTCATTCACACACTCCTACCTAACCAACCCACCCCTCTCCCAAACCCTCCCACACAAGCACACACAATCACACACACACTCTCCAGCGGCCCACTTCCGTCTCCTCGGGGTGGAAACGGTAGCACTTTCTCTGGCGCCGCGACGGAAGGCTAGGTACATCAACTCTCAGTTTCGGTGGGGAAGGAGGGAGAAAGGTGGTCATTACGCCTCGCAGGATAGAGGAGAGCGAGAATTATCTTTTGGGAGGATTTTCTTTAGATTGTCTCTCTCGTGGATTTATTCTTGGGGGATGGAATTTTCTTTCGATTTTCTCCGTCTCGGGGAGCGTGGAGATTAGCTTTGCGGATATTTCTTCTGTTTTCTCTGTCCTGCAGGTGTGTGTGAGGGGGGTGGAAGAGTGAAAATTATCTTTTCAGGAATTTTCTTTTGACTTCTGTTTTTTGAGAAGGGGAAGGGGAGAGTGTGGATTGCAAAATGTTTTCGTTGTAAAATGATGACAGCGATAAGTTAGTACAGTAATACAGTACTAACACTGCATGTCTCAATTTCGGCGTAACATGGGTAGATATTACTAATTCAGTTACTGTTTTTAATAGGGTCCATAATTTTCCATGTCACCGCTGACATGCAATAAAAACACCTTGGATGCTAGTTTCAGTATTTTTTTCATTACATTGGTTTGCAGTAAAAACACCTTCCATGCAATACACCATACTTAATGAGTTCCCTGACTCAAAGATGGCAGTGGGCAAGCAGTAACCTTGAAGGTGTCATGATTCGCGCACAACAACTACAGAAACTGGCAGTTATGGAAAACATAAGTTTTTGGAGTTCCAGCCAGGCGATCTCAAATTACCGGGGCGATTGAGCCTTTACAAGTTAAACATCTAATCAATATATGATTACAAAGTTACACGAAGAATAATGTGAGATCGTTAGTTTTTACCTCTTTCACAACGAAAGCTATCCTTTAAGATGAACACAATAGACTCGATTTAGCAAACATAAAAGAAACACGCACACCATCGAGGTTCAATGGACAATGAAGAATGCTTATAACCCTCTTCACTAATAGAGGTCTTTCCCAAGGTGAATAAAATCGTCTGGTGGCAGCAGGAGAAAGCAAAAAGTACGCCTTTGTATCGAATGGACTAAATAAACATTCAGGAGGAGACTCGGAGCTCCGTAATCACGACGGAAGCGAGAGGAACCGAGTGATGAAAGTTGTGGCCCAGAGTGTCATGGAAAGGTTGTCATTACGGCACCTCCCTCCCCCCCCTCCCTTCATCCCTCCCACCCCCTCTTTCCCACCCCCTCCTCTCTCCCACACCGCCTCTCCCCCATGCCTCTACTCTGCTTCTTCGCTTACCATCCTCTACTGCCAGTATCCTTCCCACATAGCGTCCTTTCCCCTCCTCCCTTTCCCTTAGCCATTCCATCACCGCCTCAGTTCCCTTTCAGGGTCCCCTCCTCTACCTCCACGCACGCCACAAACTTAGCCTTGTCTCCGACCCCTCTCGCTTCCCCAACCCATTCTCACCCCCCTCCCCCATATCTTTCCCACTACTCTCACCACAATCACGCCTGCGTTTCTCTCTCTCTCTCTTTCTCTCTCTCTCTCTCTCTCTCTCTCGTTTCACACACACACACACACACACACACACACACACACACACACACACACACACACTTACACCAGCCAAACTTCCAGTCACTTTCTGTAGGGCGGTGGGTCACGAACGCATTGCACAGCGATTACCATTCTTTGCACCGAATCAGAGAAACCACCATCGACACATGCTTGTTTCTCCCTACGGTTTGTCTCACCATTACCATCGTCTACCTCCACTCCTTTTACTTTTTTTTTATAAGAGTTTCCGTGTGTGTGTGTGTGTGTGTGTGTGTGTGTGTGTGTGTGTGTGTATTACCCCTTAATGTTAAAGGTTTCGCTATGGTGCACAAAATTAGCGAGTTACACAGCAATAGTGCAGAAAAATTAAAAACACAGAGAAAATAGTAGAGATAATTCTGATGGTTCTAAGACTGATTTTTCTCTGCTGAATAAAATAGCCTGTTATTTAAAGAGAATATAACACCAAAATGCCGAATGTCACTAGAAAGGTTAAAAATGAAATGCTTGATGTTCTTTAACTACCGAAAAACTAACACTTACGGTACTGCACATTATAGCATGAAAGTTACATTTTCTTTAATTTTACTTCATCTGCTTCTGAATGTCTTCATAATGTACTGCGTCCCAGCACCACGAACTGATCAGACCTTGAAGCTGACTTTTGCTCCTACATTTTTTTTTTTTCTCTCTCTCTCTCTCCTTCCTGGGAGAGACTTTTTTTTTTCGAGACATCGCTTTTAGACCCTTCTTGCATGAACACACACACATACACACACACACACACACACACACACACACACACACACACACACACACACACACACACAAAATCCTGAATTAAACAACATCCCATTTTGCTTTGGAACATATTGAGACGATGCAAAGAGAGTACCAAGCTCATCTGTGCAAAAAAGAACAAGAAAATCCCTGGCCACATGATTCCTACTTCTCTCTGCATAAAGCATGTCATAATTCCCCCCTGTACAAATGATCTCTCCATAGCAGCATAAATCGCCTGTCGGTAACAAGGCATCGGAAATAAGGACATTGTACTTAATCCCTTCAGTATGATGATGACATTTTAATCTTGGGCGTACCTAGTGTTAATATATGATTCTTTCTAGTTTAAGAGAACACCCTAACCGTGCAAGGGTTTATGAAGGCTGTATGTTACGTTTTTATTTCAAGAACGCATCTTTGAACTGAATAAAATCACAGAGACAGCGAGAATAAAAACAAAAAGACGACTCATTGTGAAGGGAACCAGCTACAGGGTGGTCCTCGTGATTTTTTTCCAGTTGTAGGTTAATAATGTGAGGCTAATATTGAGTAAAACTGTTTAATCAAAATAGGTCCATATCTCAGCCGTTCTAAAAATATCTGATGGGAGAAAATAGTCTGCCTGATATTTAACCCATAAGGCCTTCAGAATTGTAACTATGACGGCTGAGAACTACATCATATTTTTTTACTTAACATTAGCCCTAAAGTAACATCCTGAAGTGTGTACGAAATCTCGCGGGACATCCTGTATACAGCTCCCCGACATCTCAGCTTCTCCGTCGCTATGCAGGCGTCACGCTCGGTAGGACGTCACCATTGGTTTGGGATGTCACGGCTGTCTGGTCACCGCGAATCGTCCCGATATCCTCTGCAGGCGTCACGGGTCATAAGCGACGCACCAGCAGTCCACGGCCATCAAGGAGTCGCCGGCGTCTCTGCTCCACGGAACGCCATCAAGGTCGAGTGCTGGATGCCAGAGTGTTTACTTTTGTCGCGTCATTTCAGTGGCGATGGAAACGAACATGAAACGATCACCGAACTGAAATAAGTACTCTTGTTGGCATAGAGGCCTTCGTAGCACCTCTTCTATGTTATTTATGTGGTCTGTTTTATCTTAACGGCCGATTCAAACCACGCCAATAGAGGGTGTAATACGAAAAATCACCATGGAAAAAGTGCTACGAACATCTACTATAAGAACGAAAATATGGCTATGAGCGAATGTTACTTGGAAAACACCAAGTGTCGGAAGGTGGGAACGAAAATATGGCTCTGAGCGAATGTTACTAAGAAAACACCAAGTGTCGGAAGGAGGTGAAACTGAATGGAACACACAGTTTGGAGACGAATTTCATTGCTTCTCCTGATTTGCATAAGCTCTCAGTTTGAATTCGAATATATTGTAAGCCACACCAAGCATTTAAATGAGTACCTGTATGTTCATATACAATTATACACTGTCAGTCATTTTCGCACCATTGGCTCTTACATACCTACCTACCGCCTACGTACTTATCTACCTACCTACCTACCTATCTCCTTACACACACACACACACACACACACACACACACACACACACACACACACACACACACACACACACACACACACACACACGCACGCACGCACGCACGCACGCACGCACGCGCGCGCGCGCGCTTATTCAGAATCAAGAATGGCTATTTTTGACTGTTTTCCTCCCACTACATTGAGGTCCGGTCCTTCAGCTGACTTTATACGAACAGATACAGACAGAGCGATGAGATATAATGGTCAACAGGCAGAGGGTTATACTTTAAGGCAGTCTTCGGAATAGAATACAAGAATAACAGAGCAGAGAGAGACGAACGGACGGCAGTATTTCTTCTGTATGTCATCTGTATTATATTCTTCATGACTAGCAGGCGATTTGATTCAGGATGAGAATTTTCGAACAGGAGGGGTTGGATACAGCTTTCATTATTTCCTTCAATACGAAAGGTCTTTCATAGGTTGACTAAAATGGGCTGGACGTGGTAAGGATATTAAATTGACGTCCTCGGGCTAGGGGCTTGAGGGGTCAACGTGATGCAAGGAGGCAACACAAAGGGGAGGAAATAAGGATATAAATGATAGGGAGAATAAGGAAAGAAGGAAGGGGGAATAGGAGAAGAAGAAAGGGTAACCAAATGAAAGGGAATAAGGAAAGAAGAAAGAGGGAATAAGAGAATAAAAGAAAAGGAAGAGGATGAAGGAGACAGAGGAAGGACAACAGGGGGAAATATGGAAAGAGAAAGACAGAATAACGTGGTTCTTTAAATACATTAATATCCTGAATGGATCCTGCGTTACTAAGTATGTTTAAAATCAAGAAACAAAGAAAATGGATGGATCATCAGAATTAAGAAGAAAAACCAGGAACATGAAAAAAATAATTATATATATATTGTGAATAAATGAGATTCTCTGGCACCAGCAACTTAATTTTGGGTTAAACTACAAAGAAAATGATGTCATGAAAGAAACTGAGAACATATAGTGAATGAAAGAGGTATATATATATATATATATATATATATATATATATATATATATATATATATATATATATATATATATATATATATATATATATATATATATATATATATATATGGTTGGTGTGGCCAAAACTGCATGATAAAAATAATCTAGGGAAGCAAAGGAGATATTCAGCATTAACAAGTGTCTCTCTGCTTAGTGGATCAAACCACTTGATAACTATACCAAGCATCACAGAAGAGAAAATAATAATTATATTCTGCTGATATTGAGAAGAACGTATTTACTGTAGGTGTCCAGCATTACGTAATAAGAATAATATGATCGTACCCAGAGAACTAACGAGGAGATCCTGCATCCTAAAAATTCCCATTCCTCGCAGCAACCCAAGGGGCGGCCACCCAGCCAGGCAGCACGTCCTTGCTACGTTATGTAAACAGATGACTCGCGCCTCACCTTCACGCTCAGGGGTCACGGTAAGTCATCTCCATAACCAGAAATACGAAGATTAACGAATAATTTTAGTCCTTTTACTGTGATGGCGAGTCTTCCGTTTTATCCTAACGATCTTAGTATGACTTTCTTCAGCTGAGGAAGAATATACGAGGCTTTCTCAACAATGAGTATATGAAAAATGCCGTAAAGATTTAGCTCTTTTTAATATGACGATGACTTTTACTTTTGCTTACTGACCCTTAGAAGACCCTTTTTTTTTTTTTGCTTAGGACTCATCAATTACGATCATCACATGAAGACAGCTGGATCAGTCCTTTTAATATAATGACACTTTTTATCCTAAACAACCTTCAATTATTTATACTTTGGAAGGGCCTCTCGTAATGAATGGGACACAAATTGTCACCAGTAACCCATTAACTACGAGTACCATTGTTAAGGAGATATCTTTAACAATTTTAACTCTTCTGTTCCAGCTCAACGACCTTCTGACGGATTATTATTATTTTTTTTCAAGGTTAAGCAAGACCTCTCGCACTGAAGATGTCCGATTAATTTTGGCCATTTTAATACAATGACGACTCTTCTGCTTTATCCCAACGACCTTCAGATGACTCTTTTCAATTTAGGGGAAGCCCTCTTCCACTAACCCCTTAACTCCTTCAACTAGAAGGCGCATTTTTCATTTGGGCTTGCCGTTTGACACCTCCAGACGATTTTGGTCATATTTATAAAGACATTTCAAACTGAAGCAGTTAGGTCTAGTCTTCATTAACCGCTTCACGGCTACACATCTACCTGGACATTTTTCTTTTCAGTCAGCAAGAATAAAACAGAGGGGATTAAGACGATGCCCATTCTCCTGTTTTATCTTACAACACTCAGATATTATCATTTTCGAGTTAGGACGAATCCTTCCTTGACGATCACCTGAATCTGGCGCCATAGTTATAAACTTTTCTTGTTATGATGACTTACCGATATGTGTTTTACAATAACCTTTCGATGATTTTCTCAAAAAAAAAAAAAAAAAAAAAAAAAAAAAACGCACTGAATGTGTTACTCTTCATCAAGTCCTTCACGGCGATGGATCACTTTATTAAATAATTTTTGCTTTACTTAGGAGGGCTCACTCGCAGTGACAGTTATTGTCGGTGGAATCTGAAGGGGTTACACAAGTGCTCAGACCCGCGATGGAAATTCCTACACTCGTTCCGTCTCACTTGTTTGTGTATTAAAAAAATGTAATACTGGCATTGTTTTGATCATTGTTTGGGTTTTGGTAAGCCAGCACAATATTGTAGATGGAGACACGAGCTCAGAAAACTTTAAAAAAATATCCACTGGAATGTCTGCTTTTAGTCTGTTCACGTCGAAAGGTTTCCCTAAGGTATGCAAAATTGTCAGCCTAATGCAAAAGTTAAATACGAAAGGCATTACCGTACTGACTGGCTTGCTGAAGATAGTCCTTGACTCCGCCATTGCAAGAGGTCATTCCTATGCTGAATGAAACTGACAGGAAGTAGCAAAAATACAAATGAAAGACAGCATCATATTGAATTAATTAAAGGTAAAGCGGTATCAATAACACCCATACCTGTATTTTCTTAACGTACTCACCATTACATAATTCTTAACATTTATTTTCTTGTTGCCAGACGATTTTATTAAGCTTTGGAATACCCTCTCACTGTCCAGGGGCTAAAAACAGTACACACAAATCCTCTGACGACGATATAAACCTTAACGTCTCTCTACTTGCTACCGCTAGGCGATTAATTCAGGTAAGGGGTGGTCTTTCGTCGTCCAAGGGAATACGTACTGTGTGTGTGTGTGTGTGTGTGTGTGTGTGTGTGTGTGTGTGTGTGTGTGTGTGTGTGTGTGTGTGTGTGTGTGTGTGTGTGTGTGTGTGTGTGTGTGTGTGTGTGTGTGTGTGTGTGTGTGTACATGTGCGTTTCTGTGCGTGAGCGTTTGTTTGTGTGTGGGGGGGGGGTTCCTGGCCAATCCTTTCCTACTGTTTATAACCCTCTCATGGTCGAAAAAATTGTTTTATTCCGGTTAGCGTGAAATGATTTTATTTAGTGAGTCATAAGAGCCTGACTGTCAATACGGATACCATTAACCCCCTCTTGGTCGGAACAACTCTATTTTTCAACTCCATTTAACGCCAGATTTTTTTTTTCTTTCAGGAAAGCGAGTCACAGGAGCCTGAGTGTTAAACAAATTTTCTTGGTTAAACAGGATGTTTCTGTTTTCTTTGGTCTTCTAGGATCACTTCATGTCTTGAGCCTTTCTTCTATGCATTTTATCTCTGAAGTGTTCCTTGTGATTCCCTCAGCCAAAGACCTTCATTTTTTTAATTGCACAGTGTCCAGCAAGAAATGAACATATCTTTATACTGACTTTTTCATCGGCTTTCTCTGAAGACCAGTTCCATATACTTGTAGTACTGATTCCTTCCTTCTCCATTAAAAAATATCAAAAGTTCCACAATTCCGCTTAATGTTTTTGTTCGTTTGTTTTAAGCGTAGCTGTGCTGATGCTAATCCTTTCTGTTGCACAAAGTGTGCATACATACCTGGTCCCCAATTTTCTTTTCACTCCCACTTTCTTTCATAAATTCAGCCACACCAATGTCTTTAATCCAAAAAATAAAATGGGCATTCTTAGTTTTCACTTCCGTTAAACATTTACCTCTCTTGCCTAACTTTGCTCAGAAACACCTAGAATTCTGCTCTACTACTCGTGTTTCTCCACGCACCTGCACATATCACTGAACCACATGCTTTTCTCACAGTTACAGTTTTACTCACTTCTACTTTCCCCTTAAGGTATCACTGCTCACAGACGCCTACAAAACTCCCACAAAAATCCTCTTCACTATTAGGAAACAACACGGCAAGATACGACTGGCCTATATTAGATCTGGGATGATTATTAGTTTTACTTTGATTCCATTATCGTTATCACCATCATCATCATCATCCTTATCATCGTCACCACCATCAAAATCATCATCATCATCAACATCATCATCATCATCATCATCATCATCATCGTTGTCGTCGTCGTAGTCGTCATCGTCGTCGTCATCAAAATCATCCCAATCTTAGCCATACGTATATGAGGTGAGGAGCCCCCGGATCCCTGATCTCATTAGGGGCATATAAGATCTAATTAAGCCTCAGGGCCAAGTAATATCCCTCTCTCTCTCCCTTCGTCTGCCCTAAGCGGTACAGGACTGGTTGTTACAGAAGTGCTGGGCGGTGGGGTCACTACACTCCTCTTATAAACGGGTCGCCATAATGTCTTCCGCATTTCTAAATTCCAACAAGTCTCCACATTCCCTTCCAGGTCGCTGAATCTTACTATACGTCCGGCATGCTCAACTTCCAGGCCATCCTCCTCCCTAGAAGTCACGCTCCGCCTCGTGCTACGTCGCTGGAGCATTCAGAGGGCGTCCAGAGTCCATTCCCGCCTCATATACAGTTCGTCTTAGCGCTACACTCAACGATTCTCCTAAGCTGAGATTCATGAAAATACTTATGAATAATTCCCAGTCGTAACTATATATTTTTCTTTTACGTTTTTACAGGAAGGATATGGAAAGGAGAACACAGTGTCTTTCTCGTGTCTCCTGTTCCTCCTGAAAAACATAATTCGTAATTACAAAAACAAAATTATTTTCCTTTATATCTTTTTTCAGCAGGATGGACTAGGAAAGATGAGAGTGTACCCGTGTCTCCAGTTCTGCCTGTAAAAACAAATTTAAGATACGACAAGAAATCGATCGTAAATATGTCAGAGAATCCCACTCTTGATCCGTCTCACGTATTTTTGAGTATAAGATCGTCTGCTTGTATTTTTTATCGTAACTCATACATCTAACAACCTTCACATCCAAACTAGAGTGAATAATAACATGAAAACTAAGAAAAACTAAATGATTCATGATACCAATCGGTCTTGGTCACTGCAAAAATTAGCTCAGTTCCATTATAAATACGTCTGGTTCGTCTCTTATAACCCTTCCCTCGCCTCTCGTACCTGCTCTTTCCCTCCGGCGATCAGAGTATTTGTGGTATCACGTTTGTCGTCCCGGGAAATTTATTTTATTCTTCAAGCTTCATTAACTTCTTTTTTTTCCTTCTCCGCGAGCCTGTGATTCGGAAATAACTTGGCTGCTTGACTACTGACCTGCCAAGTGCCTCTCCATCTCTCTCATTTCATGTCATCCAGTGAATATTGCTCGAAAACGTAAGGAATTAATTTTTGTACTTCAAGGTTCAGTAACTTCTTTCTCCCTTTAAAAGTTTAGGATTTAAAAGTAGTAACGCTACTCCACAAACCTGCCAAATGTCCCTCCTGTTTTCTTATCTCGTATCATCCATAAATATTGGCCGAAAATATGCGGGAATCCATTTTATTCTTCAGCCTATATTGATATTTTCCTGCTCCTCCTCCGTATTTGGAATTCAAAAGTAACATGGCTGCTTGATCCCTGACGTCTCGCTCGTCTGCCCACCTTTCTCAATCAACTCATCATTATAGAGTATTTAAAAATATGTAGGAATTTACTATATTCTTCAAGGAAGCTTCATTTACTTCACCCTCCATTCGCGAGCTTGGGATTCTGAATAAGCATGGCTGTTTCATCATTGACCTGTTAAGTGCCCATCAAACCTCTTCAGCTCATCTCATGCATAAACAATGATCGAAAACATGCGGCAAGATATGCAACACCGTGCAATTGGTCGGGGGAGGCGTTCCACTGATGCTACTGGATATAGTCTCATCGTTCCGGCCCGCCACATCGCGCATGCCATCAGCCAGTGAGCCGCGCCATGTCATCTGCCAGGAACTGCCGGGGACATCAGCTTGGGACATCAAACTTCGAGACGTCAGACTGTGAGACTTCAAGCGGTGGGACATCAAATTGTGAAGATAAACTGTGGACCATCAACCAACCAAATATAAAAGTGAGAGGACAACAAACTGTGGGGACATCACACTGCAAGGAAAGACCAAATTGCGACACTACAAGGATTTCTTATTTCGGTGACATTACGCTTTCGGGATATTACATTTAACAGCCATCACATTTTTCGGGGGGAAGATCATACTTCGGGGGCACTACACCGCGGAGACATCACATCGCGGGGACATCACACAGCGAGGATATCAAGCAGCGGGAACATCACGTGGTGGGGACATCACGCCATGGGGACATTCAAACTGCTAGATCCTGGCGTAAATGATGAAGCTCGGTGAATATGAGTTTCGGTATTACGGAGGAGCGATGGAGAGGAGATGGAGACTGGTGGTGATTCCCTTCAGTGAGCGTGGTGGAGGCTTCGACACAACATTCTCCCTCACTGTCATCAGTATTATCATCCATAACACCACAACAGAGAAAGAGAGAGAGAGAGAGAGAGAGAGAGAGAGAGAGAGAGAGAGAGAGAGAGAAAGAGAGAGAGAGAGAGAGAGAGAGAATGTCTTCTTCTTACTATCCTTCTCACAAGGTTCTGTCGGTCATCGTCTACCTGTTACCTGGAGGCAAGCTGAATATTAGGATCACACCTGTCCTCTCTACTTCTCAGCCTGCCCTCTCTTTTTTACTTCTCTTTCTCTTAGTGGAGTCACTCACAACATGGGTCTTATCAGGAAGATAACTTGGGGCTATATTCTTGTGGCCTTCGGAGGCTCAAGAGTACTGCTTCCTTTGCAATTTCTCTAATAATTTTAGCATATCATAAGTTAAGCTCTCATTCCTTTAATATATATATATATATATATATATATATATATATATATATATATATATATATATATATATATATATATATATCCGTACTTTGGGTAGTGAACTGAAGATTTTATGCAACTGATAATGGATGTCATGTACAGAACGGGTTCCTGAAGACGAAATAATACCCCTTCAGTACGAAAAATCTCTCCAAAGCTGTGTATAAAAATCGTTTGGCAACAGCACGCTTAAAAGAAGAATGGCGTTATAGTATTTAACGGTCTTTAACCAGTGCTTATGATCTTATATACAGTGGTGCTTCTCTTTTAAGCTAAATTAGTGCTCTTCCAGCAATTTATCCGTAAACCACACTGGCGATGCAGAACTAGAAAAGGTCTTCCACACACACATCATTTTTATCACCTCCATATTCGACTGTATGGGTATTATCATGGCGTAATACAGCTGCTAATACTAATCTTTGATAGTCAAGACCTCTCTCGACTGTACAACACTGTCTGAAGTTATCTTAAATGTAATTCCTAAGTTTATCAATAGCAGGAAAAGGGATGCTAGAGACTGTTACCTTGTCTCTGCTTGACATTTTTTTTTTTTCATGTTATACAGATAAAAATATCTCAGTGCACCAAACGCAGCGAAAGGGTTAACCTCTGACTTACAGGAGGATACTCAGTTCTGACAGTTTTCTTTCCTGGGCTCGACAGACTTATCATTGAAATTTAATCATGATCTGGCAACGTTTATTATTTGTGTCTTTTCGTATTTGTATTTCGCTATGTTTTAACCCCTGATTCTGGTACCGTATTTAATTGGTTTATTCTTCCTAGTTCCAGGCCAATTTATTCAGGTTAGGAAAGGACCCTCTTACTGAAAGGGGTTATGAAGGCTGCATCTAACATCATCAGTTTTAAAAGTTCCCCTGAAGCCGAAAAAAACAGTTCGGTGGGAGCAAGAATAAAATGAAAAATGGTCACTGTAGTGAGGTCGTCATGTCCGACGATGGTATAAATTTTTTCCTGAAGTCTTGAAGCCAGGTCATGAAAGCGAGTCATATTAAACATTGGTCCAGGAAAAATGTAAGAGATTACTTGACTCTTTCGAGGTAACGTTCCCTCTCACTAATGGGCGGCCTAGCATAATTCTCCTCACTGTCAGACCTGTTCATTTTATTTGCTGTTGCTTCGCAGTTCGATAAATTGCTTTCAATGCTCAAATATAGTGAACAAATTGATCGGAAAGGCAGACGAACAGATGAACGAACACCATCAGGGGCCGCGATGTTCCGCAATAAACAGCATATCAAAATATTCTAACTACTTGAATCCGGAGCCTTTTTTTTATTCTTGCTATCGCCAGTCAATTTTGTTCAGACTTGGAGGGACAGTTTTCTTATTAAGGACTGGAGACAGTCTTTAGTAACTCCAGTACAACCAGATAACACCTTCCTAAACTGATAAACATATGTCACTGGATTGAGGGGGTAAAGTTTCAAAAAGTTCAGCACTTATACTTGATTCCTATTGTAACTAACTGGACACGTGATGAATTACTTTTTGTCTGATGTTCATTAGAGTATGCTTGCTGCCGTTAGGTAAGTCTGTTCGTCTTCAGAGATACTTCGAACTGGGGAGGTTAGGTATAGCCTTCATTAACCCTTCCAGAAAAAGAGATGTTTCCTCGGCTGAATACAGTAATCTGAAAGCAGCCTGAGTGAAATGGAAAATATGTCCTCGTATTGAAGGAAATACGGTACCTCTGTTCTTACAAAACGAACATCCGCTCCAGAATAATTATATAATGTGTCTTCCGAGCATAAGCGGAAGGAACTGTTACACCTCCCCCGTCACGCAGAGGTGCTCCAACTCGGCACGTGAGCTCACGCGCCTCTGGTACCGGACACAGACACAGCTAAGGCGCCCAACTTCCTGTATTGATATAAACAAACCACACGGGGCAGCAGCAGCAGCCTCTCTCAACACGTATCAAGCAGACAGTTAGAGGGAGTAACCCTTAACGGGGCTTATACTCCTTGGGCCGTGAGATCGACAATGAAGGTA
Source organism: Coenobita brevimanus (assembly GCF_032717465.1). Taxonomy (NCBI): domain Eukaryota; kingdom Metazoa; phylum Arthropoda; class Malacostraca; order Decapoda; family Coenobitidae; genus Coenobita; species Coenobita brevimanus. The sequence continues at coordinate 56,022,818 of NC_137008.1, forward strand.
CGAGAATATTTAATAGAAAATCCGTATTACTATTTTAATATGCACTCTTAAGCCACAGTTTTACTCTTTGCCTACCTCTACCAGTGGCTGGAGGTAAACTGGAACCAAGAATTCACACCTCCTGCCCAGTAGGAGGTAAGCATCACACGTAACAGTTGTCATACACGAACTGCTTCCCATAGTGTCCAGCAAAGCTTCCAGTTACCATCCTAAGACTGGGTGATCGGTCTCTGTTCGATGTGAAACTGGCTATGACTTTCCTCTTGCCAGTGATATGGGTAGAGGAGCAGAAACTACGGCTTAAGCGTGCGCACCACAATCATCATCATCGTTATCTACAATTCCACAAATACATAAGGCAAGTAACATCCAAAAATATGAAATGGAAAGCGCAAGAGCATGAGAACTATCAACATACTGCCCAGTGAAGTATCTAAATACAAATCCGATTGCACGGTGGTTTTACGATTAAAAAAAAAAGTGGTTAGAGAGTGAAAGTAAGAGTGTTCTAAGCGTCTGGAGCTGTACTGTGTTCTGGCCACTAACCCTTTCTTCATGGTCTGTCTATAAGCTAAATGAAATCGTCTGGTGTTTTAAGGTATGGCGAGGGGAAGGGAAATTAAGAAAGGGAGATATTACGAGATCAGGAGGATAAGGAAATGAGAAATTGGACGTGTGAGAGGGAGGAGTTTAAGAAAAGGTCAGACCTGGTGATGATGATGATGATAATGATGATGATGATGATGATGATGATGATGATGATGATGATGATGATTATGACGATGGAGTAATGTTGTGGCGATGAACAAAGAAAACAGGAAAGAAAGACAGGGAAAGAAAAAAATGGGTGAGCAATAAAATGACAGTCTATTGGCTGGAAAAGATGAGTAAGAGAAGTTTAACCCTACAGAGTCCAGTGTTATCCAGCATTGACGGTGTGATGAATTTTCGATAGTTAATCAAACAAGGAACCCTAAATATGGAACTATGAGACTCGCGACCGCAAGCTGGTAGGAGGGTACGCTCATGAGATTCCTCGCACATTTCCACCTGTAGCAACCTTGGGCTCCGATGGGTTAGGGGGACGAGAGGGAAAATGAACGACAGTGTGAATGAGGAGAATAACAGAAAGTGAAACTGAAGGGATAAAGGGAAGGAAGGGATGTGAAAGAACAGAACTGGGGGGGTGAAGAGGAACTAGGAATAAGAAGAGAAACTAGGAAGTGAAAGGAACATAAGGAAAGTGAATGGGGTTAAAGGAAGTGGGAACAAACCTAGGAAGTGAGCTTCCCAGTTACATAAAGCCGGTAGTTATTTCATTATGGCTGAATCCTTTCAGTAAGATGACGTCTTCCGGGGCTTATTCTTTCAACTTTCAGACGATTTCTTTCATCATAAAGGAGGTCACTCGAAGTAAAGATTTAATGAAGGATAAATCTGACATTTCCAGTTCGAAAATCCAGTCCTAAGCCCAGGAAAATAACCTGGTGACAACATGAAGCATAAAAGACGCCATCGTTCTAACAGAGTTATAAACTGATTGGCCAGTGACGAAAAAGTTTGCATTCTAAAGACTCAGAAGTGAATGTAGGTCTAATTATTTTTATTATCATGCTGTTATTTTTAGGTATTTTGCTGGCTGATCCTTTTGTTTCCATGTTTTCGTTTTTTCTTTGTTTTACTTTTTTATGCTACCAGGAAAGATGGATGAAAGTATTACGATTATGATAAATGTGAATGAATTTTTGCGTTCATAAAATTCACCTTTAACCTTAAATCTCGGGCGGTTTCTCAGTGCTCTGTAGAATCGTCTGGTGACATCCCGGCCAAACAAACAACTCGTCCTCCAAAATTAAGGGGTTAAACGGAGATACTGTATTTTCATAATAAAGCGACATGGATGAATATTATGACATGCTTCCTAAAAATGCAGCTTCCTTTTATTCAGCGCATCGTATTTTGCTAATTTCAGGGATTTTTGTTTAGCTCAGAAGAGACATTTCGAACTGGCTAAGTCAGTCCCTTCTGTTCCACAATTTTTTCTTTCTAAGATGAATTAAATCGCCAGAAAGTTAATTACGAATAACAAACATGAGGTTCCAGGACTGAAAGGGTGAAAAGCATAATTCACACAAAGCCACATATATTTTAATGTCTTTAGGTTTCTCAACCCGTAATGAGCAGATGGCAGACAAGGAAAGGCTGGCTGGAGGCATAATCATAAAACGAACCTGGTATTGTTATGACTCCCTCACCACTAAATGCTGCTCCTCAGGGGGTGAGTGGGTGGCGAGACTGACGCCTCCAAGATTGTGGTTTGTGCGTCATTGTGTTTATGTGTCCATCTATGAGCACAGACCTGACAGACGGCTCCTTGTGGCCTAGCTGTCCTCCTACGTGCCACACACCTCACTGTCTCCATTTGGGAGCTAATAACCACAGTCCAGATTGAATACATGATAGGACTGTCACACTCGGGACTGGTGTTATGATATAAACTCACATGTCGGTGGGTCTCATGAAATATCAGCATTTTTTTTTTTTTACGAAATTCATATAGCATTATTCACATTGTTCCCTGTCCCTGAGATCGAACTTCCGTCCTTTCATGACCACGATATCATTTCACTCCGTCTTCTTCTATATCTTGAAGTTTTGTAATAGTTCTGTCTACCTGTATCGGAAAGATTGTGGATATCTGATATCTAGGAAGAAGGATGATTTCGAAGGTACAATTATGATGGCAATCTGTCTCTTGTCTAACACAGCATCCTCTTTTTTTAATGCAGGGAAGAAGGAACCAAAAGTCAGAAGCCAGCAAGATTGTCCCCTCCAAGGAAAAAAAACAAAAAACAAGACGGCTGTCCTACAAGGAAAAAAACAAACAAAACGGCTGTCCTACCAAAAAAAAAAAAAAAATCAGGCATTTGTCTCCCTATTCAACAAAGACCTCTTCTCCCATGACGTTTCGATCCTAGGCTAGAGTAGGATACATCTAAAGTTTGAGATACTCGCTGAAAGAGATAATTGCTCTTTTACAAAATCCTCAAACTTGACTTTAAAAAACAACCCTACTGATACCATTATACCAATCCTGAATGAGAAAATCCTAATTTGTAATAAGTATGGAACCCTGGGTATCAGTGCCAAAGTGGTAACATGTGAAGGTGTACAACATGTGTGACAGCTGGACCTTAGGGAACGGGATATCATGTCTATGTGCAGCTACACACACACACACACACACACACACACACACACACACACACACACACACAAGTAATATAAGTTCTCTCCTATCTTGTCCCATTACCTCCTACCTGATCTAGCTATAACTTCCTCTTCCTACAACCACCCAGCTCTAACAGGCCTACACACTCCCGATCAGCCCGACACTTTCCCTTGGCTCCATATGGTCTACCACTTTCAATATATATCCCGTCGTTCTTCCCACCACAGAGGAAAGTGAAAGGCTACAGGAAGCACGCACACACACACACACACACACACACACACACACACACACACACACACACACACACACACACACACACACACACACACACACACACATACACACACACCTTATTCATTTGTCAAACATTTTATTTTTCCGTTCTTCACTTTCTTTACTGAGGTATGCCTCATAAAATCCAAAGCGACGAGTGGCGAGAACAACCCATCGTCATTTTTTTTATTTAACTTTTCACTTATGACAATAAAACTTCCCAAAATAATAAACAGCAATTTTTTTTTCAGAAACTGGTGAACATTTTTTTTTTTTTTTTTGCATTTTTAATTCATACGTTAATCAAGCAAAATCGCACTTTTCTATTAGTAAAAGGATTAAAGTCTATCGTGCAAAGGTTCAGATATTTCAGGGATCCACTCTGTTTGTGCTAGGATTCTTCTTTTTTAAGGGATAAGTCTAGTGAATACAGAATTATTAGTCAGGTAATACATACATACATATATACAGGGACAGGAGATATGTATGAAAGTATGGACTGCATCTTCACGAGTGTTGGTGCAGCTATTTCAATTTTTTTACGTGGAATAGAAACTGAATACGAAGTGAGAGATAATTTTGTACAAGGAAAAGCAAAAATCACTGAATACGAAGAAGTGAGAGAGAATTATGTACCGAAAAGAGCAAAAATCACTTGATACATACAGTAGGCTAATTATTCACTTGATATTGTCTGAACATACAAAACGACTCTAAAATATTTCACCACAGCCAAAACGCGTCATGTGTTTATCATGTTTGTATTTCACTTAGATGAGGTACTGATATCAATATGCACATGTTCACGCAATACACATACACAACGGGACAATATACACACGAACATACACATTAGTAGAACACAAAACTAAGTACACAAGAACAAGACGCACAAACACTCATTATTTCAAAAGACAAAGACAGCATACCCGCATATACACCGACATGCACACGCTCATGAACAACAAACAATGAAGCGCGCGCACACACACACACACACACACACACACACACACACACACACACAGTCATGGGGGCGTGTGTGAGAGAGGTGGATGAAGGGAATGTGTGTGTGTGTGTGTGTGTGTGTGTTTGTTCCGCATGGCCCTTCGAGTGTAACATCTCCCAGCAGCGCTCCCAGACTCAACACCTCCCTTCCTTTCCCCCCATCACTTCCTTCCGTGGATTACCTTACCCCTTTTTTCACTTCCTCATACTCCCTTCGCTTCTATTTCCTCATTTCCTTCAGTAGTTTACCATGTCTTTTTTTTTTTTTTTTTCACTTCTCAAGCCTTCCTTCACCTCCTACTTTCACTTCCCTTCCTGTAGCACATCCTTTCGTAGCTTGTCCTGCTTCTTTTATTCATTTCCCTAGACTCCATTCCTTTCCCTTCCCTTCCCTTCCCTTCCTGTGCCACTGCCTTTTGTAAATTACCCTATCCCCCCCTCCCTTTTTTTTTTTTTTCACTTCCTCAGCCTCCTCTCACTACCCTTCCCTCCCATCGTCACTTCCGTAGATTACCCTGCCGCCTACTCCCTTTACTTTCATTTCCTTGTTTCCTCAGTCTCCTTTCTACTTCAGCTTCCTCAGTTTCACTTCCTTTCCCCATCTTCACTATCTCTTTCACTTCCTTTCTCTTTCTTCATCTCCTCTTCCTCTCTTTATTTTTCCTTCGTCATCAACTCAGATTCCTCAACTTTTTCTCCTTAAGCACATCCTTAGCCTCCCCTATTTACCTTTTGTCTCCCTAAGCCTCCCTTCACTTCCCAAAATTCTCTCTACTTCTCCTGTTTCCTCTCACTTTTCTTTCCTCACTTCACGTACCTAGCCTTCCTATACCTCCCTAGTCTAACTTCCCTCTCCTCTCTTATTTCCTTCTCACCTGTCTAACTCCCTTTCATATTACCCTCTTCCCCTCACTTCCCTATTACTTTTCCTCAGCTTACCTTAGCTACTGTACCCTTTCTGTACTTCTCCAGCCTTCTTCAACTTCTGCTTTCTCATTTTCCACTTACCCACCTCTACAACCTACTTTCACTCCTTATTTATCAATATTCCAAGTCTCTCTTCACTTCCCAAGCTTCCTCTAACTTCACTATACGTCTTTCATTTCTGTCCACACTCCCTTCACTTTCCCATCCACTTCTTGCTTCCTTCACTTCACTTACTTTTTTGGTTTACATTTCCTTTCCTCATTTTACGTCTCTATGCATAACTTCCCAAGCTTCCTATCACTTTCCTTATCTTCACTGACTTCCTTGAAATTTCCCCAATTCCCTTCACTTCCCCTTACTGCCCTAGGGCACCCTTTACTTTCCCATTATTTCCTAGGCCTTCCTTTGTTTTCCCTCATATCCCTAAGCTACCCTTTACTTCCTCTTACTTCATCAAGCTTCCCTTAACATCCTAAACCTCCTCTTCCTTCCCTTTAACTCATTCATTTCCCTAACCTTCCCCACACTGAGAGAATAGGTCACTTCTTGAACTGCGCGCGCGCGCGCACGCGCACACACACACACACACACACACACACACACACACACACACACACACACACACACACACACACACACACACACACACACACACACGTCACCCAAGCCAGTGACTCCGATGATGGCCTGGGAAGAATATATATGTATAAACTGCGGCAGACAGAGAAACCGTGGGAATGTAGGCGTTAGGGTTTTTACTCAGGAGGCGAAGGAAGAAGAGGAGTAGGTCTAGAATGGCTGTGGTTAGAGGCTGGCTAATTAGGAAAAGAACAGGAAAATTAAATTTACACCTTCGAGAAAGTGAGTCTGGTGCAAAAGTGACTTTTCTTTTGTCTGAGCTGAAAAGGTTAAACAAGACACCCCCACAAATATATATACTGTATATATATATATATATATATATATATATATATATATATATATATATATATATATATATATATATATATATATATACACACACACACACACACAGAACGCACAGTAGTCTACTTTGTTTACTTTTATCTGGCGGAAGTGGGACAGTCCAGCATTTTGAATAGGTTGTGGCTGCAATAAATCTAACGAGCCATAGCTACGTGTTAAGAATGTCTCCATGGTTAACTATTCCAACAGAGCCTTCTTTCTTGCTATATATGGCCATCAATTGAGCTAAAAGGGGTTCCGGGTCTTGGTTAGGCTAGAAAAATGCATTGTACTTTAAGCCTTGTACTCACCTAAATGATTATGGAGGTTGAACACGGGTAGGACGGAGCTCTTCCTCTTCCTCTTCTTGCGGCGGAGTTTGCAGAGGCCGATGTAGCAGATGACGAACCACAGCACACAAATGAACACTATGATGCTCACACAGATGGTCCAGATGATAGCGTTCGTGACCTGCATGTTCCCCGCCACCTTGCTACGTGTGTGTCTTCATTCAGGGTCAGGCTAGGAGATGGAGTGAGAAGATGAGCACAGCAGTTACCCGAGCGTTGCAGGGATTGCCATCATCTCCGGGCGTCTTGTTCTCCGCATTCCGGCACCCTTTGACTCTTTTCTCCACCATGCCTCCCGTTGTCTCCATGTTACTATGACTGGCACATTTCACCTTCTCTGAGAATCTTTTTTGTTGCTGAGTCTTACGCAGATATAGCTACTTTCTTGCCACAAATGAGAACTTTTCCACTGTCTATTGCATTTAGTTTATAGATTTCTCTCTACATCTAGAGGTTGATCTTTCAGTATTAATCATTATATTTCTTTCCATTGTAAATTTTTCAAGTTCACTGTTTCCAAACTGATGTATGCTTTATATTTCTTTGTTACTGATACAATTTTTTGCTTTCTCAAGTATCACTAGTTAATATTCAAGCACAGGCAATATTTTGTGTGTGTGTGTGTGTGTGTGTGTGTGTGTGTGTCTGTATCTGTGTTGCCTAGTCAACACTGGAATCTTTTCTGTAAAAAGTGAGAATACCTTTTTCAATTATCAGTCATCTTTCGTGCCTTAAGAGAGTATTTTTGCCTTTTCAGTCAATACTTTTTACGGCACTATCTTTGGTCAGGCAGTTAGATTATTACTCTACTTACACTGGTTAATGTTCTTGTTCCAGTTTGCTTCTTCTTTCATTAATTTTTCTTTTCATACAAGATTCTTTTCTATGCCATTTTAATGTAACTGATGACTCTTTAGGTTTACACTTGACCATTTTCTGGTGTCTTCGTAGCCCGTCACCTCACCACTGATCCTTTTCGTAACCTGAAATTTAAAAAAAATCAAACATTAGTCCATTAACCACAAAGTAAAATTGTTCATTTGCAAATCGGCATATACAGCTTACACTGAAACCACACAATTAATCCCTGCGGTCCCTGGACGCAATTTTTTTTTTCATTCTTGCTCACACTAGACGATTTTTTAAAAGTTCAGGGAGGACTTCCAGCACTCTTCCCAAAGATATATAAAATCGTTTGGCAATAGCAAGAAAACAATGTAAAACGGGTGAAGGGATTAAATGATACGCCTCTATACTTATGGTTACGATACAAAGGACACGCTATTTAAGTTACCACAAACTGCCATTAACTCTCTCCTTACAGGTCCTTCCCACAATTAAGTAAAAGGTCTGGTGGCCACATGAACAGTATACAAAGGTTTCAGTCTATTGGAGGGGGGGTCATAAAGCTTCTAAAATGGCCACAACAACAGGTCTGTCGTAATTAAACAAAAGTCGTCTGGCAGCAGCAAATTAAAAAAAAAAAAAGTGCCAATCTACTACTAGGAATAAGGGTGACTGCTGCCAACCCCTTCACTATGAGAGGTCTTTTCTCAGTTTAGGCAAGATCTAATGCAATTAAAGACATACAAAGAGCAGCCATCGACCCCTTCAGTATGATGAACTCTTATACTTCTTTCTTGATACCGACGGAGGGTTTAATTCATTTTACTGGGAAGGCCTCTCATAGGGAAGAGATAAGACTATGTCTATAATATCTACATTTAACCCCAACAGCACAAATTACATCCTTCTTACATGTTCCATCTACCAGCATATGATTAATATTTATTCAGGTTAAAAAGAAAAAAATACTCCCATAAGAGTGAAGGCGTCTGAAATCATCTCCATTTACCTCTTCACTGTATAAATTTCCCTATAAAATGAATATAAGACCCTTTTGGCAACATGAGTAAAACGTTATCATCTAAAATAAAAGGTAAAATGTAAATATAAAACTAACTTTCCTCCCAGTACATCGCCATTCTCAGCACGCCTTTCAGCATTATTTTATTTTACTTCTTTACCCAGGCACACGGCGCACGTCCGGGCTTTAGACGGCGTGTGCAATATATCCGGTTACGGTATTGGGTGTCTGGACCGATAAAAATAACAGAGCACCTATTAATCCGGCATTCCGTTTTCTTTCTGGTAGAATATTGGGTGGAGGTAACTTTCTTTTTTTTTATATATATATATATTTACCGTTCTGTATGTGATCCCAGTAACTTATCTAAGCCGATGTGTGTGTGTGTGTGTGTGTGTGTGTGTGTGTGTGTGTGTGTGTGTGTGTGTGTCGCATCCTTACTGTCAGATTCTTTTATTCAGCCTAGAGAAGATTTTCCTCTGGCAGAGTCAAAAATATTTATTAATTCCTTCAGATCGATTATTTTTTCCAAACAACTCTATTTTATTCATTCCAGATTTATAAAAGATCTCCTTCTCTCTCTCTCTCTCTCTCTCTCTCTCTCTCTCTCTCTCTCTCTCTCTCTCTCTCTCTCTCTCGTCTGTGGCACGTGAAGGTTACCGCTACTCAAACATGGTCTGAAGGGAGGCAGGTGGTGGTGGTGATGGTGTGAATGAATCTGCTCTTGCCTTACCCCTGACCACATCCCAACCACATCAAACACCACACTCACCACTTAACCACATTCACCAATACACCTTTCATCACCACAACGTCACCACAAATTTCGTTACCACACCATCCAACATTTACACAATTACCACTTACCACAATCACTGTTACATCTTTCACCACGACCACACCTCACACCAGTTACCAAAATCAACAGAAGGTTTACATTTACACTTTTCATCATCACACCACCACAACACCCCCCCACTGCCGTCAATAAATCACCACACACTACGATCACCACACGACGGGGTTTCGGCTACCACCACATCATCACCACATCCACACCTTTTATTACCACATTACCACCACATACTACCTTACCACTCCACACATCACTTACCACGATCACATACCTCTCACCACCACACCACTAAGTCACCACTACACATTTCATCACCACTAGATATTATCACTGTACCACTCACCTCATCCTACATCACCACATTATTGCACTGAACACTATACATCACCACCGCCTCCATCACCACGGTACATAACTACATCATTCCCCACAATCACCACAAAAGCCTTCAGCACATTTGCACACAAATATTCACCACTACTTGGCTCCTTCAATATCAGAGCACATCACAACAACACTCACTGCCTCCGTCATACCTATACATCACCACACCATTCACCACCACACACAACCCCGATCAACTCCCTCACTATTACACCCACACCCCTCATTACACGTCAACCACTACGCACGCAATGACGGACCACAGCCTAACAGTTCCCTAACCACAACCACCTCATCCGAAGCGCAATAACTCACAATCACCACCCCAATCAGTGCCCGTCAGTCATCACAATCATCACCACCTAGCTCCCAGTGTTATTAATTAAGGAGGCTGAGAGGGTGAACTGCTTTAAGAGTACCCTTTGGAAACAGGTCATTCTCTCATCATTCGAGCTGAGAATTTTTGAAGGCTCGTGTGATTTGTGAATAAAGGTGTGTGTGTGTGTGTGTGTGTGTGTGTGTGTGTGTGTGTGTGTGTGTGTGAGAGAGAGAGAGAGAGAGAGAGAGAGAGAGAGAGAGAGAGAGAATGTGGGCCAGGATCGTGAGCTATTTTCGCAAAGGAGACAAACAAGAATACAACAGAGAAAAAAGACGAAGACAAATGGAACCGTTTTCTTTTGTCCACGTCTGAATGGCGGATGTGTAAATAGGAAAGTCAGCCTCCTCGCTCTCTGTCACTCCATTCTCACTCCTCGCACCACGCCCAGTTGTTTTTATCCCTCGCTTCTTTCTCTCCCTCCTCGCTTTATCTCCCTGTTATTTCTCTAAGCAACACTCTGGTCATTTTTGGCACCTCATGCTGCCCTTAGTGGTTTTCTGTTTTCTTTTCTGTATCTCTAAGCATCATTCTTTCCATTTTTTCCTTTCCGTGATTTATTTCTGTATATTTTCTATAAGCATAATCATAAGCATCTTTCTCTCATCTTGCATTCTGTCTGTATTTCCTCCCGGCATCGTCCTAAATATATATATTTGTGTGTGTGTGTGTGTGTGTGTGTGTGTGTGTGTGTGTGTGTGTGTGTGTGTGTGTGTGTGTGTGTGTGTGTGTGTGTGTGTGTGTGTGTGTGTGTGTGTGTGTGTGTGTGTGTGTGTGTGTGTGTGTGTGTGTGTGTGTGTGTGTGTGTGTGTGTGTGTGTGTGTGTGTGTGTGTGTGTGTGTGTGTGTGTGTGTTTCCATCGAGAATCATCGTAAGCATTTTTCTCTGACCTTGCTTTAATCCGCTGTGCTTCTTCCACGTATCATTAACCTTTTTTCCCAACCTGAGGAGGGTATGATGCCGGTACAGAATCAAGGAAGGAAAATGTACCGGAGATGGAGAGAAATCAACAGCATGCCAAGTGAAATTCCTGAAATCCACGCTTTTTTACTACAATATTCTAATTTCGGATTTTTTTTTTTTTAGTTAACACCTGACCTACTTACTGAACAGATATTTCCTATTTCTTACGCATTCAAAGAGTTTACGTGCGATATTCCTTCTCCTAAGCGATTTGCTTAATACACCTTACTGTCCTCTTCTGCATTTTATAAATAATTCCAACATCTCCATACTCTGCATAAATAACGTACAAAATGATATTAACCAGCCATATCCAAGAATAAATCGCTAAGGAAGAGTTGGTACAGAGCTTCCTTAGCCGATGAAGAACAGCCTAAACACCCCTCTCACTGCAGTCCTCTCACTTAATTCCTTCAGCAGAAAAATGCTGTTTGCAATTATTCTGGGCAATGTTAAACCATTTTATTCAGCTGAGATGTGATCCCTCGGGGTGAAGATGTCAGACACAGTCTCCATTAACCCCTTCAGCCCGAGAATGTACTTTCAATTTTATTCTGGTTGACATCAAACAATATTATTCAGCTGATGAGAGACTCCTTGGAGACACGTGGGTTAACTTCATGTTTTATTTATTTTAGACAGAAAACCTACACAGCCAAGAGTTAATCTCTTCAACTTCAAAGCACTGGACTCTTATCCTGGATTAGTTGATAATAATGTACACATCTCAACAACAACACAACAATTATTATGAACCATATGAAATAAGTAATACAGTAATATCTCATGGTTCGCATCCTAAGCCATAAGCGGGGATTAGGGGTACTTGCCATCTGTCTGTCTGCCATCGAACCCTTCTCTAAAGTTGCAGGACACGTCATTACCCAATTTACCATGCCTGTACAGCTAACTAACGTGAGTGTAGTTACGAAATGAATTTGCCTACCGTCTTCCTCCCCCTTCCACATCCACCTTCCCGTTGCCTCACATCTCTATATAGCCCAGTGTTTGCTACTGTTCTTATTTTTTTTTTTCCACAAACACTTACACAGGCTCTTTGCAGTAGAGGGTAAGAAGAGAGGAAATGTGAGGTATGGCTGAGGTGTATATGAGATGTGACAGTGTGTTGTGGTGTGGCATTTTAAGGCGTACGAGTGTGTGGTAATACGTGTGTGCATGATGTGGTGGTGTTGTGTAGTTGTGTATTCATTTGTACAAGAACTCACCTAGCGCCCTGTTCTTACCTAAAAAAAAATCTACAAACACCTGGGGCTAATAAAGATAATATATCGAGGCCACCATCCCATACACGTCTCTCTCCCTCCAGGATGTGCAAGTCTCAGTGATTCGAAGTTTCTCCCATTCAGTACCTCCACATCCTTCTTACTATTATTAAATTTGAAATCACGATAGGGGGATGGCAAAATTCTCTTTTTTTTTTTTTACCTGATTATTAAAACATACTGTGAAAAAAAAAACATGGCTGAGCTTTCCACTTCATTGCTAAATGCGTTACGTGAAGTATTATCTCTTTCAACCATTTCCTGTCCTCACAGGTACTTTATGCTATAAGCGTCATAAATTTAGGACTTGCCTACACCTTGCGGCACTCATTTGTAATATATAATAGGTCATTTACCGTCTTACTCACCCTCTCATCGTCAGCTTCTGAAGTATATCCTGATCTGCATATCCATTTTGTCAATCTCTGATTACCTGCTTTCCTTATAAGGCACAGCCTGGTCTCTCCTCTCCATCATACTGCTCCTACTTCCACACCTTCTCTCACTCACTCGTTCTTCATTCTGTCAGACTATCTCATCAGACATAATGTTCTTAAGAGCTTCAAATGCAGTACCTTTAACTTTTTTTTTCTTCACAGCATTCAAGGTCCAGCCTCATATTCATATGGCGCTGACGGCACCACGGAACCATTTTACCTTGACCAACAGTATAACCATCAATAATTATTTTCGGTGTCCAGTCCTATACACAGACTTGAAAACCCATTCCCCGAGGCCCAGCACTCCTCCTATGTGCCATAAACCTTCACATATGAACACTTTTAACGCTAATACCCACAGTCCATATTGGATACATGCTAAGTCTGCCTGACCAGGACTGATGTAATACTTATTGCGAATGGAGATATTTTTAAGACATGTCGGTGGGTCTTGTAAAAGAAGATCATTAAAATGTGTTTTCATGAAATTTAAATCATCAAGCACTTCCCTGCCCTAGCAAGGAATCCAAATCGTGCCCTTCCGGAAAGTAACCTCTTCTCAAAACCACCTGATCATCCACTTCTGTATTTCAGGATCAGCATTCTAAACCACGCAGCAATGCAGGGAGTTGGAAAAGTATCTGTGCAATAGTAGATGGAAAACGTGGCTGTGTACTGACTGGTATGTGTGTGAGGTGTGGCAGTGTGATGTCAAGTGTGGTGATATGAGGCACTGATTGTGAAATGTGGCAGCGTGAACTACAAGCAATGAATAGTGTGTATATGGCATGGTGGGATTACGTAAGAGAGTGAGATGCCTGTCAAGTGCAACTATGCAAGTTGCAGCAGCGGAGAGAGAGAGAGAGAGAAAGAGAGAGAGAGAGAGAGAGAGAGAGAGAGAGAGTGTGTGTGTGTGTGTGTGTGTGTGTGTGTGTGTGTGTGTGTGTGTGTGTGTGTGTGTGTGTGTGTGTGTGTGTGAAAATTTTCTCTCGCCCTGTACTAAAAAATCTGCATTCATATGAACCTATAAGACTATGAAATATAGTGCACACGATAATGTGCTAAACAACAACAACAACAACAATAATAATAATAATAATAAAGACGATGATGATGATGATGATGATGATAATGATGATAATTTATAACTCAGGACTAAAAAGTCAACAAAATAATCCCTTCAGTTCGATGACGTCAAATACAATTTTCTTTTTGCCATCCAACAATTTCATTCAAATAATGTTAGATACCTTATCCCCTCTCTCTCTCTCTCTCTCTCTCTCTCTCTCTCTCTCACGGCTTGGTAGCGTGAGAGTGGAGAAGCCTTGCATTTTGACACACCTGGAGAGAGGGACAATAGGCAATTTAACAGTAATCCACCAGCTTCTTATGCAACGAAACTCTCTAGAATTGCCGACCTTGCTACTCCCAGGTTTATCTCTGCTTGGTAATTAACTAAAATTTTACAAAGGATATACTGCATTCTTCCTGATTAGAGTACAGAATCCTGCCCAAGCACCAGTTTCGAAACATACTTGGTGTTAGAAAATGTGACGTAGATGAGACTACCATTATTTCATGTACACTTCACATCATGCTTCACACTGTCATGCTTCACATATACCTCATACACGCCTCACACTGTCAGACCTCAAACATACAATACACCTCACACAATCACATCCCACAGAACCTCACAGCACACCTCACACTGTCACACATACACACTGTATAGACTCACCTCACGCTTCTACATCCTACCCAACCATATCAACACAGTGATGTAGTTTTCCTTTCATTCCTGCGACCGACAGACAATTTTTTTTTAACCTGACGACAAATACTGAAAAGGTTAATGAATGCAAATGCTAACCACAACTAGTTTTCAGTCTCTTAATTCAAGTAGAACTGTCCGAGAATAACATGAATGGAATATAAAAAAAAAGTCATCGTGTTAAAAAAGTTAATAATATTCTACAAACATACTGCGCTTTACTATGGCTTGTCAGGCTAAATGTTGCTGGAGTCAGTTCCCTTAACCCATACTAGACCCTTCACAACCAGAAGGATTGGGATGAACAACTACTGATGATGATGAAGGGACGAAGGAACATGGTAGGTTATACAGAGCCACTTCCTTGAGGCAGGCAGTGTGCAGAAAACTTCTGTGCTGTGGTCACTGACATTTGTACGTTTTATCCAGCCAGGTCAATCTTAAAAAGCCAGAGGGTTAAAGTTTTCTGATATCTCGAAAGGACTGCATTCCATCCTAGGCTCCTGTCTTTATTGCAGTGTTACTCGTATGTTGCTCTACGTGTACTTCTACTGTCTCTATTGCATCAGACATTATTTCTCAGAACGCTGCCTGCATACTTCTACAATCACGACGGGCACGCAGCACCAATTTGTCCACAAACTCTCGCTCCTTTTCTATTCAGTTCGCCAATGCAAGAGTTAGCCGGGATTATCATTTCTTCAAGCATACAACATGTCTGATTACTCCGGAACAATCATGTGTTTCTCATTTTCCTTGCCCATGGCCTCCAGTCTTTTAGACGATGTGTGTCCAGGCATCTGAAACTAGCGGACTTTTTTTTCGGTTATTTCACTTTGTTTTGAAAGGAAAGTTATTGCAAACTTTATTCCAAAGAATAATCACCGACAGAAGTGCGATCCACCAGGCCCGCAGTAATGCTAATTGTCTCCCATCTTCGGCCGTGGTGAGAACGAGGTAGAGAGATGATATGAAGAGTACCTGGGGGACAGAGGATGAAATGGAGTGGTGGAAGTGAGTGACAATAAACTGCGTCTACTCTTCAGTCCCACGGCGTCTCTTCATTTGTTCTTGCTAATGCTAGACGATTTTGTTCACTTTGGGAATGCCGAATAGCAGTGAACTGGGAATAAAAAGGCAAAGGTTGTATCTAAACTCTTCAGTCGAAAAACTCTCGTCGGTTAAACAAAGTGAAGGGTTAACACAGGCTTGGAGGCGTTTCCTTCTTAGCCACCCTGGATTAACTCCGGGAACGAGCACTTGGTAGGCTAATAGTTTTCTCCCCTCGATAACATGGCTCACTGAGGTCGGGGGGATCAGGGCCGCTCCGTCACGCCCAGGGTGGTGTTTTAGCCGGCCCGACCTTGTAACGGAACCCTTTACAGCAGCAGTTGCGTTCACAGGAAGCGATGGGGCCGGAGCATCACCTTTTTTATAACGTCGAGTGTGGGAATCGTGCACGGAGGAAATGGCTGACTGGAATCTTCCCTCTCATCTTTTTTTTTTTAATACTTTTTTGGCATTTGCTTGTATGTCTGGATAAAGCAGTGTGGTACGAATGTTGTTTTTTATTATTATTTCTTATGATAATCTTACGAAGATTCTTAAGGCCACTTCCATATTTGCTGCTTCTTATTATGATGCTAACCAAAGACGTTTTTAATCCCTCGGTTTCCTCTTGTACAGTCACTTTTGGTGGTGATGCTGGCTAGCACACGAACCATTAACATGAGCAGTATTAAAATGGCTGTCACGGAATCCTTAGTCAGCTCCATACCACCCCACTGAAGCTTACCATGCCTTGGATTCTTCACTGAGATGCAAACCAACCAACTGAGGAAGCGGCTCTTACTTCCGACCATGCACTCTTTTCACGATCATGCAGTGCCACCAGAAGAGCAGACTGGTCACCTGGGCTACTCGTAAATGTTTAAGACTACAGCAACCTGACCTCAGATTCCAAGATATCGCATGGAGTGAAATGGGACTGCCTGTTACCAAAAGCGTTTATCATCCCACTGTTCCCTTACTATCCTTCACTGCGTTACTCATCCCACTGTTCCGTTACCATCCTTCACTGCATTACTCATCTCCCGTTACATTACTCATCTTACCTGACTTTATTTACATCTTATTGCATTTCTACCGCTATTTCATTCCTCTCCCCTTCCGTTACTCCTATTATTATATTCACTTTCCATTGTGTTGCTCATTTCCCATTCAGTTACTGTACTCATTTCCTACTGCACTTCTCATTTGTTACAGTATTACAGTACTCATCTTCCATTGCAATATTCATCACCCATTGCGTTACTTACGTTACTCACCTCCCACTGTGTTACTCGTTTCCCATTGTGCTACACAGTACTAATCTTCCACTGCGATACTTATGTCCTATTTCATTACTTACCACTATCTACCATTACGTATTCCCATTCAGTTGTGTTAATCATCTACTGTTTTTACTCTCTCTCTCTCTCTCTCTCTCTCTCTCTCTCTCTCTCTCTCTCTCTCTCTCTCACCCGTTCACCCCCTCCTCCTCTATCGTGGGATGATGAGAGGTCGCTGAGTGAGTGAGTGAGTAATGGGTAACCGCAGTAAACACGGGGTAACTTAAATGGTTTCCCCGGAGGCCTTTATCAAACTGCAGTACCCTTGTTACATCCCCACTAATAGCCTGTCAATAACCCATCACCGGTACTGATGGAGTGTAAATCCCTTCGGCACGGATGAAAGAAGCATTTTATTACTATTATTTGATGATGGATGGATGATGATGATGATGATGATGATGATTACTGTTGTTGTTGTTGCCGTTATACCTATCTCCAGGCGACATCTTTAACAAAGGAAAGACCCTCAGTACAGAAGGCTAGATAAGGCTGTACGGCCATATTAACACTGACATAGGGAAGATATAGGCAAATACCCATTTTCTGAGCCTTTTTCAACCTATGAATTCTTTGCCTTGTTCCTGATTGCATCCTAACAACACCTAATATTCACATTTTTTTTTTCGTTAGTTACCCCCCCAACCGTAGTATTACATACACCTAAGCTTAATCAAGTTTTTTTTTTAATACTTCGTCTGCATATTCCTCCAGGCTGTAGAGTTTTTCTTAAGAAGGATAATATCGACTGAAAACAAGATTATTACAAATCATCTTAGTCAGTAGCCTCAGATATTCTCGTTGTGCTTTACATTTTGGAACACAGGATGGAGGTTTTCTTATTACTCTCCTGTATATCCTGTTTCAAGGAGCATCTATTATTAGGAGTTATTTATTACCCTTCACAGGCATGAAGGCTCTTGTACGCAAAAGAAACCCGTCTGGCGTTGTTGGTGTGTGTGTGTGTGTGTGTGTGTGTGTGTGTGTGTGTGTGTGTGTGTGTGTGTGTGTGTGTGTGTGTGTGTGTGTGTGTGTGTGTGTGTGTGTGTGTGTGTGTGTGTGTGTGTGTGTGTGTGTCTTATACTACACAGTTACTTTTAGAATGCCCATAGTAATCAATCCCCTTGAAGTGAGATGCTGGTTCAAGAATGGCGACTTGTTCCAGACATGTGACTATTTTAACATTTGAATATTACCATAAGTACGTATTTGGGGTCTTCATCGATTTATTAAAAAAAAAAAAAAAAAAATGTATATCCCGTAATTTTAAAACTAATTATTCCCTGATTCTTAACTACACAATGATTACTGGAATTAACACTCAGGCTCATGTTTTCGCTCTCACTAGAATAAAAATTGTCTGGAGTTAAAAGGAACTGCATACTAGATTTGCGTCGACCATGAGGGGGATAAATATGGTAGATGAAGTTGCGGCTGCGCGTTGCTCTCAGGGTCACGTCGCTTAAACTTAAAAACTCCCATGGACTCCCACCGGTAGTAACTAATTTTCACATTACCAACACCCATACTCTCTGAAGCCTCGTCTGTGCGGCTGGAAAGCTGTGTCTTCACCTGTAACCTTAACTTCTGACCCTTTATGCACCAAAATATCATAGGTTAGGTAAATACTTGTTCGCGGAGTTTGTACTATGAAGACAAAGAGCGAATAAGTTTGTAAAAGGGTGATGGAGTGAGGTAGGGAAAGTTAGGTCTTATCTCCTAAACTATAAAAATTTCTTCAGTTTATTCTACTACAGGGGGATTATACACATCAAATAAGACCTCCTGTTATTTAAAAAAATTATTGTAACCTGTACGTAACCCCTTCAGTTTCAAATACATCTTAAACTAATGAAGTCGTCTGGACAACAAGTTTTAAAAGAAAAGTAAGTTGTCCGGCTCACGGGGTTAACGCGCACTCACGTAAAAGGTGTTCTTTGACGGACAGCAGACAGAGACGGAACGAATCTTGGCATACGGTACAGATTGCAAGTTAAATCATTCTGACAGCACCCCACTCATCTCGTTCGCAGGTCTTATAATCCTAGTGGTTGAGGTCGAGTCGTGCTGAATATCGCCGCTAGGGGCTGACCTTATAACACGCACGACCATAATATAGTTCATGGTGGAGAATCAGAAACCATAAATAAAACAAAACTATTGAAACAGGAATTTATCTCATGAAGCAGGTGGAGTATTCTATGGGTTTGTAGTTCTTGTTACCTCCAGACGATTTTCTTTACCCCAGGGAAGATTTTTTTGCAGTGAAGGAGAAAGGATGGCATTATTTTATCCCTCAAATTCGAAAGTCTCTCCTAAGGCTGAATAAAATTGTCTGAAAATGGCATGAATAAAGGCAAAAAAGAACGTGTTAACTCCCGGTTCATCTCTCGCCTCCCTCCTCCCCGCTACTCGTTCCCAAGGTGGAGGTCATGGGGAAGATGAGGAGGGAGAGAGATAGGGAGGGGGAGATGGAGCAGCAGGAGAGGAGCAGGGGGGAGGTGGGTGATTATGAAGGGAAGAATAGAGGAAAGAGGACAGGAAGGGAAACGAAAGGGTGCGGGAATAGGGTGTATGAAGGCGAGTGAAAGGAATGGGTGGAGGGGAAGTGGGAAGGATAAGGAGGGAATAGGGGAAGAAGGGGCGGCAAAGAAGGAGAAGCAGAAGAAGACTGAGAGGAGATAGGAAGAGTCGGGGGAAGGAAGAGTGGGGAGAAGGAAGAGGAGGAGCGGGTACAGGGAAGAAAAAGAACAAGGAACGAGGAGGGGGGAAGAGGGTAGAAGTAGGGAAAAGGTTAAAGAGCAGGGGAGGAAGGAGCTGTGGATTTTTTTTTTTCTTTTTTTTTTTTTTTGAGTGTGGAGGGCTATGAAGGAAAGAGTGACTTGCTCGTGGGAACGGGCAGTGCTGACTACTATGGGGGATCAAAGATAAACAAAGCAAACACTCTTGGTTTCCATAATGCGGTGATTAACATACACTACGAACAAATAAAATTATAGTGTTTCATTCATGAACAGATTTTGTGTGTGTGTGTGTGTGTGTGTGTGTGTGTGTGTGTGTGTGTGTGTGTGTGTGTGTGTGTGTGTGTGTGTGTGTGTGTGTGTGTGTGTGTGTGTGTGTGTGTGTGTGTGTGTGTGTGTGTGTGTGTGTGTGTGTGTGTGTGTGTGTGTGTGTGTGTGTGTGTGTGTGTGTGTGTGTGTGTGTAAAATTGAAATACTTTATGCAAAGTGAGAAATCGCTGGTACAGACAGAACAATCTGCAAAACAATATACTGATACTATAGTACATCAGTAAACGATGGCTCAAAAGACAGAGAGTAGCTGAAAGAACGGAAATTAATTGAAGGGGAGAAAAGCACAAACTGCGTAATGGTAAATGGTAAAATGAATAATGCAGGCTACAGTGATAACGACTGCTAGCCTGTGTAAAAGTCTAAGGGACAAGTAAACTGACTCTGATACCGACATGAGGGTCACGAGGAACTCCAGACAAGCAGATGAAACACGACCTTCACAGAGACCCTCAGAAGACTTCCACAAGCAAAAACCTCTCCAGCGAAACCGGAATCCAACAATTATTTCAGCAATAAATGATTCCACGGAAGCCATCACCCACCTCAAGGCTTTCCAGTGTGACTTCCCTCCCACACAGTAATCTATCTCAGGCCACCCAAGGGCACCGTTTTTGTAAAAGATCTGAACCCATATCAGCGATAAAATGATCTCCAAAGAGTTCACTATTATTACAGTGTTCTTGTCTTATTTTCTCACATACCGGTTAACTATTTACTCTAATTTAACTGTAAAGTGTTTGGTAGTAGGCAAACGTATACACATGAACCCTAATACTCAACTTAACCCACAGATTATTTGTGAATACGCCCCTGCTACTCCAAAGAAGTGCGTCCTTGGATGGGGCTCAGTCTGACACAAGCTCACCGTCAGCGTTTATTTACGGAGCCCATTTACACTCACATGTTTGGCCTCGAGGGCCTGCAGACTGGCGACGTGAAGGAAATACACGCACGACGAGAATAGTGCAATTTTCCAGCTAAAGCTTTGACCGTAAAGTATCATCCCCCTTGTACAAAGTTGTGTGGGATTAGTTTGAATGAAATGAGTAAGTTTTCCCACAAACCGAATGTCTTAATTAAGGTAGCTTTTAACCATTTGGCTTGGAAGAATTATCTCTGTTTAATAAAATGTCTACTAGAATTTCTTACATGGACTAAGCTGTCTCGTACCGGCCCAAATAAAATATTAGGTGCGTCTACAAGAGCTAAATAATTATCATTTGACTGCTAGGATCTGTCTTAGCTGATCTAATTCGTCTGACATTAATCTGAATTAAATGTATACTTTAATCCACAGCAAAGAACATTAGCATCTGGTATTAGCCTGAATATACGACCTGAGTGCGCGAGAGGTTAAGTATTTACTGCCGAGCTACTTTCCCCATCTGGAGACAATAGGTAAATCACAGCCAACTTAAACTACTAAAATTTCCCAGTTTTCAGTTAGAGGATACTACAGTCACCCATTGGGTGTTTAACCACTTCACTTCGATTATGTCTTACTTCAGTATATTCTTCCTACCTCCAGACGACTTCATTCAGCATACAGGCATCTCAATATTTAAAAAAAAAAAAAAAAAAAGCTGATGACATACTGGTATATACCGGTACTGTATAATTCCTCCAGCTCAAAAAGTTTTACCTGACCAGAAAAAATCCGTCTACAGACGGCAGGAATAATAACCTACATATATATATATATATATATATATATATATATATATATATATATATATATATATATATATATATATATATTTAAAAGACTCCTTCGGGCAGAAAGGGTTAAAGGTCACTCAGTCTCATTTGTCTACAGCAATTGTAGCAAGTAATTCTCCTGATCCTGAGTTTCTTATTCTGTTTCTGTATCCTATCAATCCCACTTGTTGGTCGGATAATGGGAGATGCTGATGATGACTGATCATCATCATTATGAGCTGCAAGGCTTCACTTACGAAAGGTGGCGTCTGGGTAACGGTAGATGGAGTGTAGTTGTAGTCAGCCATTTACAACTATGTTAAGCTGCACAATAAAGAATTTCACACTGTCGAAGATAGGCCTATAGCGAGGGCTATAACACCTTGAAGGAGATACGTCAAATAGTGTTTCTCATTCAGTCCCACACTATCCAGGTTACTATAAATAATGAGAGAGTATGCCGTAATCTTGCCTATGCGAGCTCGAACTCTACCTGAGAGAGAGAGAGAGAGAGAGAGAGAGAGAGAGAGAATTTGTGAATGATGTGTATTTGTATGTTTGTGTGCGTGCGCGCGCCCTTACATCCATGCATGAGTGTGCTCACGCTCGCACGTGCAAGTGTTGAGTGAAAGTGTTCGAAAATGCTTTTCGATCTTGGATATGGAACGTCGGTCGTGGGTGTATGAGCGTCGATGTCACTGTATAGGTGTGGAGGACGAGTGTGAAAGTGTAAGCGTCTCGTGTTGGCCTACCTGGGTGAACGTCCAATATAAGTACATACAGTAGACATTACAACGAACATGAAAATACGAACACTGGATATGAGTGTAGGAACAACGAACACGCAAATATGAACACTGAATATCAGTGTCTGTACAACGAACATGAAAACATGAACAATGAATATGTGAGTGTATGAACATCGAACATGAACATGCGAACACTGAATATACAAGTGTATGAATACTGAACATGAAAATACGAACACGGGATATACGAGTGTACGAAAATCGAACACGAGGCTATGAACCTTGAATTTTAAGTGCAAGCCATGAACAAAGAGCTGAAGAATGACCTATACACATCAAATATAAGTGTATAAATATTCAACATGAGACTAGGAATGTTGAATATGAATGCAAGAATATCGCGTATGAGAATATGAACGTGGAATACGATAGCGTGATTATCGAACATGAGAATATTAACGTCCACTATATGTGTATGAGCGCTGAATGGGCCTATGTAATTATCGAAAAGGTGAGCATTAATATTGAGTGCGAACTGGTTAAGTCGAATAAGCCTGTGTATAAGTCATGTGTACACAGCTACAGTTCAGTATGCTTCGAGTGTGCTTATAAAGGAATGTTAACTCCTATGCTGTAAAAGCCTCCTCCTAAGCTAATAATTTAAATAAAATGAAAAAAAAAATAAAAAATAATAATAATAATAATAATATTAATAATAATAATGATGATAACAATAATAATAATAATAATGATAATAATAATAATAATAATAATAATAATAATAAAATAATAATAATAATAATAATAATGATGATGATGATAAGTAAATAAATAAACTAATAACGCAATGGATCAAAATAAAAAAAATCATCATGGTGGAAGACAAAATGAAGGTTTTGTAATTCCTCCACAAAGAACAGCTTTCTAATCTGAGAAATAAATCTGCCATAGAGGTGCATGAATAAAATGGAGGGTCATAGCAGCGAAAGAGCCGAATACAAAACTAGAGCCAACACTACCTGCTCCTCCCTTCCCAGGTTGATGGTTCCAGTAACACACCAAGGCTCACGACACCCTGCTGAGTTCTGACCCCACCCTCCACACAGCACATGCCTAACCTCAATGGTGGTGCGAGGATGTGGAGCGTGTGGAGTACATGCGGAGTGGAGGTCTTGAAATGTGATGAAATGGCTATTATGATGCGGTGGAAGTGTGATGGTGGAGGTGTGGAGTGCATGGTGAGAGAGATGTGTGGCGTGCATTGTGAGGCAGGTATGTGGTATTCATGAGACAGTGGGTGTGTGGAATCCATGATGAGGTGGATGTGGAGGAATGAATGACGGTGTAGATGTATGAAGTGCAGCAGATGTGTGAAATACATATTGAGGCAAAAGTGTGGAGGAGAGAAATGGATGTGTGTAGAGTATGGTGAGGTGGAGGTGAGATATACAGAATAACATTGACATTATAATGAAAATTCTGCGTGGAATGCATGACGAGACGGATATTTGGAATGCATGACAAGGTGGGTGTGTGGAATGTATAACAAGACTGATGTGAGGAGTGCATTGTGAAGCAGATTTGTGACGAATAGGAAAAGGTGGAAGTGAAGAATGCAAGGTAAAGTCGATCAGTGGAATGCATGATGAAATGATATGAGAAATACATGGCAAGGTAGATCTTTGGAATTTAGAAACCAGGACAAGGTGGATGCGTGGGGTGGAAAGAACGGAAAGCAGTGTCTGGAGAAAGCCTTAGGATGCAATCAAGTCATGTGAGGAATATGACGGGAGAAATCACATTAGGCAAAACAATGCGACTGGATGAATAACAGAGGTACCCTATGGAAAGTGTGATCTGAGTGGAATAATTGGAGTGGAATAACAGTATGCAGGTGTGGAGGCTAAGTGGAGAGAAAAACGGGGTGGAAGAATGGCTGGCGGGAGGAAGAAGGCACGCATTAGTGGCAGTGGAATGTGGAGGGGCGCATGACGGAGGGTGGAATTAGGTGGAATGATAAGGTACCACATCACGGGGGAAAAAGTTTATAGTGAGCGGAGGAGAAAGCGCCGGGTTAGAGGGATGGCGTGTTCCTGTGCCATATTAACACTCCGACTGCGCTGGGTTTCTCCGAGCTGAATAAATCGTTTAACATGGATGGAATAATAAAAAAAAAAAAAATCCTAACTCTCAGCCAAAATAAGGGTTTCTCAGACCTTATCATCGACTGATATTACCCACAGTAAAATATAATGTTCGAAATCCTCAGCACAAACTTATGCCTTAAAAGGGTGTGATTTTTTTTTTTCTTGAAACTATCAAACTATTTTATGAAGCCCTTGTGGGGGGACCTGTCCTAAATAAAGGATGCCATGGAAGAGGACCGTATGAAGAGGTGACTTAGGTGAAAGTCTTTGGTGATGCCGGATTGATTAAACGTCTCAATACTTTTTTTATCAATACGTCTTTTAGATAACGTTCTTGCTATTATCAGGCTATTTTACTCAGCATGGGAGAGACCTCTTGTAGCGAAGAGATTAACTTCCTCTGTGTTAGATTTTCCTATCGTGCTTACGTTCGCCCGGCAGCAGCGAGAATACAGCAGATGAATGAACATCAATATTCATTTCTGGGCCGATGAAAATACGGTAGCAAAGGAAAGAAAATGGAAGAATGAGTTTTTATCATCGATATTTTACCATATGGATCAAGAGTCAGCTTTTATTCCCGATTTTTTTTTTTTTTAACACTAAGAATGAAATCTCAGAAATAAAAGTCCAGCTCTTGAATCTTGTTTCCCTTGTTACCATCCATACACCAGTTAAAGTTGAAATTCCAGTGAAAGGGAAAAAGAGCTCGTTCCGAACCTGAATGAAATCACCTGGAGGCAACCACAGAAAAAAAAAAAAAAAGTGCATCATCGTAATAAAGGGAGTTAAACACGGTAACCAGCTACAATTGATCCTTGAACGACTGACGTGGTACAACTATATTTATGTGCAAGACTATGATTGAGGAGGGTAAGGGTACACTGTAATTGAAGACTGCTTGTTGATTGGAGTCGTCGAGGCAGTGGTATATTAGGAGAGTAATTGAGGGAGTAGCGGAAGTCTAAGTACACGTTGCGGGACGATTACATAATGTGGAGAGTACATGACGTCTGAGAGTACACGATGTGGGGAGGACATGACGGGGAAGAGTACGCTCGATCAAAAAAAGTTCCGGTGCATATTCCGAGTGAAACAATATGACATCACAAACGATGGATTTTGCGAGGTGCACTTTGAACCAACCCCACGCTACTACCTCAGCATTTTGATGGATATATTGCAGGCTTGAGACATTTTCTGTTATATCCTTAGTAAGTCTGAAAACATATTAACTTTTCTGGACATCCCGAGTTCTATCCATCTCTTATCAACATGATGCAAAGAGTTCAGTACACAAGAGTACCTGATATGAAGAAGTACATCCTGTCGAAAGTACAGAATATCACATGAAGTGTACATGCCATAAGAACTACATTACGTAAAGAGTACATGCTGTTGGAAGATCATGAAGTAATATGTACATGACGTAGGAAGTGCATGGCCCAAGGAGTACATGACGTGGGAAGTAAATGACAAAGAGTACATGATACGTGGGAAGTACATGACCTAAAGAGTACCTGACCTGGGAAGTACATTACATGGAGAGCACGTAACCTAGAAAGCATATGTTCTAAAAGCGCACGCTATATGAGGTGGGATGTACAGAACATGAGGAGCACATATCGTGGGAAGTACATGACGTGAAGAATATGTGAAGATAGTACATATCATGGGAAGTACATGACATGAAGAATATATGAAGGAAGTACATATGGGAAGTACATAGAGCTGAATTACTGTGCATAATCAAGATAAAGGATTACAATATTTTCATTATCCTGTGACTGCTCTAGATAGTCTTCAGTGGGGGACCGATACAAAGATCAGGTATCGTAATTACATGTAAAGAATATTAGGTTATTACAAGCACTTGAAACCCGTGTGCCTACCTGTCGAAAGGGTAATCTCAGACAAAGGTTGTGTGTGTGTGTGTGTGTGTGTGTGTGTGTGTGTGTGTGTGTGTGTGTGTGTGTGTGTGTGTGTGTGTGTGTGTGTGTGTGTGTGTGTGTGTGTGTGTGTGTGTGTGTGTGTGTGTGTGTGTGTGTGTGTGTGTGTGTGTGTGAGAGAGAGAGAGAGTAGATATCAGCCTTACACAACAGTACCATCATTACCAAACCAGCAAGACCCCTTCAAGCATGCAAAGTCAAGGCGAGGAACATGTGCCGCACAAGCCCGGAGACTGAGTCATTAACGACCTCTTATCTTTCTCTCGTCTTTCTTCTGCCAGACTACTTTCTTCAGCTCGATGATGATGATGATGGGGTAATGATGGATAATGACAGGCAATGATGGGGTTAATGAAAGCTGCATATAAAATCCCTCTAGTCTGAAAAATCTACTCTTAGCTAAATCACATCGTCTGGAAATAGCAAGAATAAAATAAATGACAACCTCGTGCTGGAAGGACTAATGTTTGGTTGCACATGGTAAGAATATCACACTGCAATATTTTTTCTTGCATCAAAATATTTAGCAATTTTGCAGGAAATAAGTTCTAGTGCATAATAAAAAGCTGGTTCTTAGCAGTCACCACAGATGCAAAGATCGGCCAACGGTGATGCGTAATTAATCCCTTCAGTACGATGGTATACCTTAATTTTATTCATCCAACTTCTAGGTGGTTATGCTGAGCTTTGAGGACATGTCTTATAGTGAAAGGGCTAATGGAGGGTCACCTAAAGCTTCCAGTTCGAAAAGCCTATCCTAACCAATGTAAAATAGTATGTAGGGAAAGAAAAGGAAAGTGAAGGAAATGGGAGAGAGAGAGAGAGAGAGAGAGAGAGAGAGAGAGAGTCGTCGTCGTACTAGAATGGCTAACATATTACTATAACGAGGAAAACATTGCTCATCATTGGTTTCTAACACATTGCTCCACACGCCACACAGCATTACTGCACAATACGGTAAGCACTGACGCACAGCCAGGTCAACTCTCTTTGCTGACATCATTAGCCATCATCCATTCAACCTTTCACCCCTATGACGCGCATTTCATTTTTAAGGCACCATGAGACGATTTTCCTCAATTTTAGGAGGGATCTGTAGTAGTGAGATGGTTAATGAAGGCTACATCCAACCCCACAAGATTCAAGGGCTTCCCTGAGGTGAACAAGAACGTCTGGAGAGAGAGAAAAAAAAGGCAGCGGAGTGAAAGGGGTAATATACTCGTAAGTATAACATTGTTCAGCACTTCGGTTAACTCGACTATGCAAAAGCTATTAAACTAAAACATAAAGAAAATAAAACTCCCCTACTTACAGAAATTAGGCCACACCTCGATTGCACACCACCAAACATCAGCATCGCAAAGTGAAAAGGTTATTATACCTCTTTAGTATGTTCTGCACTCCAATAAATGCCACTAGGAAAAGCAATTATAGTACAGTCAACACTCCTTACGTACAGAAATTTCAACAACCCGAACACGCACCTCAAGGTATCAGCATCACAGGGACGTCATCCTCTTGCCTCTGCTAGGATGCCACAACAGCAACTTCGTTCCTCTATGTGCACGCTGCCACCATCATCATTTGGCTCGCTCATTTCACGCGTATGGTTCCAAATACTTCCCTGTTTTTCTTCCGGCCTCTGGTTCACAACAATTGGCTTTCTTTGTGGTGTACAGGGAGAGCGATGTTCAAATGTTCACTTTGGCAACATCACGCATATTGTTCGATGCCCTTTCCTGTTTTCTTCCTGTCTCTGGCTTGCGCGTTTATCTTAGTGGGATACACGGACAGCAAGAGAGGTTCAGATATTCACTCGGGCAATTTCTAGCATATTTTGTCCAGTTATTTCACGCGTATGGTTCCAGGCACTTCCCCGTTCTCTTCCGGCCTCTGGGCTCACGGGATTATCTTAGCGGCGAACAGGATGAGACTGAGTGATGGAGGTATTCCTTCGGTAACGTCACCGTTCACGAGTATGGTTCAAGGCACTTCACTGTTTTATTACGGCCTCTTACTCGTGGTTAATCTTTAAGACGAAACGGAAAACACCAGATATCTTAACATTTTATATTCCGTATCTGCTTATTCATTCAGATCCATCACTTTTTTTTATCACTCTTGCTTCCACCGTATAATTTTTATTCATCTTTGGTCGGAAGCCTCCTAGCACAAGAGTTACAAAGTCGCCTTTACTCTTTCAATTCTTGCTTTCTTCCTCTCTTGCTAACACTAGACTATTATATTGATTTTGAAGAAATTCTTTTCTGTGTAAAGGTTGGGCAGTCTCATACACCGTAGTCCTTTCAGTTCTACGACATTTTCAAATTTTATTACAACCATACGATTTGTTCAGATTTTTCAAGGCTTTTCGTAGCGCAGAGTTTAACATACTTCGCCTCATACTGCTTGCATATAAACAGGACTGTACTTTTCTTCAACGTCAGATGGCTCTATCATAAGTTTTTGCAGCTTTGTGTGTTTTTGTGAGGCATGGTGTCTATGTGCAAGTACTATCACCTTTGCTAATTATATGTAAGCGTCAAAATCAGCAATACTTCTATGAGACACTAGCACGGCCACACACAAGAAATTATTATACAGTGGATGCAGATAAGTAGTAGTAAGCAGCTCATGCATACTACTAGTTAAAATCACCATCACTTCTCAGTCATTATTATTTAAACTATCGTCAAACGCAGTATAAGTATCTAATCTCAAAAATGTAAAATAGAATAAAGGTTCATAATCTCAATGGAAATCAGCAGCCAGAAATAGTGCGCGTTTACGCATGTGGAGGTCTCACAGAGGACGAGGAGACAGGGCCGGCACAACCATTCCCCCTCACAGCCCAACACACACTGGTGCACCGCACATTACCTCGACTTAACTCCCAGCCAGACTCCCTCTCTCTCTCTCCTTCTCCCAGCCACAACAGTCTTACTGCTTCCGAAACAGGTGGTCATCTTTCATTCATATACCCGGCACGCGCCCCAAAACAATGATCATTTACTAGCCTTACTCTTTGAAATGCTACGACGTCTCCTGAAAGTTCATTCTTGTTTTCTGCCTGATCCATTTCACTTTAGGGGGAGACGTTTCGAATTAGAGGTTCGAAACTTCGGTATCCCCAGTCTCAGCTTCAGCAAATTCGCTTGATGAGAGCACATGTAAGATGAAAAATACTTCAACGTAGTGAAGTAATTAATTTTCCCCCCCAGTTCCTGCCAATT
The DNA here is from genome assembly GCF_032717465.1 of Coenobita brevimanus. NCBI lineage: Eukaryota > Metazoa > Arthropoda > Malacostraca > Decapoda > Coenobitidae > Coenobita > Coenobita brevimanus. The sequence goes on from NC_137008.1 coordinate 56,052,760, forward strand.
AATAAGTGGTTCGTATCTAGTTGAAACACCGACTCCTGTGGGTGAAATGCTGGTAAAAGTTTTTGAGTAACTTCCTTTTCTTTGTTGCCTGAACGTGACTGTTCCTATCCCATAAAATACTGTACTGTTCATGCATGTCGCTTTAACTTCTTCAGTCCGATGACTTTTTATCCATGGTATCTCCAGACGATTTTATTCAGTTTATGCTAGACTTCTTGAACTGGAAAGGATATATATCGCCATAGTTAATCACTTCAATCACAGGGAGCTCTCCTTTTGCATTTAAAGAATTATCATTAAGTAACACCGAGAATGAAACAAGAATAACTCTACTTCCTCCTCTCAAAATTCTCTTTCTCGCCGTCTTTTCCTTCTGGTGTTCTATCCATCCGTCTAAGGTGGTAGTCTTCACAACATTTTTGTTTCTTTCCTTGTCATGGTCGTGAATAATACATGGTAAATCCAGACTGGCGGGGACTGTATCACTATGTACTTTCATAATCTACTCAGAGAAACAATGGAAGAGACTCTGTTGTATATATACCTTTTTCACTTTGGAAAAAAAGTTATATTCCATTAGAATTCAAAAGAACTCCATACATCTTCAGTCCGTACTGTCCAGCCGGCTGTACAGGCCACCTGAATGTTGTCTGTACAGGCAGCTTCAACCAAGGATTACAGCCTTGGCCGGGCTGCAGATTTCCTTTCTGCATACCATTTTTGCACTAAGCGCTAATTTTCATAAATTTATCTTTATCTAATCTAACCTAACCTAACAGATTAACCTACTTGACTAACAAACTAACCTAGCCTCATACTATGACAGCAAACCTGACCTAACCTAAACATTCTTGGATACGAACAAGTGCAAAAATCAGCAGCCGGACTGCAACCCACACATGCCCTGTTTTGCCTCAGCAGGCCGGTTTGTGCAGACGACAGGACAGGCCGGCCTTAGCATGTTTGGGTTCCTTAACTTCTCGTGACCATTTATGACTTTTTGCGAGTCACACTAGGGGAGCTTGGGGGATTTTTTTTTGTTGCAGCCACTGCGATGAACTTTAGGATAAGGCTTCTGATATATATATATATATATATATATATATATATATATATATATATATATATATATATATATATATATATACAGTATATATATATATATATATATATATATATATATATATACAGAGAGAGAGAGAGAGAGAGAGAGAGAGAGAGAGAGAGAGAGTGTGTGTGTGTGTGTGTGTGTGTGTGTGTGTGTGTGTGTGTGTGTGTGTGTGTGTGTGTGTGTGTTTACACAGACAGATAATTACATGTAGGTATACAGAATGATAGATGATACATAGACGGATATAGACAGATAGACAGATACACAGATAGATAATCAGATACAGATAGATGAAGATAGACAGACAGAAAAGTGGTTAAGTAGATTCATTCATTCATTCATTGCCAGACGCCATATATCCCAAACGGGGTGGCCAAGGGCTTAGAGTTAATTGTTTTACAGGGAGGGGCACTAATCCTCCACCAACCCCACTTGACACGTAGGGATGCCAACAGCATCTGGTGTTCCCAGGCGGTCACCCATCCAAGTACTAACCAGACCCAACGTTGCTTAATACCTACGGAAATAAACAGAGAAAGAAAAATTGATGTAAACGAACAAACAGAAATACAGAAAACCACAGGCCATTAAGGGCGCCTGTGTTAGTTGACCGTGAATGAGAGCCTGTTTCGCTGTCTTTGTAACACGATACACACCCGCTGAACCTACCTGGCCTAAGCTCTCTCGGCCCTATTATTAAAACGTTCACTGAGGGGATGCTGTTATTATTATTATTATTGTCAGTAGTAATAGTAGTAGTAGTAGTAGTTGTAGTAGTAGTAGTAGTAGTAGCAGTAGTTTTCTTATTACAGAGAAGGGTTTAATGAACAGTAATATCCGACACCTCAACTTCCATAAATCCCTTATGCTGTATAATATTGTCAGGAAATAGCAAGAATACACTACAAATTAAGTCAAAGGGCTGAAAGGGTGAACAGAACTGCGCGGACGGCATTTTCTCTCTCTCTCTCTCTCTCTCTCTCTCTCTCTCTCTCTCTCTCTCTCTCTCTTGCTACCACTGGGCAATTTTACTCAGGTTAAGAACAATTAATCTCTCCTGCACAACGATGTCATTCTTGTCGTAGTCTTGTTACCCCCAGAAGATTTTATGCAACTTGAGAAGAACCACTGGTAAACGTAGTGAAAGTGTTTAATTTCACTTCCCTGACAAGTATCACTGCCTGCTAGTCATTACAAGTGTCTCAACTCCAAAAGAACTTCAACCCTTCACTCCCAGGACCTTTCTTTTATTCTTGCTCTAACACTATACTCCTTTTACTCTAACTTGGCCTAAAACTCCACCTCTGTGTCTTGATTGCAGAGCTGAAACAAAAAGATCAACACCAGAATACAACGCTAGTCACGACGAAGTGCTATGAGAGGGATGCAGAGCCATTGTATTTCTTGTTCTGCCACTGAGCTACGTGAGGTAATAAGCAGCAAAAGGCGAAGAATCTGGGTCACGTTACGGTAAAAGAACTATAAAGGATTACATTCAGCTAGGGGGAGTTATCTCGTAATGTAGAGGATAATGAAGTTTATCTCTAATACCTCCAGTTCAAAAAATTCATACTAAGCTAAAGAAAAACAAAATCTGGAGAGAAAAAGAAAGAAAATGCGTGATCGGGCACAAAGGGGGATTAATAAAGAGAAGCCAACCAGAAATGAATAGGTAAATAAATCATATAAATTAGGATAAACGACTTGATATTAATTGACTCTCAGCAACAACAATGACCACAAGAAAGAGGCTGCACAGAGGCCTGAGCTACTCGATCTGTTTTCATTAAGGGAACAATAATGCTGGGCCATATATCACTGAGATGGATGGCCCTCGACTCGGATGGAGGGATAAAATGGAAGGGAACATGAGGGAAGGTGGCTTAGACTGGCAGGAGGGAGGTAACCACTTCAGTGCGATGACCTTTTGTTATTATTCCTACTGCCAGACGATTTCATTCAGCACAGGACAGTTTCTGGTGGCTAAAGAAAAAATGAAAGCTTTACGTAACGCTTACAGATTGATAAGAATATCTCCGGTCCAAGTAAATCGTCCGGGGATAATAACATGAAGATGAAAAAATACAGGAAATACAGTACGTCCTTCGACTGAACGGATTAAGATGAATGATGATAGAGGAGTTTGGGGGCCTTTTTGTTCCAGTCGTCCGAGATAAACTCTGGGGTTAGGCGTCTGACAATAGAACAATATAAAATAACTCGCTCTATCCTCTCAAACGGAGATTTCATGGCATTTAGTGTCCAGGTTTAGTAGAGAGAGAGAGAGAGAGATCAGAACTCAGCCTGCAGAAGTTGACTTTACATCCAGGTCCCAAACAGTGTTCCTGGGTGAAGAGGGATGCAGGGGTAGCAGCCTTTTCTAAGTCTGATCTTCCCAAAATTCGAACACAAGTTCTTCCATTTATGAGCTGGATGTGGTAACCAACATACCACCCCTCACCCCATTCCACATCTCTCAGGATGATGCTTTAGCTCCAGATGGTTGAGTGCTAGGAACAAAAATTTTAATGATCATTCAGTGTTTACAGAAAATCAAAGGCTCCATAAAAACAAATAAGGTATTAACTATTAACTCTTAGTGGATGGGAAGTCATCATCATCATCATCATCATCATAACTCTGCCTTTCCACCGGTCAGTTTGTTTATCTGACGGAACTGGGCCACTTCTAAAACTTCGGTATAAATTTCTGGTTGCGTGAAGTTCGAGGAGCCTTAGTTATGAGGTATGAATGAGTGTCCTTGGTTACTAATCAAATCGCCCCTCCAGTCTGACCACCGTACACTTAGCCATCAACTGACCGGAATGGAAGTTGGAATCTATCAGGTTAGAGACAAACGCACTATAATACACAGGGCAGACGGGATAAAGAACGGATGCAGGAAAGTAAAAAAGTTAAGAGATCTATTAAAATATATGTCTAGTAAAAGACGCACACATCCTTCACTCATTCAAACACTGGGAAGTCTTAATTCACGAAATCGTTCAAAGTAAGTAATACGAATGTAGGTAATGGAGAGGGACGCCTCCGTGTGGTGGCACAAATGTTACCAAAGTGCTGCGCATCTTGGTCCCTCAGCTCCCTCCCTATCTTCTGAAATGGGGATGCTGAGTCATATGAGGGGCAGTGCACCGGGTTCATGATCAGATAAGCCAAGGTTCACAACAACAAATCAAAGTTAAAAACTACCCACAAGGATGTGGCAAGTTTTAATAATAATAATAATAATAATAATAATAATAATAATAATAATAATAATAATAATAATAATAACAACAACAACAACAACTGCAATTAATGTCATTAAGATTTATCATGAGATGGCTACTCGACACTATCTAACCCCTCCGAGCATTCTAGCTGACTTTGAGCTACTACCATATGATTTATTACCCACCCTGCCGCACCCTCCACTATGAATCAAGCGCATCCCACGACGCTAATGTTTTATTAAATTAACGTGCTCGAAGCCTACACCGCAGGAGATCGATCATTCTACATCCACGATACTAACGTCCAAATGAAATGACGTGCTCGAAGTATTTAAGCTGAAGCCTAAGAAACACCTCACGATTGATCAATAAACACACGACACCGAGGTTGGGGAAGGGGGGAATTACCTACTCGATACGTTGAAGATGATTTACTCGATATGCAAAGTGTATGGAAAAGCAGCACCGATGTTCACTGGCGCTGATATGACGGACAGTGGGAAATGTGGCAGTCAAGGGCATCTGACAGGGATATAAATGAAGGCACTGTAAATGGAGGTTCCGCTGACCGTGAAAGGTAGGGCAACACTCCAGACTGGTTACGAACGGTCATAAATATCTACGCAGTCTTATTCTCACACTAACTCTAATGCAGAAGACGCAGGTGATGTCGTCAGTATTAAAATGGCCCTATTTTGCTATTTGTTAAAGGTCTCTATATTTAAAGAAGGGTTCGAAATACTCTCTTTTTCCCACATGTCGTCAGGATTGGGCATACATTCCTGTTGATTCATAATATTCCAGCTCAGTCACTAATACTGCCTTCATCTCTGTTACTTCTTAAACTTCAGTTCAATTAAACGTTTTGTCTTCCGTCAGCAGTCAGAAATATTAATCCTACTACCCCTCAGTATTTTAACGTTTATTTAATCTTCTTCCTGCTGCCTCCAAGCGATTATATTCAGTTCAGGAGATTTTCGAGCTGGAGGGTTTATATAATACTTCAATAATTACTCTCTTCGTTACTCATAGCTAAGAAAGAGGTGCTATATAGTGAACCTGCCAAGTCCACGAGTATGCGGTCCTGTGGCCTTGTTTTGCTAGGGAAGTGGTTGACGCCAGCTGATGGTGGCGTAACCTACATGATGGTGAGTGATGATGATGATGATGATGTACGGGGTGGGGAGGAAAGGAGGGTCAGAATTCTCTCTCTCTCTCTCTCTCTCTCTCTCTCTCTCTCTCTCTCTCTCTCTCTTTCTTCTCTTTTCTTCTCCTTCCCCTTCCCCCTCCTTTTTCTGTAGTTCCCCTCTTCTTTCAGTCTTTTACCTTGCATCTCCTTGTATAGCTTCCCTCCTTTTTCCACCTCTTCCACTTCTCTTATCCCCTCTCCTTTCTCCCCCTCTTCTCACGATCTCCCTGCCTCCCGCCCTCCTCTTTCCACACCTCTCCCTCTTCCCATTCCTTTTCTCTGTCTGGCTCATCTCTTCCCACTCCCTTCCTTACTTCACCCTTCTATCTTACCTCTTTCTTTTCACACTTTTCCCTCCTCCTTCCTCCCCCCTCTCTTTCTGAATCTTTTTACTCCTTCCAAATGCATCCCTCTCTTCATCCCTCCCCGCTGTGTGACTCCCCCTTTCACTTCCCCCTCCCCAGTTTCCTCTTCCCGTTATCTTCCCGCTCTTTCTCCCCTCCTATATACACCTCCTTCATTTCCCTCCCCCCTACTATATATCGGACTCCCTTCCTCTTTTCACATCCATTCCTTTCCTCACTCCTCCCTGTATGATGTTCTTTTCTTCCCATCCCCCTCCTCAATTTCCCTTCTCCGTTACCTTCCTCCTGTTTCTCCTCCTTTCTCCACACCCAATTCTCCTCCTCCACTCTTCTCTTTATTAATCCTCTTCTCTTTCCACACCCATTCGTCTCCCCACTCCTTTCCCCTTCCCATTTTCCTTCCGTATCTCTCTCTCCCCACCTTGTCTCTGTATTGTTTCGTTTCCTCCCCCTCATTAATTCCCCCTCCCACTCCCTCTCCCCAGTTTCCTCCCCCATCCCTCTCCCCTTCTCCTCTCCGTGCGTGCTTCCCCTTCCCCAATTTCCTCTCCCCGTTACCTCCACGTTTCATCCCCGCACCAGCACCTCACTCGCCGGCAATGACTGGTGATCAAATAACTGCCTCCAGCCCAAACACACCAGGTCGTCCCCCGCATCATATGACACCACACATCAGGGGTTAGGGAGACGCTGAGCAACTGCCTGACGGTGATCGAGTCATGCAGAAGCCATGTAACTGCTTATGGACATTTTATATACACTTTCTAGGTGATGACGAGGGACGCCTTCATGTGATGGCACCGATATAACCAGACGGATCCACTACCCGGACATACACACTCCCCTCATTTCCCTCCCTATCCCCTGAAAGGCAGACGGTGGACTGGAGGAGAAGCGAGCAGTTTCTTCATGCAATTTGCGTGGTTCACATCCAGATGAACCTAGAGTTACAACAACAACTACAACTAAACATTTTCTTCATATTTTTAATCAGATCTGACGATGCGATGGCGAGTACGCAAGGTAAGTGGTTGGAAATAGTAAATAAACAATGAGATAAAAGCGTAGGCGGAAACAGATCACTGAAATTCTTAGCAGTATCATTATCACCGTTATCATCATCATCATCAATTATCCCACCTTGTTTTTCCCACCCACAGGTGTACATATAAATATTTCTTACTTAAGGACTAAAAGAGAATAAATGCTCCAACTCAATAAGGCCATTTTGGTACAAGGCGGACTAATGACTGTGATCAGAGAAAACCATGAGAGTTTTAGAAATTGTTCATCTATATATCACCCATGACGTTCCCAAGCTGACGCCACTGTGTGAAGACAACCAGTGTGTTGAACTTGACTGTGGCGGATGTACAGTCGTGTTCAATAATCAGTTTACAAGTCCGAGGCTGCAAATTACTGAGGCGAAATTACTACCGTGACACCTTTTCGAACCTGTTACAGTATTAGTAGTATTTTTGAAGGAGCGAGATACTAAATAGAGACGCCTCCATAATGGTAGTGACGATGTACCCGGATGGAGGAGCTTCCCAGTTCGACAAACGTTCATGAACTCCCTTCCTGTCCCCCAAGAGGAGGATGGTCGGCTGCAGGAAAGGGGTTACTTCAGCCTGCAGTCCAACTGGTTCACATTCAGATGAACCTGGAGCAACACCACCACCACCTACAACAACAAAAACAACAACAACAATTTCAAGACAATATAAAGGAACTGTTGATCATAACCGCAAACTGAGATTCGAGTTTTAAGAAAGATCTACCATATGATACCGAAAAATCGTCTGCTGATGTCAACAATAAAATATAAAGGACGTCACATGGGTTATGCAGCTAGTTTATTGATTCTTTTCCGCTAACCATCTCTTTGGTGGATACTGCTTAAACCTTAAAACGACAGAAAGCCACTCCGAAGCTTTATAAAATCTCTTAGAGATGTTTAACCGACCCAGTGGTAGACTGCTTAAAAAGAGCATGACAGAATGATCAGCATAACCAGTCAGCAGAGTTCATAAATTGATGAGATACCCTCATAATGAAGAATTTCATCTCTTCGGTCCAAGCACTTCCTTTTAAATTTGGTCTAACTAAATTATTATACTTAACCGAGGGGTCCTCTTTCGAAGTGAAGGTGTTAATAAAGGCTATATCTTACCCCTCCAGCCCGAAAAGTCTCACCTAAACTAAAAGGTAAGGAGGAGAGGGCAAAAACAAAACGCACAGGACATCCTTGGGCTGAAGGGGTCTAGGCCGTAAGAGAGGATATGAACGAGCGAGCCTAAATGTGGGAGAGAGACTGTTATTCCCTGTGTTAATGCTTCCGCCAGGGGAGCCGCGCGGGCCCTGCGGTATCCTGGCCTGGGGCGAGATGGAGTGAGGGTGGTGAGAGGAAGTGCAGATGGGGTCACTCTCATCACCTCCATGCTCTTACACTCATTCATATCATTTTTCACCTCTCTCTTGCGTCATCATCACTCTGTCTGCCTCATCACACTGCCTGCATCATCACTCTGCCTGCCTCATCACACTGCCAGCATCATCACTCTGACTGCCTCATCTCTTTCTTGCATCATCATCACACTGCCAGCATCATCACTCTGCCTGCCTCATCTCTTTCTTGCACCATCATCACACTGCCAGCATCATCACTCTGCCTGCCTCATCTCTTTCTTGCATCATCATCACACTGCCTGCATCATCACTCTGCCTGCCTCATCTCTTTCTTGCATCATCATCACACTGCCAGCATCATCACTCTGCCTGCCTCATCTCTTTCTTGCACCATCATCACTCTGCCTGCCTCATCTCTTTCTTGCATCATCATCACACTGCCTGCATCATCACTCTGCCTGCCTCATCTCTTTCTTGCATCATCATCACACTGCCTGCACCATCATTCTGCTTGCCTCACCCCTTAGTCTCAATATCCCTGCCTTCCTAATCCTTCTGCCTGCCTCACCCATCTGTCTACCTCACCCCTCTGCCTTCCTCACCTCTCTGCCTGCCTCACCAGTCTGTCTGCCTCAGTCCTCTGCTGGTCTCGCCCCTCTGCCTGTCTCAACCATCTGCCTTCCTCACCCCTCTGCCTGTCTCACCCTTCTTCCTTCCGTACCTCATTGTCTGTCTTACTCCTCTTTCTGCCTCACTCCTCCTTCAGCTTCACTCCTCTGCCAGCCTCTCCCAACTTTCAGTTCTGTACTCTTCCTCTTATCTTCCTCTTACCCCTCATTATCTCTGTGCTCTGCCCTCACATCTTCATTCTTGTTCTTATTCCTATCCTACATCATTATCTGCCTGCCTCACCCTTCTACCTTGCCTCTTACCTACCTCATCACCTCTCCGCTCTCACACTGTCATTCACTCCTTTTGCCTCTCTCTTGCTTCACCCTACTGTCTGCCTCATTTCTCTCCTGCCTCATCATCTTTATACCCTCACATCCTAATGCACGTTTTTTTTTTCTTATCTCCCTTTTACATCCCTACCTTCTCTCCTCCTTGTTTCACCTCATACCAGCCTCATCACCTTTTTGCTCTAGCACCCTTATCCTCACCTTTCACCACTGCCACAATTATGTATCATCATCATCATCATATCATTCATGCCTTTACAAACACTTCATACATGGGAGCCTTCTGTTCTCACCTTTCTTCTGCATCGTCATCTGCCTCCCTCACCCTTCAGCATCCGTCGCTTTTTTACCTGCTGCATCACCTGTCTTCCTTCACACCTTCAGTCAAGTCTTTTATCATCTCTCTCCTGCATCCCGTCGCGTCCTCACTCTACCGCCATTACCTAGTACTTGCCTCATCACCCCCATGCCTCTGTACACTCCCTCATGCTGCTCATTTATCGCCATCATCATCATCATTATCATCATCATTATCGTGAAACTGAGCGATTTCTCTGCTGTTTTCACCTCTCTCCTGCATCCCCTACTGCCTTCTCTACTCAGTGTCATACCTCAACACTCTCTCATACTCACACACTCATGCGGCCCTCCTCTCATTTCTCTTTTACATCCCTACCCTCTATTCTACTTATCCAGTTTCATTTCCTCTCTGCCCTCACACACTTATTCAGGCCTCTTTTTCACCTCTCTCCTACACCTTGGTTTGCTGTTCTCATCTCCTTCCTTCATCCCATCCTACCTGCCTCCCTCTCCACTTGTATCACTTTACAACTTCTTCATCAGTCATCAGTTCTCTTCCCTCCCATCCTCATTCAAACTTTTCATCATTATCCCATCCTACTTGCCTCCTCCTCCTCTTGCTTCACTGTCCATCTCCTTCATCACCTCTCTTCCCTCACATCCTCATCCATGCCTTTCATCATTATCGTCAGTCGTGCGTTCCCCAACGCTAAATATCTACGATCCTCCTGTGCCCATCTCCCTCTTCTTTCCTTCCTGCCTGCCTTACCCTTCTATCTACCTCACTCCTATCCGCCTTACCTCTCTGTTCTCACACTCTCATTCACGTCTTTTCTCATCTCTTCCTGGATCCTCCTCTGACTCCCTCGCCTCCCTGTTTCTCCCGAACCTCATTTTTCTTGTTCTCACCTCCCTATTTTCCTCACTCTTTCATCTGCCTTCCCTGACCCCCAGCACATGCGATCCCATTATTCCCTCATCTTTCTTGCGCCCCTGCCTCTCTCACACATTACCTTAATTCATACCTGCTTCATTCACCTCGTTTACCGCCTCCTTTTCTGTATCCCGTCCCTTCATCTCTCTACCTGTATAGCCTCCTACCTGCCTCACTTCTATCGCTAAATTTCCTGGCTCTGATAATTCTCTATAATCACCTTCTGCTTCCCCTGGTGCCTTATCTCCGCTCTACCTCACCTCTTACTGCTTCATTTCCTATCTACTTCATTTCCTACCTATCTTACCTATAACTTGCTCATCTCTATTTTGCTACCTTCCATGAGTCTCGTTATTCTCTTTTTGCCTGTTCTTAACGCACTCTTTCCTCATCTCGACCCAATCTCACTTGTCACCTCATCATTTTTTCTATCTGCCTCATGTTTTATATTCTTTAACTCATTTCTGCCTCACCTTCGCCCTGCCTCATCTCATGCCTGCCTCATCTCTCTCGGTAACGTTTCCTTCGTCGTTCTCTATTCCCCAGTTCTCATCATTCTCCTGCCTCACCGTCGTTCTCCCACATCGCTCCCTGTTCTTACTCTTCACCTTCCTCATCCCTCCATTTACCTCGCCTGACTCTGTATTCATTAACTTTTTAGAGCTTCGTCCGTGTGTGAGATAGCTTTTCTATACTCTTATCCCCACTCATACAGCTACCAAACATTTCACAACAAAATAAAAATGAATATTAAAGTTAAAATTGAGCATAAACTAATTTTTCCCTGATGGTAAGTAATTTATGAAGACTTCTTTATCGCAAAAATTGGTTAGTATCCTTAATGAGCACTTCCCATGATTCAAACATCCTCTGTCTCCCTCCACACGCTCAACCCGCCATCTGCTTCATCTCCTCACCTGCCTTATTCTCACCTGCCTCACTCTTCCACCTGCCGTACCTCCCATCTGCCTCACTCCACCTCCCTCATCTGCTCTTCACATACTCCACTCTCTCCTCCTACCTCATTCCCCTCTTGCCCCGCATCCCACTCCCGATATACGCAATTTCTCTCCTCTCTCTCCTCTCCTACCTATTCCTCTCGTCTCCTACCTCTCTTCTCTCCTCTCCTTACATTCTCTACACTCCCCCTCCACCCTAATCCCCTCCAATTCCACCTCTCTCACCTGACACAAAATACTCTCTGTCTCCTCTCCCACCTCTTTTCCTTGTCATCAGATACTGCCTTCGTGCCTTTCAGATCCTCACCTCCTGCTGCGTAGGCTACTCTGTCTTCATCAACGCAAGGAAAGGTTGTATTATTATTCACAGGGTTAAGAGTACCGTCAAAATATGCTGGTGCATACACGTCTTCTGAGTATGTTGTTGTCTAGGTTCAGCTGAAACTTGAACCTAGTGGACTGCAGGCTGGAATTGCCCTTCTCCTGCGGGTCACCATTCTCCTTTCGGAGGATAGCGAGGGAGCTGAGGGACGCTTGTATATCCGGGTTACCCAGTTACACTGCAGCCACCACGGGAAGGCGTCCCTCTCCAGCACATAATATATACTGAAGAAGGTTAATAACAACACATTCAACTCCCTCCCTTGTATCACGACTCACCTCCCAGGCAGCATCTCTCACTCATGATCCACACACCTGCTCTCACCTTCCTGCTAATTCTCAGTACACTCTCCTGCACCACCTCTTAACACAGACAGCATTTATTCCACTTCTCTATTACTTGTCTTAGAATTAATGTGTCTGCCTCAGGTCTTCCATTATCGATTTATAGTTTAAGAAGCTCACTCTTTTTTTTTTTTTAAAGACTTTATTGCATCAGTAATAATTAAAAAATATATATACCACAGAGAAGATACTAAAGGCCTCGAAAATGCTGGAAGAATTCTGATGTGGGAGATGAAAACGGGACAAAAATCGGTAATCTCCAAAGCTTTAACACACAGAGTTTATTGTGTCAGACTGACGGATATTTTCCCCAGAAGAGTGTTTTAACGCCTTCATTGCCACAAAGTATTATTCATTTTAATCAAGCCACCACCAGACGATTTCTTATTCATTTCAGGACACACTTTAAGAATTGGGCAAGTTAAATATAGCACTGATCAACTCATCCACTACCGGGCCAAAAGATAAATAAATACAAAAAATTAAATAAAATAAGAGGTTGAATAATCTCGTCTAATGACAGCAAGAACGGGGGAAATGTGTAATCTAGTTGAAAGAGTTATGGTATGATTTTCCCCTGCCATATCCAAAGGCGTACTCATGTCAGCCACTAAATACATACTACATATATAATACTTTTCATTTCTTGATACTAAATGCAAGGCGCACTTCCAGAACCGTTCATATATTATCAGTCATATTAGGGAATAGACTGTAATTCCGAGTATTATCTTCAGCTTCCTGTTATTTCAAAGAGATGGAGAAGGAACAACATACAGGAAAATATTACAGTGTGAGTAAGGGAAGCTACCTGAGAGGATGAAAACATGAAAGTAGGAGAAAATATCAGCAATAAAATAGAAAAAGGAAAACCCGCAAACAGAGAGAAGTCTCAACAGAGATCTAGAAAAAGTACTACACATAACAGGAGAAACAGCTAACTGGGATACGGATAAAGGAAATCTCATATGTAACAGAGTATACCAATATGGAAACTGGAAAATGAAAAAAAAAATGCATATAGGATAGATAGCATTATGAAATAGCCTAAACAACAAAAAACGTACGAAAAGAGGGAAAACTCTACGACGCTCCAGAAGGGATGGAAGATGTCGAAGATGCCAAAGGACTGGTTGGCGAACTTTTGCTCATGATGGCACATACTACATACAGTATTATTTCATTAACACTTATTGGATTTCTAAACTAACAGCGATATAGTCAAGCTCATTCCCTTTTACCGATTAGTCTGGCAACAGGATGTAATTATAATTCGTTCACTTTGACTTGGCAGAGATTTTCGTCCTTTAGCAGCATATTTCATGTACCTCACTGACAGAATAAAGCAATACAACAGCTCTGCGTCCTTAAACAGAATTTTCTCTTGACTAGCATCATATTCTTGCGTTTCTTTCCTGCTACAGCTCAGTAATCAAGATGGACAGACGGCAATTTTGCGCCTAGTTAAACTGAACAGAGGACAGGGTTTGACGCGATTTGGAGATGGTGTAAACGACTATTGACCCCAACTGTGCATTCTCCGATTTCCCTCGTCATGTTACTTGATGCGTCGTCCGGTTCTTCAGCAGGATTTGATAAGCGTGTCATTAGATAATAAGAAAATCTGGGCAGGGAGGCTTGTCCAATTATCTCCATTAGCTCTAAAATTCCACCTCATCCCATTGTGTGTACATTTTTTTTTTTTAACCTTTTCATTACGAGGACGTGTTTTTTAATACTGCTTTCTTGACACCAATAGACGATAGGTTATTCAGCTTAGAAACTATATAACTCTTGAAGTGAGGGGGTTTAATCAAGAAGGGGTTTAATCAAGTGAAGGGGTTTCATCATGTGAAGGGGTTTAATCGAGTCTACAGTTATTCCTCCTGATCAGAAAGTCACTCTGAAGCTACAATAGGCCGCCTTAAAATCCATAATAATAATAATAATAATAATAATAATAATAATAATAAAAAGTCAATGGGGTGAAAGTATTAACCCTTTTCATTCAATGACATCTTTTGCAGTTTATATTGACCACTGTTAATCGTCTTTATTCAACTTACGTGTTATTGCGAAAGAGAGGGGTTAAATGTGGCCTTCATTAACCCCTTCAGAGCAGGAAATCGTTCTTAGGTTGAATAAAATCGTCTGGCGTCAGGAGAAATAAACTCCAAAAAATACGTGTTCTGCGTGAAAGAGTAGACGAAAAAAAAAAAAATGAGTTGCCGCAAAAGGTCACTTAATATTTCAACTCTACTGCTCACTTCCCTCTGCTGGTTAATATTCCCAAGATGAGAGAAGGTTGGTTTGTTTCTCATCCCACAAGATGTTGTTGCTAATCAACCCCTGTTTGTGTGGCCCAGTAGACCCATCAACCACAAGCAAGCAACCGCCCCTGCAAGGCCGTCCCGTGCATTGAACTGATGCTCCCTTGCAGTTGACGGCGCCTCTCAGTGTCTGCCTATGATTCTCTTTTGATATGATGCATCAGTAAGGAGAGTGACATATGCTTTCAGTGTGAAGCAGACGATGTGACCATACAGTAGAGAAAAGTTCCGTGTACAGAAGTTTGGATTGTCAGCCTTTGTAGATACCGAGAGAATGTTTGCTATAGTCTGCCCACTATTAAGCAGTTAAAAGGTTGTTCAGGTAGCTGTACTAAGACTCACAGACACTCAAAACCGGTAAGGTATTTTTCGAAGTGACCAGAATCGGGTTATTTAGATTCGTATAAGCTTCTCTGCTTGCACTGAGTTCTGATGTAAAACTGAACCCAAATGCCGAGTAAAAACACCAAGGATTAAAAAAAGGTCATATCCTGCCCAATGCGTCTCCCACTGTACCAAGCACAGTAAAGTCTATACCTGGACTCGAAATCACAATCGGTCTTACGATGATTTCCCTGCCGTAACTTGCATCTTTGATACATTTTCTAGGTAGCATAGGAGGCTTCGTGGTGCCTCTTCCTCAGTGATTTATTTTGCGCATCATACGCTAGAACCGTCTTGTCTCATATTTTTAATATCGACCATATAGCTTGAATCTATAGTATGCACGAAGATATTCAGGTGTGATGCGTAGAATACATTGCTAAGAAAGAGGTGTTACGAAATTTCTAAAGCCACTCAGAATACGATTTCATACCTGTATGAAGCCAGTTGTAGCTACAGGCAGCCCCGAGGCAGGAGCTCACCAGCAGCTGGACTGAACCGCCGCCCAGCCATTACCACTCAAGGGCGTCATCTCCACAACGGTACCGCTGAATTAACTCTTCATATTTGATTCTCTATGCTCCATTACCGACAGAGGAACCGAGATCAGCGCAACTTGGTAACCCGAGGGACCAATCTGCGTCCCGGAGGCTAAGGTTGATAAAATATGTATTAATTACCTCCACCAACAAACTTGATCGGAGGTAATACTCGTATATTCACTCGTGTCTGTTTGTGTGTACACGGTATAGAGCATTTTAATGCTGTTACCAATAACGTTCGCTTGGTCGGAAAATAAAACTCTAGAATTCAATTTCAGTTAAACCCTGACGAATTTTCTTATCTACGTGAGTCATAGGATCCTCAGTATTAGGTGCTTGGCCATAGCTAAATAATACAGTTTCTCCTAAAACCATCTTCCCATTTACCAACAGACAGACAGACGGGTAAACAGCCAATAACAAATGAACTTTGACGTCCATGATCTCTCTAAATTAAACAAACGCATACACCAACCTGCGTCCAAAACAGGGGAAAGGGTTAACTGAGATACTTTTCTGTTTACCACTGCAGTACAGTGATGTCTCGTTTATATTCCACTGTTGTTAATACCAAATGAAAGTTTTTTGCTCAAGAGGCCCCGTCAACTCCTTCACAAGGACGTCGTATTTATTTTCTTTCTACTTATAGAGATTTTTTCCCAGTTATGCTAAGAAAAAAATGGTCAGGATTTGATGATGCTGAGAAGGAGGAGGAGGAGGATTCTAGGACAAATTTTCAGTTATCGATGAAGAGCTTAATCGTCTGGAAATAGCAAAAATAAAAGGAAGAGATGTCATCGTAGCGAAAGGGGATGGGTTAAGCATCGAGAAAGTCTTTGTTCAATTCAGATGGCTCCGACTTTCACCTGTAATGAGCCCTGAGTGCATTCATTATAACGAAGCCAGTGCTAGTAACCTCGTAAAATAGGAAGAGAATGAAAAAAAAATTAGCAAGTGAACAGTAAATAAATTTCATCCAAGGAATATAGACTAATGCATTCACTTCGTTTAAGTACAGTAGTTCTTATTTTGTCTTGGTATTGGCTGGGGCATTCATTCACCCTACTAGAGACTTTTCTAACTTGAAGGCTTAGATATAGCCTTACCCATCACTACTACGGATTATTCCTACGTTGAACAAAATCCTCTGGCAGCAGCAAGCAGAAACTAAAAATGACGCCCTGAGGCCGAAGGCGCTAATGAGGTGGGTCTCGCAAACAGTGAACATACTTCTTTTGAGAAACATATCAGTTACTACTACGCAGTTTCTCTCTTAAGCTTGATAATATGGTCTGGCGGTAAGAGGATAAGCTGAAAGAGCAATCATCATACTGGAAGGGTTAATGGAGAATTATTCTAACCAGTCATCAGTTAGCATGTAAGTGGCAGCAGAGGGGAAGGAAAAACAGCATTAATGATCAGCACCAGCAAATATATTTTCATTCAATGATCAGATAAACTCTCTCAGCTGGTGCCTTTCTTACCTACTTCACAATGATGAAGCCTATCATCAAGTGAACCTTGTTACTCGCTATTTGGAGTTTTCCAGGTCATTACTGATAAAAATTAATCAATTCTTTTCATCCTAAACTTCCGTAAGCTGTATATCAAACATTCGGCTTTCGTATTAATCTTAAGACCCCACTGCTTTACATTTAAGTGATCAAATCCCTTTTTATTAGTACATCTTTATTAATTTAGACAGATTCACTTTCCACTTTAGTAAGTGTTGCACCTCCGACTTTCGTGTCGCCTGCAGATTTCACCAGTTTAGATGAGAGTCCATTTTCTGAATAATCGTTATGAATAATGAAAAAGAACTGACTGTAGACCAGGTTTGATCCTAGGACAACTCCGCCTATTAAAGCACATGCAGCTAGTCTGAAGTACCTGCCAATTACAAACCCCTACCTGTTATTTACGAATTGTAAGCCAGTCATCGATATAGGACTATAGATTATTCCCGCTGCCATGAACTTTTGGCTTACCTCGCCGTCTGTAATAAGAACTTTATGAAAACTTTTCCAGAAACCTAATTACTTAACGTTAGACGGTACTTTCGCGTCTCAGTTAACATATAAGAATTTAAAAACATCTAGTAAAACAGCGAGTCACGATCTGTTAATTCGACCTCCTGAATTATTTACTTCACGCAAAATAGTGTGTACAACTAGGTGTTCGACGAGTAAGGCGTACAGTACAAGAAAGTGTAATTCCTTGTAACGCTGTGCATTTAGTAAACACGCAAACTTTTACCCTGAACTTTAAAATCACGTAAGACAGCGGTCCGCTTTCTCGTCGGTTAAGGAAGCTCTCTCACACCCTTTCCTTGGTGATTTATTTTTTTATAAGAATAATTAACATCAGTTTTTATGTTATTCATGATGAGTAAGATAGTATTAGAATGATTTAAGTGACACAGGAGAGGCCAGTAAGAAGTATTATGCAAAATAATTCGCTTAGGAAGAGATGTTAGGGAGCTTCCTCAACCGTCGAGAATACGGGCCTGGGACTTACAGTACTCTCGTGAAGTTACGAAGTTCCCTAATGACTCTTCTTCTGGGATATACTGGTCTGTTCCGCCTAAATATTTCCCTCATTACTTTCTACATCTATATCATCAACATCGTTTACACAGACAACATGCAAGTAAATACCAACGTGCCACACACAGAGACCTTCCTGCAACGCGATGTGGTGTTGGTACAGCTGTGGAAAAAAAACGAAATCCTACTCTAAAGTTCGAAGTTCGATTTCATGCAAGATATAGTGTATAACCCCGGCTACCTGCACGTATCTCTCCCCTCGTTTACTTACACCCGGATGCGCAACTCCGCCCAGGGGTGTAAAAACGCCTCCCGGTTGCGCTTGGCTGAATAGGTGGTTTTTAGCCTAATTGGTCCCCTGCGTTACTACCAGTGGCGGCCGCCCAATGTTCATATGAAAATTATGTAATGTTTTTCCGGACACTGCTTGGCCGTGGTTACTGAGTACCACTAAATAAGTTGAACTATAATTGGATATGATGAAAAAAAGATGGGCTATCATAATAAAGTTTGTTTTCTCTGTACGTGTACCCAACGCACGAAGTTTTGAAACTCTAACCCACAGGAGGTCTGCCCTCAGATGAATGATATGATTTGATGGTGGCAAGAATAAGACACATACACAGGGAACGCTACACTGTTGCAACCCTCCATCTGACCAAGCACATACCCGCCACCTCCGTGCACACCTAACCAAGCGCATAACGGTCGGTCCCCCCCCCCCTCCTTTCTGTATAACACAGACATTAAAACCTAAAAATTTCAGTAGTTTATCCACGGCAATAATGAAGTTATGAGCAAATTTGATGAAATTATGACTCGTGCTTTTATCATTTTGGAAGTCATTTTTTATTATTACATAATATATAATCATGAAACTTCATATATAATTAGATATTCATATAATCATTTATCATGTACAGTTTCTACCTCATAGGTGCAATAGTTGCAAAGTTTTAACTGAACAATGCATTAAAATGTTTTATGTATTTCTGCAGTTTCATAACATCATATAATCTCATGGCATTCTAACTACCAAAAAGCACCAGGAGGCGTATTAAAACATATTCCTGGAGAGTTTGAAGCCTGTAACTGAAATAGCTTTTGAGTCTTAGCCCAGAAACAACAACAACAAAATACTTTTTCATTAAGAAAAACTACTTAAGACACTGCATTCTGCCTATCAAAATGCACCAGATCACTATAAGAAGCACAACTATGTTAACTTTCACGACTCTATAATGAATACTTTTTGAGTTCTGGCCCAGAAACGAAATCTCTACGTCCGGCCAGCCGCCCTGCCACCCAACTTTGCGGACGGACAACTATTGATCACAATGATAACAACGTCCTCCTCTGTCTCTGTCATGTGGAGGGTAAAAGGAAGAAAATTGCGTCACAATACTGAAGAGGCTACTGGATATACACTATAATCTAAATAGGAATTATTTCATTCTTTCATTATGAGAGGTCTTTAAAAAAAAAAAAAAAAAAAATCGTCTTAAGACGGTAAGAACAATATTATAAATGTATCATCCTACATGAGGAATTAAAGTGTGATTTTATTATCCTCATCCTCTTACCCACATACGTGCCTTATCATATATCATTTCGCAGTTAACCTTTTTTATTCTTGCTATCGTTAAACGATTTTATTTAGCTTAGGAATGCCCCCCGTGTACTGAAAGTGTAAAGGTAAGCTATCTGTAACTCCTCTAGTTCGGAAAATCCTTCTGAAGCTGACTAAAACTCCTCTGGAAATTTATCATCCCCATCTCTCGTCTTATCAAAGGATGCCGTGGCGAGACTGGAAATGTAAATTAATAAAGATGCCATATGAGCTAATGGGTTAACCTCTTCAATACATTAACGCCTATATATATATATATATATATATATATATATATATATCATCATCATCATTATCATCATCAGCCGTTTGAGTATCCACTGCAGGACCGGCCTATCCCGACCGAAGTCGGGACGATACAGCCAACGTATCTCTACCAAGTGGCTTAGGCTGTCTGGTAGAGATTGTATGAAGGGTGAGAAGTGATTTTAAGCGTAACTGTAGCGTTGTAGTGGCTTTGGATGTGTGTGTAGTCTGTGAACCAAGTGTAATCGGCCCGCGCAAGCCGACTGGGTGCAAGCATACTTTAGGGTAAGCGACACTGGTTCAACCACAGCACCCCTTGAGTCCGCCAATGGAGTAAGTGGCCGGGTGAACACTCCCAAAGTTTATTACCCTGGCGGGGCGCGAACCCTGGCTCACTCGTGTACGAAACACACACTCTACCGTATATATATATATATATATATATATATATATATATATATATATATATATATATATATATATATATATATATATATATATATATATGTGTGTGTGTGTGTGTGTGTGTGTGTGTGTGTGTGTGTGTGTGTGTGGTATTCATCAATGCTGCATTTGAAAAACGTCTTGGATGATTTCTGTGTCGTATAAATACTTTCCTCATAGAGCATTACTGTATACTTACATTCTCCATACACATATCAAGTCATCCATCTATGGAGAAAGAGTTAACAGTGCTCACACACAGATTAATTCATAAGATTATACGTTTAATCAGTGATAAATTGCTAAAATATTAATTCACAATCGACCACCACATATTTGTTATTATTTACTATGTAACCAATCAAGAACAAAATGAAATATTATGCATGACCAAACACATGCACCGACTCTCATTATTTATCACTGGGAGTCACGGTGGTCTGGTGGCAGTGTGCTTTCGTTAAATAATTTGTGTTTGCCGTAAGTCAAGGTCACAAACACAGAGTATGATGGGTATTCTAAAATGAGTGCTGGTAGTATGCCCTTTCGTAATGCCTCAATATATCTGAACTCTGTCTGCATATTCTCAAAAAAAATAATAATAATAATAATAATAATCACAGTAATTCAGTTTTCAAATGTAACAGTTACTTCAGACACCCCGCCCCCATATCAACACCAGCTAACACTCGCTTTCCGAGAGGGTCTGATGCCGTGGGAATCTCCTATGAATTGTTATAGCTACTACATATATCAGTATACGTATTATCAATAAACTATTCACCACCATTAACTCATCATTTACCCTGTGATAATAATCCAGGGAAAGAGAAAAATGCTACTGAGACTGGCTACCTTCTTAATAACTGGTTTGCCGCACGAAGAACTACTGCATAAACATTGTGCTTTATATGCATTCACTCTCACTCTCTCTCTCTCTCGCTCTCTTTCTCTCTCTCTCCCTCTCTCTCTCTCTCTCGCCGGTAATAGTCTACCATCGACAGACTCCGAGTAAACTGCATCACTTCCCCGAACTTTCCACGCGAGAGATTAAAAGACTTTCCCCTTTGAGACTCACGGTCGATGAAGCAGACTTACTTTCTTGTTTCAGGAGGGAACGGGAAGAGATACAGTAAAAAGAGAGAGACAACTTAGGAGGCGCAAGGAAAGGGGAAACCTAGGAAACAGTGGGATAGCAAGGAAACAAGGCAGATCAAGGAAAACAGGCAGAAAATCATGGAAACCCGGTAAAAAAAAAAAAAAAATCGAGGAAGCAGGCAAACAAAAATTCAAGGAAAATAAAGAAAAAATGAGAAAAGTTGAAGGAAAGAAATGCAAGAAAATCTGTCAAAGAAAACGTGGTGAAATCATAAAAAGAAAGCAGGAAAAAGAAGAGAACAAAAAAGACAAAACGCGAAGAAAGGTACCATAGAGGCAGTTCACACACACACACACACACACACACACACAAAGGGAGAGCAAACAGGAGAAATGCAAGGGAAAATGACACAGGAGGCTTATGATAAGAATTGTAAACAAAGATGACAATTCACACACACACACACACACACACACACACACACACACACACACAGAGGGGGGGGGGAGTGGGAAGGGGAGTCGTGGCAGTGCAAGTTTTCACTCTTATTGCAGGAAGTGGTGGGGTGGAGGTGACGCGAGAGTGGCGCCTGAGTTTTGCTTGCCATGCCATTCAGTCCATCGCAGGGGCGTAGTCTAGCGGACATATGAAGCTGCGTTGCATTTGATTTATTAAGCCTTGATATTGCCTTGTAGATACTGTATTCTAGAGCTGATGTAGTTTGTCTCAGTAATGTACAAGAATAAATCAATCAGAAAGAGGCGTTTCATAAAGTTAAACCCACTCAGAATGAGACCATTTGGGTCTCCCTGTTGCGCTTCTTTCTTACCATACCCTGAGGATGATTTGTATCCCCTTTATTCTCAGCTGATGGTCAGGTGCAGTCGGACTGGAGGGTCTATCTAACTAGTAACCAAGGAGATCAATCCCTGACTCGTAACTAAAGTTCGTCGAATTTCATACAACCACTACTTCGTATTCAGCATGTGGAAATGGTCCATTACGTCAGGTAAAATCAAATCTATATTTATGTTTATTTCTTTTTTTTTCCAATGGGACGTTCCTACTTTTTTATTCCGTATGTTATTAACACACAATGCATCGATATTCACAAGCCATACACGATATGCTTAGGAATATTAACCATTAACTATTTTTGCTACCAAGAAACGGCTTCATTACGCGTAAAGGAGACGTCTTTTGATGCAGAGGTTAAAATGGGCTACTTCAAACCCCTATACTTCTTAGAACCTTTCCTAAGATGAATGAAATAGCCAGGAGACCGGGAGAACAAAATCTATAAAAGTGTCATACGTCACCAGAATGAATTAAAGTGTCGTAAGCAGATCGCTAAGGAAGAAGTGTCTAAGAGTTTCCTACTACGAGGTCTCGCGTAAATCTGTTCAGAGTGACGACGGATTCTTTAATTCCTATCACTACCTTACGATTTTATTAATTTCTGAAGATATTTTTATTTAAACTCGAGAAGTTAGATATAGCCTTCATTACCCTCTTTACTAAAAATCGTCTGGCAAAAACAATGATAAAATAAAAATCACGATGAACTAAAGGACACAATGTCAACCTAGAGACAGAGTGATAGGAAGGAGGAAGCAGAGACCAAAACGAGTAAAAAGCCGCAAGTACGGTGGTTTGGAACAGAATTACATAGTTATATAAATGTACAATACCACACAGACCACACAACCCATGCAAAGAAACCCGGCCAAATTCTATCATAAAAAAAGGGAAAACTGAAGATATATCGTACTGTGCAACCTAAAGACAGCACAGAAGAAACAAGCAGCTATCACCAAATGGTTCTGAGTGGAGAAAGTTTAGAGAATCCTTTGTCTTGAAGTGATGAAGAAGAATGAAGTGCTATTAAACTTACACTTATTTTTAGACGATTTCACATTAAACCGTTCAGTGAAAGGACGTATTTTCTTTTGTTTTTTTTATTACTGCCAGACAATTTCATCAAGCGTTGGGAACATATCTGGTAGTAAGGTGGTTACAGTCTCCATTACTCCTATCAGTATCTGGGGGACTTTTGTAATACATTCTTAAAAGCCGCCAGATATTACATTCAACAAGGAAGAGACCTCTGACAGTGAACGGGTAAGCTGTTTGTCTATTCGGTGTTCTGTTTCCTCAATCACCACACTTCCCGACGCAGATTCCTGTGGAGGATTGTCTCAACAAATAGACACCTGGGATATTTCTCCTTACTTGGCGAATGACCCCCGAGTCCCCACGACACACCATCCTCCATCACTTACTCCCTCATTCCTTATTACTGGTCAGTACTATTTAAGCTATTATGAACTTGCACAGGCAATCACGCCTACATCTGAAATGTAAATGTAGCCTACATAAATCACACCAAAATAGAATATGTGAATCCTAGTACTACTTACATTTTACGAACACTTAACGTTGAGAACGTAAATGGGAGTCGAATAACTCACAAGTGCTGAAGGAGATGTGCCACACCCATCTGTTCTCTGTTCAAGCCATCAATGTTATTCTCTCTGGTAACACCTTTTGCACACTGACGCCCTTTTATTCGTCCTTGATAACGCCACACTGATTTTGTCAACTATGAAGAGATCCCTTATAAAAGAGAATTAGAAAAAAAAAAATCTATTTTATGACGTCATTCATTGTATTTCTGCCACAGCCACACGGTTATTTTCAGCTTGGGAAAGTGGAGGGGTTAAAAATACCTCCGCTACCCCCCTCCACCCCGTTATTGAACTCAAATACATGATGTGTTGTGAAACGTCGCCGCCTGTCATCTAACGAGCCTGGGCTCAGCTCCTGGGAGATATGACTGCAATGACTCAACCCATACTCGTACTTAAGAGGCCACTTCAGTCGTGATTGAAATCATATGGCAACAGACAGAAAAAAATTAAAAGCAGTCAGGGGAAGCACAGCTCAGCCAACTCTTATACCAGACAATGCAGATCACCACCAAATTTAATCAACTCTTTCTTGGACCATGATCCACATATCCACAAAATTTCACTGAAACTCGTCAATAACATTTTGAGGTATTTTGTAGAAACCACTCGCAAAGTGCATACATCACCAACGCCATAAAATGTATTATATACTACTCCAGTTGCTCTATCCTACCAAATGAATATTTTTACGGTCTCACATAGTCACTTATTTGAACGGTCTTAGTATGCCCTGTCACACAAAATCAGAGAGTGCATACCTCCACCAACGACATTAAAAATTATTATTTATCTCTGCATCTGAATCTGGATCCACCTCAGAATATGATCAATTCTTCGTTGACCCAATGCCTTCCTATACAACAGATGTCACTGAAATCCGATTACAGCTTTTATAGATATCGTGTACAAAAACAAACTGACATGCGTGAATTCCTAACTTCCATCCAACTTAAGACGGAGGTAATAAAAGTGACGTCACTGTACTGAAGGGGTTAGCGATTATATTTATTTTTTCTTCAACAAAGAGAAAGGCCTCTCCTAAGGTTAATCAGATTACATTTGTCAGTAATTACAAAAAAAAAAAAAAAAGGAAAGGAACTATACGTGTTAAATTCCTTTGTCCTTTCTGGTCATGATAATCATCAACACTCATGCAGATGAAAAATACGACATATGTTTTTGAACTTTGAAACTGAATTCACGTATTGCAAAATTGAAAATCATGACGATTTTCAAAACTGTGTCAAGGTGATATCGTATCCGCCTTTTGTCTTTTTACGTATTAATTTTTTTTTTTTTTCTGAATTAAAGTGGGGTGTTTTTTTTTTGGGTGAGAGGTGAATAGCGCTGGATATTCCTGTTTCGTATGATGACGATAGCAGTGTGTGTGTGTGTGTGTGTGTGTGTGTGTGTGTGTGTGTGTGTGTGTGTGTGTGTGTGTGTGTGTGATCAGTATGATAGAGCGACGTGCGCATCTTTCCGTATTTCTACGTAAGTTTTATGTCTATGGATGTGTGCATGCATGTATGAATCAGTGTTATGAAAGAGGCACCGCTGACGAATGAGACCTATGTAGTTATCGTCGGTGTCAGGCCAGGCAAGGGAAGGTGAGGTGTTACTGGTATTAGGTGACGCAAGGGAAGGTAAGCAGAGATACTTTTGGTGTTAGGCGCGGCAAGGGAAGGCAGGTAGAGGTGTTATTGGTGTCAAGTGAGGCAAAAGAAGGTTGGTAGAGGTGTCATTGGTGTCAGAAGAGGCAAGGGAAGCCATATATAGGTGTTAATGGTGTTAGGTGAGGCAAGGGCAGGCAAGTAGAGGTGTTGTTGGTGTTAGGTGACACAAGACAAAGTATATACAGGTGTTATTGGTGTTAGGTGAGGCAAGAGAAGGCATATGCAAGTCTTACTGGTGTTAGGTGAGGCAAGAGAAGGTATATAGAGGTGTTATTCGTGTTAGGTGAGGCAAGGGAAGGCCAGTGTACGTATTACTGGTGGTAGGTGAGGCAGGGAAGGTTTATATGTATCACAGGAGGGATGAGCAAGTACCGTCTGTGTCATATACAACATCTGTGTCAGACACTCGGTATCAAGTGAGGGAACAGGTATCGTAGGTATTAGGTGAAGCAAAAGAGGGCATCGTCTGTGTAACGTAAGGCACGGACAGGTGAGTGGAGGCATTATTAGTACCAAGTGAAGCAAGTGGAGGCAGAATGAGTTACGACTGGTGTTAGTTCATGCAGGTACTGTATATGTATCGTCGGTAAAAGGTGAAGTAGGTGAAGGTGTCGCAGGTAAGACAGGTATAGGTGTCGTATGGGTGTGCCTCTAGGTGAGGCAAGGGGGCTGACTTGAAGGGGGGGGGGATCTTCCTGTCGGCTTGTATACGATAGATCCCCACGACCGTGACCCAGCAGCCACAACAACAACAACACCCCCAGCGTGAAGCAAGAAGCCTCGCCGCCCAAGCTTCAATGCCCGCCCACACTCACGCCCCTCTGCCAACATCCGCCGGAGGAGTTGCGTCAGGGGGCCATCCATTCTTCGACGGCTATTGTCAGGGTCTGCCTCTGCTGTTTTCCTTTCACCCTCGCTGCTATGCTATTCGTGTTTTGTTTCTTCAATTTAAGATGCCTATTCATGTCCCATTACTTTCAAATTCCCCCTCTCACCTTCACCGCCATTCATGTTTTGATTACATACATGAACGGCGTTTTTTTTTTTTTAGATGCTTGCTTATCTTTCAGTGATTTTAGTTTCTCCCTCCATTCACTTATGTTCCTGATTTATTTTTTTAAAGTGCCTATACAAATCTTATTATTTTTAAAATCTCCATTGCCCTCACCATTACTCACCTTCACTGCCAGTTATGTTCTACTCTCATTATCTTTCTTTTTTTCCTTTTTTTTTTTGTGTGTGTGAGTGTTAGACACCAGTTCATATCCATCGCCTTTCAAAAATCTCCCTCACTTCCACCGCTGGTTACGTTTGGTTTTTCCAATCTAAGATGCCTTGAAAAGCAACAGTACTTTCAAAATATTCCTCATCTTCACCATATATTCATGAGACTCTACTTTCTGAATTTTCCTCTTTTGTTGTTTTGTTTATTCATTTGAGGTCCTCTTATTCAGACTCCTCTAGTTTCATTACCTTCCTAATCCCCTTCACCCCTGCTACTGTTGCTGCTTAGTTTTGTTTCACCTATGACCTTCGACTTTCATAATATTTCTCACCCTCGCCTCTTGCCATTTACTACGCTTTTTCGATAACACAAGCCTATCGTGTCCCCCGCTTTCAAAATTATGTCTCGCCTATTTTCTTTCCTTTTTCTTATTTAACATCCCCTGTCATGTCTTTCTATCATAAACTCCCTCACCTTCGTCCCCAATTCATGTCCAACTACCGTCAAAATATTCTCCTGGCCATGTTTGTTTATGCGATCTTAGATACCCGCCCATTCACATTTCGTAATCGTCCTCACTCTTTTCACTTTCACTACTATTCTGTTTATTTTTGTTTTCATTCATGTCTCTCTACCTTTAAAATCTTCCTTGCCTTCAAACATTTTCTTCCTCCTCTCAAAAAAATAATTCAGATGCCTTTCCATGCCCCTTCATGTCCCTCTATTGATTTTCAGTATCTTCCTTATTTCTGTTACCCGAATTGGTCCTTTCAATACAAAGACGTACTTTTTTCTATATATTTTTGCTACTTTCGGGCAATTTTATTTAACATAGGATAGACATTTCGAATTGAGTGGGTTCGGCACTGTCTTCATTAACCTTTTACATAGGAGAGGCCATTCCCTAGTAAAAAAAAAAAGGCCTGTAACTTGAGAAACTTTAAAGGAAAAATACGTAATAGGAATGAAGGGGTTAAGGCACCGGTTCATGTCCAACTTTCATAATTTTTCTTCCCCCTTCCACCCTAAATGCTGGTCCTGTCTTGTTCTCCAAATGATTATACTCAGACTCCCACGATTAACTCGGTGGGTGTCGTACTCCCTGCGTGACCCTTCTTGTTTAGCTTTTATGATCTACCATGTCCCCTCTATTGCCCTCTTCCAGATAACAAAAGCCTTCCCTCACTCCCCTTCCGGCCATATATATACTCCTTCCTTTCTATCACCAGTGTCATTAAGGATCATAAACCTCCCTCACTTTCACTTAGTGCCAGACCTTTCACTGGTATCGTCATGTTTTAAGCCTAATACTCTGATTAACTACATATTTAATTATTTATTTTGTGAATCCTTTAGCAGTCATAGGGTTAACATTGTCTCTATATCTCTTTCACTGTTACTTTCTCACTTAAACCCATCTGTATGACGATTTCCCCCCTCCCTCTTTTTTAATCACCAGAGCATTTAATTTAGCTTCATAAACTGGAGGGAACAGGTACAGCCTTCATTAACCGATCTACAATTAAACTCCTAGCCAATGCGGAAAAAAAATGTGGAGTAATGGTAGTAAGAATAGAATAAATGCAACGACCTCTGGCAGAAGGGGTTAAGTTTATGTATCCTGGCTTGATGAAGAGTGATTTATTCAACTACAGGCAAACCCCTATCAGTAAAATGTACAATAAAAAAAATGCATCTATTAACCTATGAACGGGACAACTCTATTCCAGTTAACCCCAGACCATTTTATTCAACTGGAAATGAGTCCTGGGAACCTATGCGTGTCAACCCTTCTACCGGTATTCTCATAATTAGATGAATATTATTTTGTTCATTCAGTTCAGCAATGGGAACTCCCCAGGACCCTAAAGTGCAGTGATGTGTGACAACCAGGATATCTGAAGGAGTGTGTCCTGGTCACCCTCAATGAACTCAGCTTGAGCATTAGGCAACAGACAGACAGATAGACACAACAGCGTGTTTGTTTGAACTTGAAAAAGATCCGTAACCCTGTACAACTTAGTTAACTAAGGGTAGTCAAATTGGAGGGTTCATCTGACTAGTAACCAAGGAGATTTAATCCTGTCTCATAATTGGGTCTTACAGAATTTCATACAACCACGATTAAGTGTTCAAGTTGTGGGAGTGGCCCTATCCCGTTAGATGAAAACACACCGACAAGAATAAACAGGAAGATACTAAGCAAACTACACTCTTCATCTTCCCCATTTGCATCACACAAGCCTGACCCCCCCCCCTTTCCCTGCCTCCACACAACACAAGTCTTTCCGTCACTAAAGTGTTTTAACACTGCCCTGTAACCTCATCACGGACGAACTCTAGGATTAGACGTCAGGCAATGGGTCCTTTTCATATTGCAAAAAGAAAGAACCAAAGACCCGAGGCTCAGAAAACGTTGTCTTTTTCACTGAACATTAAACAAGAGAGACAAGATTAAGACCGTTCATTTTGAGATACCAAGCCACATTGCGTTAAAAAAATACTTTAGGTCATAGGCATAGGGTAATCCAGACTCAGAATATGTAGACAGGTAATTGTAGATACAAAACAATCCACTCATATCCTCCCTCTTTGCATAACACAGTCCCTCCTCCCACCTTCCTCTATCCCTCTTCCCGTCACTGATGTCTTTTAGCATCATAAACCCCGCCAACTTTCACCTCCCATAAAAGACTGAACTCACCTCCGCTCTACACAACCGGCACGTGACTGACACAACTTCTCTCGGCATTTGACCTTTCCCGGCATCCCCCGACTGAGCACCGGTGACGCAACAGCCCTACGTTTACATGCATGAAAGCGCAAGGTAAACACGGCCATTGTGCGGAATTTTTTACGAAGCGTTCTTTCGGGTACGGTCGCGGTCAGAGGTTACGATACCCTTTCTCGATACTAAAAAAATAAGACAAAGAAAGCGAATATTTAATGACTATACTCTACACAAAGGTACTTAAGGTAGTCGGAATTTTTTATAAGTCAAAGTCTTCCTCTACAACACGACCTGCATTAGTCTGTTACATCGCCAGTTATGGTGCTAGGTGAAAAAGGACGTCAGAGGAACAAGCGAAGTCTACCAGTCTGACCTGCCTCATCATTCTCAAACTCTTGTTCTTTTACTTGCGAACTAGACGTGCTAACCATTGCACCACCAGCTCTTTGCTTCCCAAAATGATACTATCAAACTAAACATTAATACTCACGAAAACGAGTTTTGTTCATGACTTCAAAACCCCGCATGCTGTTAACCCTTCATTACGACGACTTTTTTTTTGTTTTTCTAGGGAGAGCCCACTCGTTGACAGAAGCGTTACTGGGATGGCTGCTAAACTATTCACTAATCGATTTCTACCCTAGGCTGAGCAATATCGCCAAGGGGAAAAAAAAAATGTGAGTGCAGTGGTCTCCTCACTGCAAGAGGCCACCCTAAGCAGAGTAAACTCGTCTGATGGTAATAATAAAACATCACTGTACGAAACGGGTTCATGGATTTAGTTTCCATGTTGTTTAGTAGAAGAGTTACATTATTCTCCCATAACACTGAACACAAACTTCTGGCGGTATTAAGTAAACATGACGCTAAAATTGGCATAATCGTGGCGGAGTTGAAATCAGTGATGCAACAGCCGTACAAGCGCAGAGGTTCACACATCCTGTCGAGTTTACACCACTGTTGCTCAGACATTTACAACGTGTTTTTTACTTTCCTGTGACTACCACCTGAGGATCAAATCAAAACCCGGGATGGAAGTGTAAACAGTGACGGGGTTAATGAGGTTACATTAAACTCTTCCAAAACAAAATATCGTCCCTAGGCTGAAAACACTAGCCGGGGAAGAGAGAGAGAGAAAGAGAGAGAGAGAGAGAGAGAGAGAGAGGGTAGTAAAGGAATCAATCATGTTTACTGAGAGATATTTCCTGTACTTTAACCTAATTCGTCTGGTGGCAGTAAGAAGAATTTAAGTAAGACAAGGAAACGAAGGAGCAAAGTGTGGATTTTACTGGTACACTCTCAGATTAAGCTATTTCTTTGTGATATATTTGTTTCTGATTGCTTTATAAAGGTGGTCCACCAAGCGCTGTGTCCAGGCACCTCGAAATAATTATAGTAACTTTCATCGGTTTCACTGTGCTAGGGAATGATGAAGTTCGTGGGATTTAAGGATTTCAATTTTTCTGTTTTACTAGAAAACACTGGTTGTCACACACACAAAAAAAAGGTCTATAATCAGGGAAAGATAGTAGTGTGGTGCTCAGTCATACAGAGACTAGAACTAGGTTAGCCTCTGATTTCCAGCCAATTCACTTTTGACAACAACAGTACTACAGCATTTGGTACAGCTGGGAATGACGTGTATTACTAGCACCTCTTTCTTCCTTCTTCTTCTTCGATCATACTCTCTTGTACTTTACCTTCCAAACTAATAATGAGCGCATTGTACAGAGAGGTAGTAGCGTGGAGCTCTGTTACCCAAAAAGGATGATAAAAATGGGTCGTTCTCTAAACCCATATACGTTCATTTTTGGAGGTGAAGTAGGTCACAGGAAATACTTCAGCCACGAAAGAGTATATATATATATATATATATATATATATATATATATATATATATATATATATATATATATATATATATATATATAGCATAAAACTCAATCATATATAAAAGGTGACATACATTAGTCATTCTCTAAACCCGAGCACCTTTATTACTACAGCTGGAATATTTTTTTTTTTTTTTATGACGAGAGAATTAAAGAAAAACTCGTAAACAGTATGAACTCAATCATCCAGAAAGGCTGATAAAAATGGGTCATTCTCTAAGCCTGAACACATATCGTTTTGGCCAGATCATTGTTTTCGCGTGTGGAAGTGGAGGAGGTGGGGGGGCGGAAAGGGACGACCGGCAAGGACGCGCAGGAATGTTTGAAGGACGTCTCGCTTGGTTGCTGTCTTTCTCTCTTTTCATTAATTTTTGTCTCAAGTGTTTAGGTTAGGTAAGGTTAGGTTAGGTCAGGTTAGGTTAGGCTAGGTTAGGTTAGGCTTAGGTAGGCTAAGGTAGGTCAGGAAAAGCCTCATTAAGTTTAGTTAGTCTGGGTTGTCAAGTTAATTATGCACTAGGTAAACCTGCTCGGCTCACCGTTCCTTCTCCCGCATGCGGACTGATGGTAAGGGAACATTGAGCATTTTTCCGTAGGCTACTGTACCGTGACCTAGTACCGGTAGTTCTCTTTGCGGGATGGTCTGTCCTTTTTTTTTTTTTTTTAACCAGAAAACTCCAACTCAACCAAACTTAGCCTAACCCCGACAGCCTAACTTAGCCTAACCTAACCCTAACACTCACGAAACCTAACCTCCCTAACAGATTTCTCTATCTAACCTAACCAGACTAACCTAACCTCACCCCACCTACCTAAGCCTTCCTTAAAAAGTGCCCAAATCGACTACAGTTCGGATGTATACATAGGGACAAGGACGCCCAGGAATGTTCGAAGGCCGCGTCACTTGGCCGCAACACAACCGCAGG
Organism: Coenobita brevimanus; assembly: GCF_032717465.1. Taxonomy (NCBI): domain Eukaryota; kingdom Metazoa; phylum Arthropoda; class Malacostraca; order Decapoda; family Coenobitidae; genus Coenobita; species Coenobita brevimanus. The sequence goes on from NC_137008.1 coordinate 56,085,081, forward strand.
AAGTGACGCCATTGCTGTCAGAGGCTGTTGCAGTTTCTTAACCCCTTCAGTTCGAGTGGCTGTTTCTAAGCTGAATATAAGGACTTGGAGGTAGAAGGAGTAAAACTGATCAATCGTCACTATAGCTGTTCTAACTCTTCCAGTCCCACAGGTTGTCCCCATGCTGAATATATTCGTCTGGAGGTAGTAAAAATATACATAATATCGGTCTCATAATTTAAAGTGTGATAGAAGAAAGAAGTGATAAAAAACTGAACTCTAAAAAACGTTATGCACTGAGAGCAGTTTTCACGCAGTCATGCTGTGAAAATCAATAGCTATCTCGTGTAAACCACCAGGCTAAGATTACACCCTAGTGCCTCGACTCCCAAGACTGTCAGGAAGGATGTATTATCAGGTTAGGAGGCTCCACGGCGCCTCTTCCTTCCAAGTTTATTCCTGCTTATGATACAAAAACTCTGGTCTGCAATACTGAATGTCTATATCTACATCGACAGGTAAATAAGTTACATGATTGTTTAGTGCATTATTCGTAATAAAAACCTACGTAGAGGTACCAGAATACCTCCCAAGCCCACGTTTTCGCGACCAAACGTGGATATAAAACACACCCTTGATAAAAACATGCAACTGACATAATTATAAAATAGACACGATGTAAAACCCACTCTTGACACAAAACAGAAAAGACACCACTAATACAAGACACACTTTAACATCACTTAATTAAAATACAGTCTGATAACACACCTATAATAGAAAACACATATTACAACACACACCCTTCTCCATACACAAACCCACAAATACACCATGTCCCTCAAAACAATTCCTGTCCTGCAGAACACCCTGGCCACAAACCAAACCCTTTCCCAAAGAACACACCCTGCCTAGCAAATCACACCCTGCCACACAAAACCCATCCTTCCCACAAAACGCATCCTGCCACACACAACACCCTGTAACACAAAATACACCGTCACACAAAACACACTCTGTCACACAAAACACACCCTGCCACACAACACACCCTGTCACACAATACAAACCGTGCCCAATAAAATACACCCTGTCACACAAAACACACCCTTCCACACAAAACATACCCTTCCACACAAAACACATCCTGCCCCACAACACACAACAATCCCCATAAAACACACCCTGCCACACAAAACACATCCTGCCAAACAAAACACACCCTGTAACACAAAACACACCCTACCACACAAAACACACCCTACCACACAAAACACACCCTGCCCAACAAAATGCATCCTGCCCCACAAAACAGTCACAGAACATACCCCTATATAAAACACACCCTGACCCACCATATCCTCAGGTCCGACGAAGTGCAGCAGCCTACTCCATACTTGCTTCTCGGTACGCCCAGATTCGGAAAGACTTACTGAATTAAGGGGTCAGAAGTAACTTGGACTGATACTCTCACTACAAAAGATATACTCTAAGATGAATTAAATTGTCCGAAGGTAGCAACAATATACCGAAAAAACACGCCACCCAATTAAAGGGGTTAAAACACACTCGGCCCATTGAATTCACCCTGGACCATCCTAACCCTTTCACTACGATGTCGTCCATTTTCACGTTATTCTTGATGTCTTCAAATGATTTTATTCACAACAAGTAAGACGGGCACTTCTAACTGCCAGGATTCTGCTAGCGGCCTTTCCAAAAGTTGAATAAAACTGTACGGTCGTGGCAAAATTATAAGAAAAAATAAGGCATCGGGATAAAGAAGCTGATCACTTCGCCTTTTACAGATGCGCTAACTTGTGAGTGCCACCAGAGACGATTTTGTTCATCAGAGAAATTCTAGTAGTCACGGGGTCCAAAGCTGACTCGATTAACCTTTCGAATGTTTAGATATTTTTCCACCGGTATAAAATTATCTAGTTTTACCCCAGCAATAGTCCATGTACATTCACGACAACGGAAAGGTAAATATCAAGCCCGCCGTGTTATAAAACACAGCCTGCAACCACGAGTGACCACAGGAACCTCCATTCTGGCGTGACTCCTCCACCAGCGTCACCCTCACACATTCCCCTCACAGTAAAAATGCAGTCGTATTATCGTGGGCTTGGGATACCTTCTGGCAGATTCATTTGCATATTTCACTTTAGTATTATCTTGCAGCGTAATTCAGGATTATTTTTATAACAAATATTGCTATATAAAGCAAGAAAATATTAACGTGCCATACACAAATGAACCGGTATGGAAGAGACACTAGAAAACTTAGAGGCCTCCCTTTAACAGAATAAAGTCGTTTAGCAGTAACGAAAATTTATTGAGCGCTGCAATACAGGAAATAAAGTTAAGAGTATTTCAATAGCTTACATGCTACTTAATGATTAACCCTTTCAGTGGTTGTGACATCCTAAGGAACTGTTTTCATGTTGGCACTCAATTTTTTCTTATTCAGCTGGAAAAAAAAAAAAAAAAAACCCTCTCGGACAAGACATCAAAGGGTGATACATTCCATAAGCATAGTTATTCTTTGCAATTGCTTAGATGCATTCTTCATCACCAGTGTGCAGAATTCCTGAGACTCTCCAGATACAAGGCCACTCTTTACGTTACCCTTCAACTACAGGACGTCATTCCTTTATCTATTCATTTATATATCTTTATTTGTTCATTTTGCATTTTATGTACTTTTTTATTCATTTATTTAACTGTGTTGCTTCGGGACTATCCTATTCAGGTTAGGAGAACCCACTGCTACTGAAACTAATAATAAAAGCTGCATATAGCCTCACAAATATTACAAAGAGCACATTAGGCTAACGTCCTAGAGCTGAGAGGATTACGGGCAAATTGGCTACCGAACAAACATTTAATAAGTCCAATAATCACAAGCCAGAACCTGTCTTGTTACATGGTATCTGGTTCTTGTCGTCCCTGCAGTGAAATGGCGGAAAATAACAGACACATGTTCACCTGGTAAAGACAGTGCTTCTAATTTTTTTGTCACGAGCGGGATAAAAAGTGTCCATGAAATCCCACAGCCAACTGAGCACAACAGTGTGTTTCGTTTGGTACTTGGGTGGCCTGAGGTTAGCCGTGTGATTTTACTAAATTTAGGAAAGATTTGTAGGCTAATTACGGCCTTATCTAACCCCTCCAGTTCGAATAATCTCTCTTGATCGGGGTAAAAATATTAACGGGCACAATGAATAAGGCGAAAAATACGAGTAAGTCATCCTCAACCAGACATTTCTATTCAGCCCGTGAATGATCTGCATTACTTAACAGATTAAGCTTGTTGTATATTTAACTTCTCCAGTTCCAAAAAGTGTGTTTTCGGAATGAACTGGTGAACTCTTGTGTCATGTTATTCTTGCAGGTTTTATTCACCCAAGTATATATAATCCTAAAACACATATTGCGGTAATCAGCGTAAATCAGGTAGAACTGATAAGGAAATAGATTAGCATGTTGAAATAATGTTTATTGGTATGCAATACAACTGCATCATTTATTCTAAAAGCCGTGCTTAAGATTAAATCTGAACCGCTTTCTGCAAAACTGCTCCATACTTGTCTTCTACTTTGTTCCTCTATATCTGATCATTCTATCCGCCTCTCTTCAAGTTTCCCCTCTTCCACATTTCGTAGTATTCGTGTATTTCTTCAGATGCTTACATTTCTCCAATTTTTTCGTTGCCTTTCATGCTTTCGCAATAAGGTAAGCAATGACAGCAACAGCCAGAGCGATGCAGAAGAGACGAAAGAGTGTGAGGAGTGGCGATGATCCAGCCTCCTTCCTGGTGGGCGCCACTGGTGTCCTTCGTTAAGATAATTAGGATACAGGAATTTTAAGCGATTTTCTTTTTCTTTCTTTCGGATTTGAATGAAAATTCGCACTTTGAATTTAAGCTTCCACACCAACTTTCTGGCAGATCATTCAGAAACTTTTTGCTACAGCTACGGTACCGAATTTTGAGACTGATGTGAATTCATATAACAGGTGGAGAATTACTATACATATGGTTATGCGTCTGGGAGTGAAAGCTGGGTAGTGAGTGAGACAAGTAACTACAATACGCTGTAGACATGACCTTTAATGGTGAAGCTGCAGGCATGGGGTAGGATGGAGGGTGTAAGTACCAGTGAACTTTATGGGTGTTATGGAACGGAATAAAGAGTTACCGAAGTGAGATGTGGCATTACTGGGTGAATTAAAAAGATTACATTCAGATGGTATGGGCCTATACATGAAAATCGAAAGGGTGAGAGGGAAATTTTGTGAAGGTGAGATCAAGGGAAGTGGTGGTAAAGACAAACCTAATATAGTACAGATGGAGAGTGTTGTAATATACTGGCGAGAGAGATGGAAGTGGAATGTCTAAGAGAGTGAGATAAGTGTGTTAGGATAGGGTAGCTTAGAGGTGGTTCTGTACAAGCCATCCCCTGTTTGGGCTCCCAAGGGGAAAAAGGCGTAGGAGATGATAATGATAATGATGATGATGATGATGATGATGATGATGATGATAGGAATGGCTATGATCCCAAACATGGGTACCAATAATCCAGTATCTCGTTAAATTTGGTGTTCTGACTATATATTAACTTAGCAGCAACAACAAAAATTGTCTTGTATTTTCAAGAAAGTTACATATTCTGAATTTTTTCTAACTCCGATATATACTCTAGAATTGCCGACTCTCTCCTTACCATTTAGGGTCGTAGCAGGTCCCTCGCAGGTCAGATTCAGTAACTAGATCAGGACGAAGGCAGTGCAGGACCTCCTTGGCGGCCCTCTCCCCAGACTGCACCGCCCCGCTGATGAACCCCATCCATTCAGTCGCTGTCTCGGTCCCGGCGAAGTGAACTCTGACGCAAAGAATTCTGGGATGACTTGAAGCCTCTTGTATCGTGAGTTACAACACCTCAGCCATCATTCACTAATAACGTTTTTTTGTTTTGTGCCACGTCATTCTGCACATTACACTGCGGTTCGATCGAATAAAACTGCCGCAAAGTTATCTGCTATTACTATGTAAACACTAGTCTCACATATTGCTTAAGCTATAGTATTAGGTCAAATACCATGTCATATAATTCCTATCTTACATAGGAAAATTATTCCGCAACCGTTTTGGGTCACAGCTTTTATACACAGCCATTTAAACCCAAAACTGGCTTAAGAAGCTTGTTTAGATGTTGCCTATGTGTCGGTGGATGCTTGACATCGAGCCGTAACGCCACTCCAGCTCTCCTCCCGGCATTCTCCCCTAGCAAGGCAGAGTAAGTGGTGGAATTTTATAAGTAGATAATATGATAAGCTCTCAGGATGAAGATGTTACACATGCTGCGCAGATTTCACCAGTGAAAATGCATATAACTGTTTCCTCTGTGCTCCCTGATGAAATGTTACGTATTTGTGTAAAACAATGACATAAACCTCAGAACAAACACTAACATCGGCATAGTACATACTCAAACTAAATATTACACAAAGCAAAGTTATTATTATTATTATTTTTTTCTTTTTAAATTCATTATTAACCATTCACATCAAGCCCCTCCACTCTGGGGAACGCTGTCGCTGACAACCAAGCAGGATGGGTACATACATGAGGGCAAAAGCATACAGTGGCGCATACACAAACACAATACGGAAACACGATACTACATGAAATGGGTAAAAAATACACAGCACATTAATTCTTATGCATGATGTTACACACACACACACACACACACACACACACACAAATATCCTCGCGCCAGGGCATTATAAGGAAAAGAAGTCAGCATGGAGGGTAAGAATGTCCCCCAGTACATCAATATTGGTAGATGCACAAAGCAGAAAACGGCAAGCCAGTGCCCGTATTAATAAAAACTCCTAGGAGTAAAAGTTCCTCTCAAAGTGAAATTTGGCTCCTAACTTCTAGAAGTACTCCTAAAAGTTACTTTCAACTCCTAAGTTTACTCGTAAAATCGCTAAAAAATAAAAGTCCTCCACAAGGACTTTTTAAGGAGTTAGGAGGGCTTTTAATCACAGTAATCACAGTAGCTGCGTCCCTCAAACACCAAGAGACAAGACTACATAGACCATGGCTGACCGACACCATCCACCACGCAGAAATTTTCGAGCTCGGAAGGATGCATTCATGGAATATGATCAAGAACTTGTAAGAAGGTACCGTTTCGATCGTGAGGGCATTCTGTTTATTACTGATTTAGTAAGAGATGTACTGGAAAGACTCACACATTGAAACCATCCTCTCACACCCGAGATGAAAGTGTTGATACTATTTAGGTACCTTGCACCTGGAAAAATGCTGCAGTGTACTTGTGATGACTTTGGACCATCGCAGCCATCAGTGAGCAATGTGATAACGGAAACACCCTTTGCTCTAACTGCTCCACACATTGTTAAGAGGTTTGTGAAGGTCCCTCGTACACTCCCTCCATCCAGTTTCTTTCTCCTGAACTTATCTGCAGCCGTGGAATCTTGAAATTGTGCCATTGTTGACGGTCACTGTACCATGTACACACGATGCCCCGATGGTAGCAGGCACGATCAGCTGACCACACGATGTGTTTACATTTTATCCATTTCATCGACATTCGTAAAGAATCATAATATAAGGTCAAATAGATGTTGTTTCTGTATATAAAAACTAGTTTTTCATTTTTAAACTACATACTGATACTCTAAGGCTTTGTAATGGTAATTTTTTAAATATATTAAGCAGAGATTCTTTGTGCTGGTAACACTTCATGGTAGGAGCGAAATTACTACTACAAGTCCTCCTAAGAGGAACATTTAGAAGCAACTCTCAGTTACAACCACTTTTAGTAGTAATTGTAGGAGTACTTCTAGAAGTTTTTATTAATACAGGCACAGGGGTCTAAAGGGGGATACGAATCAAAACAGGCAAGGTTCCCCATATTATTTCATTTTCTTTCTCTCGGTAATCATTCTTAGAAAATGGTCGTATGCTTTGGGTAGCTTGTCTTTCTGAACCTTTCCATTCTTTTATTGTTGCATGCTATTTTTGGTGTTGTTGTCTGACAATATGAAAGACTGAAAAAAATGATGACTTCTACAAAACGATACCCACATAAAGTTCTGAAAGATATAAACAGCATGCTTCGCAACTGCGCAAAACAGCAACCTTCAATGAGTCTAGTATCAACGACTTCTTATAGGGGGAAAAAAAAAAACTGCAAACTATACTTACAATAAAAACTGATGACACGTTTGTTTCTGAATCTCTGACCAGCATGGTGGGGCATTGCTTGAAATAAATTTTAATTTGCTGAAAATCAGATTACAAGGTTCTATTAGATTTATAACTCTAAGCCCTTGACCACCCCGTTTGGGATACATGGCGTCTGGCAATGGATGGATGGATGGTTAAATTATTCGTGGAAATATCCTCGTGCAGGATGTTTGTTAAATGAAATGTGCCCTAAACACTACTTAGTCATAAATAGGGCCACAAAATATATACCTGAAAACTTATTAATTAGGCATTTAACCTTCCGTAAGACATTGCGCAATATGTGTTACGCAAATTTTCCCAAGCAAACACCAAACTTTTTACCATATAGGTAAAATGGCAAATTACACCATTAGTACTGAAAAATATGTGAGGCAGGAAGATAATGTAGTAGAATATCATAAGTAGTATATGGAATGTAAACACACACATACACACATACACACATACCTGAGGAAGGGCAGACGGAGGTACGGGAAGGCGTGCATTACCCCCGGGACCCCAAAGACTACCGGACACCCCCCGACGTAGGGCTCCTCACTCCAGACCTTCTCCGTGTAGCTGAGATGGTGGCCGGCCTCCTCTCCCAGCGCCTCCATCAGCCCTCTTACCACTGCCGCCTCCCTCTCCCCCTTCTGTCAGAAAAATTATTGGTTAGTAAATTTTGCCCGTCAATATCTCTCCTCACTGTGTCATCAGCAAAGAAAAATGTTGTTATCTCATGCCATCAAAGCTCACTCTGCCACTACGCCTCATGCACTAGGCAATATTCTCTTGACATTAACCCTTTCAATATGAGAGGCCTTTCCCAAGTTGAATAAAATCGTCACGAAGTACAAAAACTAAACTTTTAAAAGGCGTCAGTGGAATCAAGGGGCAGTTGTTGTTGTCGTTGTTGTCAAGTAACGTCAGTCCGTCTGACCATGCAGACCCATCAACGACAGGCAAACAACCTCACCTGCAGCCCGTCCCATGAAATGAAACAATGTTCCTTTGCAGCTGACAGCATCCCGCCACAGGAAAGAGCAGGGAAAGTTGTGGGGGTTTAGTTCCTGGATGAAGGCCGCATGTGCGTCTCTCCGCCTATAGATAACAGGGTAGCAAGAATATGCTCCATATTGACCCGTTATCTGGCTATATGGTTACTACCCAGCACTGTAAACTGTCAACAGGTTAACCACTTCATTTGGATGACGTCTTTATTATTTAACACCTGTTCACTCCAGACTCCCTGTGTTGCTGCTTTGTCTCCACCTCAGCTTCCTCCCTCTTTTCCCTCTGCCATCACTCCAGAATAATGGAATAATATAAAATAAGTAGCATATACGTCCTTAAAATGCTCAGCTGCCAGGTTTCCCCTACCCCTGCCGTCATCCACGAGCTACTGTGCTGCTCTGTATCATGTTCCTGATCTAGGGTACGTCACCAGCGTCCGGCGGTGTCATAAGAAGGAAGTTCACTTAAGGGAAGGTCAGTGCATAGAACCGATCTTTTTCCTGATATACCAAATCTTTGTGGTTTAACTTCAAATGCCTCTCATCCCATCAATCCAGCCCAATTAATTCAGAGTGTGAGTATGAAAGTGATCATGCACATAAACTAACGAATACGACTCAAATGGACTGCATCTGACTGAGCCATTTACAGATACAATCACCACTGTCTGTCTGTTTGAAAAGTAATGACTATTTTAATTCAAGTACTGGTCATTGCAGTACATACCCACTGATCATAGCGAACCTGATCTAGGAATACTAAAACTATCAAGTCACTATTCTGTCACTAATACCACTAAACACGCTCTCCTGGAATCCTAACATTCATCGGACAGCATTTTCGTGGGAAAGAATTCTCTCAAGCACCCCTTCCTTGGCGTTATGTTTTGCATATTTTACATTAATATATTCTTGTATACTATGTAGATTTGTTTTCTCATAACATTGCTTCAGGAAACAATAATATAAAAGAATATTTGCTCTCATGATCTGGACTGCTCTAGCATTTTGTTACAGCTAACATCAAACTATTTTTTCAGTTGAGAGGGACGCATAAGACTAATGGTGTTATGCGGTCCTTACTACCTTATGATCGGAACAACTGAAGTTTTTAAGTCTTGCCAACGACCAACGATTTTATTCAGCTGAGAATGAGTCATACGGTGGTAGACTAACTGTTATTATTGTTTTTTTATGCTGTCTATAACTTTTTTTTAGTACTGATACATACTACGGAAACAGCATACAAGAGATAATGAAAGTACAACAAGGAAAGATTACAGTGCTAAGGAAGAGGTGTTACGAAACCTCCTTACCTACAAGAATGTCTTAGGATTACTCACAGTCTTGGTGTGCCACTCGATGCCCTGTCGACCAGCGATGAATCCCACGATGGCCGGAGTGCCGCTATCCGTTGTGGCGTCAAAGCAGGCACTAAGGGGCCCGCAGCTCACCCCAGGCACCGTTGGGGGACCCCCGTGGCTCACAATCTCACCAGAGTACCCCTTCTCGCGCCAGAATGCCTAGGTGTTGACACATACAATAGTCACTGCTCAGGTAAGACTGATAAAATTTTGGTGACTATGATGGTAAACGTGTGGTGATTACAGATAATGACGATGAGACACCAAGCGCCGAGTAAGAATCTAGTTATTCAACGTTCCAGCGTGCTGGATCATTCGGTTATCCTTATGAGACTACACAAAACGTTAAATAAAGTGATTCCTTCCCCGGAACTGGTGTCATACTCTCTATGATGAGTATGCTGATGAACTCAGTGACAGAAGAAAATAACCACCTGAAGTCTGAATGCCGTCAAATGGAAAACGTGCATTTGAGACGGGGCATTGGGATAAGAAAAACTGGAATTACAAAAGGTAATATACAGTGTAGAGACTAGCCAGCGAGAGCATAAACCACACCTTGGAATAATGCAATCAGCACCACAAAAGCCAAACACATGTAAATTTTACCTTCTTGTAGCTGACAATGAACTTGGTAAGGTGTCCCATCGGCATGTTCTCGCACACGAGCTTCTTGTAAGGAGGGAGGAGAGGCTGGAACTTCATCTTGATCACCATATTCGGGGGCGCAGCGAGTATGACCCTTTTGGCAGTGAACCTCTCCCCGTTTCCTGTGACCAGCACCACTGTTTCCTCCGCCTCCCCCTGCAGCACCTCAGTCACTGGATGGTTTACGTAAATATTCCCTGATCCGATTTTCTTTGCTAGGAGCTCGGAGATCTGTTGGGTCCCTCCCTAGAAATATGAAAATTGAAACTTTTTTTTTTTTTTCTTTTAAACGTGAATTTAAAAAATTTGGGTGGCTGTTTTAACTTTTGGCAAATGTATCGTAAAACACGTTTACACACACACACACACACACACACACACACACACACACACACACACACACACAATGCTAACCTTGACCCTGGCCTCCTGAGCAGCATCTTTCTTAGTTTCAAACACTTTCATGACACCGCCGGCAGCGTTGGCGTAGGCGAGGAAGAACCACAGACTTATCCTCGAGGCGTCCGTCCCTGGGAGGTGAAAACAGAAGATCATATGCCTGGAGTCAGACATGTCTTCTGAGATGAAAACGAAAGCTCACAGAGTTAGGCCACAGCAGCATATCCTCTGTGATTACAACAAAAGCTCATTTCACGCTACGCTGTGAGGTTAACACAAGAGCTCATTAGACTGGGACACTACCAGCCTACCCCGTGAACTGATATAACAAAGATAACAAAAGTCTACTGGGTGCATACCAAACTATCTTCGGTAAAAATAAAAGCTCACTAAAACTGAACCATACTGTTAGAAAAATAAGATGAAAGCAAAACCCACTGGGCTGGGACCACACTAGGCAATTTCTATTGGGGGAGGGGGGGTGGGCAAAATTTAATAATGAGACACGTGAATAAGGTTATTAGGCATTTATAATATTTTTTTTACAGAACATGAACAGAAGGAGAAGAAGCAAATCAAATACAGAGAAAAAATGTAATGCTGCAGTGTCTGAAGAGGATGGAAATATTGCTTATCACGTTGCAAGAGCTAATTATATACATTTTATTCATCACCATCATATCATCATCACTAACTCTCAAGATAAACATTAAAGAGGAAGAAGAGCAGGATTACTACACAAGTAACGTTGCAGTGCGTCTTAAGAATCTGCAAATACTGCTAGATCACGCTGCAAGATTTGGAGATGAAAAGGACACTGGCTGTCTTGTTGACCCTTTTAGTGAAATGAGCTTTTTTTTTTTTTTATTATTTTCTGTGTACGATACATATTAAATTAAGAAAGACTTTACCTAAGAACCTATGAGAGGGTAACTGCAGTAGGTCAGTTGACCCGTGCTAGGCAGCTCCTACCAGAGTGTGATTAAACTACTAGAATAAGACAAGGATAGCAAAGAAGACACTCCCGCGCCAACCAAACCCTCCATCACGACAGGAAAAATAAGAATGGATCCAGGATCCGTATTCACAAGCTTTCTTGAAGTTATGTTGTATTTACTATTGCTTGCTCGTAATATCTTTTCTTACATAGCTACAGAACACTTAACAGCCAGAGTGAATAATATTAAGGTGAAAAATACAAAGCGCAAAATAGTTTCAGAATACAATTAATTACTATGAAATCTTATTTATCCCACAAAGTAGTCAAAACCCTTTAAAAATTTTGGCCTCAATTATACTCCCTTTACTGTAACTTGGACTAAAATTGTCATCTTTCCATCTCCAAAGCCGAGTTATAACAATTAGTTATTGCTATAATAAGGTGGTAGCCACGAAGTGCTATGAAATGGATACAAAGCCACAATAATGTCTTGCCACTGAGCTACATGATAAAACTTAAGCTGAATAAGGACGACAATCCGGGCCAAGCTGAAAAAATTAGTGACCAGGCAGACACGGATGACAGTAACAGAGAACATAAGTATAGTGAACATCAAGAACTGTAGCAGAAGGACGTAACAGAAGCTAGTAGCGCATGTCAAGACCGAAGCTAATAGTAAAGTCAGTATCGGAACTGGCAGAGGAATTTAGCATAAGACAGACGTTTGTAGCATTAGTCAGCAGTAAAATTTAGCCGCGAGCGTTGGTATTAGATGTCATTTTTCAATCTAATCTTGCTACGTACACAAGATATTTTTTTGTCCTCATAAACCTTCCTTCACGAACCATTTTTTTTTTTCTTAATCCCAATTTCATCATCTAGAGGCTGCAAGAGTAATTTAATGATTTATATCCTCAGTTTGAAGAGATTAGAAGAAAGATGAGCTGATACCCACCACAGGCAGTTTTACATACTACGTCTACGGCCTGTGCTTCGGCAGGACATGAGGTATTGTGCCATGTCGTTATTAGGAGTAGCGGTGGAAGTTAAAATGTGAATTAGGAGTAGTGGTAGATGTTAGCTGTAGAAGTTAGTAGCAAAATTAGGAGTAGCGGTTGAAGTTAGTAGTGGAATTAGGAATAGTGGTGGAAGTCAGCAGTGGAATTTATAGGAGTATGGAAGCTAGTTTCGGAAGTTAGCAACAATATTCGGAGTAGCTAATGGTGGAAGTTAGCTGTGGAAGTCAGCAGCAGAATTAGCAGTAGTGGTGGATGTCAGAAGCAGAATTATGAGTCATAGTGGAAGTTAGCAGCTGAATTAGAAGATGTTTGTGAAGTTAGCTGCGGACGTTAAGTCGTAGTTAGCTGCGGAAGCTAGCAGCAGAAGTTCATGGAGGCAGTAGAAGCCAACAGCAAGAAGTATCGAAATGATGGAAAGATCTTAACAGAAGTTCACAGAGAGGTACATATAAAACAGTAGAAGTATCGAAATTGGGAGAGGTAACAAAACAAAAACAGTTAGTAGCAGAAGTTTACAGAAAAAGTACATGCCGGTAGACGGAACAGTAACACCGACACCCACCAAATGCAGCTTTACACGCGACGTCAATGGTCTGAGCTGCGGCGGGACAGGTGAGGTGCCGCTTCATGTAAGACTCCACCGTATCACCCTCCAACTCGTGGGTGTGGGGACTGCTGCAGGGGTCCAGAGCAGGGGTTTGGGCTGCCAAACGCTCTACCTGAAGGGGAGGCGAAGTGTGTTATCTATCTTTCTGTTATCTATTTATCTGTATATCTATCTATACATCTATTTACAGGTAGTATCTAGCTATCTATTTAAGGGTAGTATCACTGACATCAGCATATCTTATATCAACCCTTCCAATCAGGTGGCATCTACTGTATCCCCTCCAATCTGATGTTTTTTATTCTTGTTGCCAGACCCTCCCAGGGGCAGGCCTGCTACCAGCTTTGTCTCTGAATCACATAAACTGACGAAGAGTGTGTCACTCATATTAATTTGTGCCCGCCAACTCCGTGGCGGCACACCACCAATGTAGTCTACACTAGACTACAGTCGTACTGTCATACCGGATCCGTCATGTGAACATCGTGTTTACAGCCTCATATATATATATATATATATATATATATATATATATATATATATATATATATATATATATATATATATATATATAACGAATGTGCGACTATTGCATACAAGTCACAATACCGCTAAAACAAGTAAATACACACAAACAAATGTGAATAACTTTTCTGCTTGTAGACCTTCCACAGCAGGCCAGGCACCTCTCTCTCTCTCTCTCTCTCTCTCTCTCTCTCTCTCTCTCTCTCTCTCTCTCCGGTTTTCAAAGCAAGCGCGAATTACATTAACTGCTCCTCACCCTTTCTCTCTCCTTCCTCTAATCCTGCATAAATGATGACATAAAGTTGAATAAAATACTCTTTTTTTAATTATGTAGTGTAGTCGTGCCTTCTGGAGGGTCGGCAAATAGGCTACAGTGAATAGTATTTAGTCTCCAGACAAATTTCTCCAACTCCGAGGAAGATCTCTTATAGTGAACTAATTAATGAAGACTGTATCTAGGCCGACCAGTTCGAAAAGTCTCTTGTAAGCTGAAAAAAGTTGTCTAAAAATACCAAGATAATGAAAAAAGCACCCAACCACATTCAAGGGCTTAAGAAGCCCCATATGGGACTATTATACACTCTTCATGTCCTTGCTGCAAAAACAAATTAGAGTTATGACATAAAAGTCATCGTAAGCACATCCGTGAATCCGTCCCCTGAACCCCACCTTCCATATGAAGAGCTGAAGCTGGATGAGGGCCCACACGGAGCCGAGGGATGGGATGTCGCCGGTGTAGGTGCGGTGCTTGTCGTCCCCCAGCTGCATCACCTTCAGACCAGCCATGTACCTTACCGTGGGACACACACGCACACAAGGAAATGCATCATCATCATCATCATTATAATACAACAACAATCATAATTTTAAATTAGCAAAAGGCTGAATACAGAACTCCAGGGACACCCTCCTAACTTGACAGACTCCTCAACAGGACTTTCTTGGTGTCTCATTATACTGTATAAACATATATCTATATCTATCTATCTATTTATCTATAGCCCGACGCCCTAATCCCGCAAAGGGTGGCCGCAGACAAAACGCCTCCAAGTCACTCTGTCACCCACCATTTGACTACCCTCCCCCCAACTCACCCCCGCCCTCCCTCTTATACCTCTCAACTCCATCCCTCCACCTCATCCTCGGTCTACCCCTCCCTCTCCCTCCCTCCACCTCACCTACATACGCCCTCTTAGTCAGTCTTTCATTCTCCATTTTCTCCACATGTCCAAACCACTTCATTGTATTTCTCCTAATCTTCTCAACCACATCCACATCCACCCCATATATATATATATATATATATATATATATATATATATATATATATATATATATATATATATATATATATATATATATATATATATATATATATATATATATATATATATATATATATATACACACACACACACACACGCACAAAACAAAGGAGCTGAGTACATACCCTACAAAACTTCTCTGATATTCTGTATGTGGGACTCATTGTGGGTTCGGTGTAGAGTCTGGAGGTGTGAAATACTTGACATTTGCTGTGCGTATATGTGAAGTGTGAGATTTTGATATATTTATTACTCACTGTGGGTAGATGTGGAGTGCTGGAGTGTGGTTTACTTCATACTTATTGTAAGTAGGTATGGAGTTACTGGGGGATAATTTGTGACACACTGTGGGTCGGTGCAGGGTGTGGTCTCCCTTACACTCACTGTGGGTAAGTTTCGAGGCCCAGGTGGTGCAGGAGGTCCAAGACATGCCGCTGGGTGGACCCCACCCACTGCCCTCCCAGGTCGAACTTCTCTTTCCGCCCATCCCCAACATCCACCTCCTCGGTAAGAGTTCGACCTCCAACTCGACCTGTAAGCCAAAAGTGCACGGGTGCTTGCTCTTTCAGTTCCATGACGTATGATTTATTTTGTTCATGCTACAGTATATTTAAATAAAAGAAGCATACTGAGAATGACGGAATGATATTGAGGCAAAAGGTTTAAATCTTTGTTTAGAATTCAATACAAGCCCGATTACTCAGCGCAATAATGTCGCTGAGGGCCATGCAGGAGCGCGTGGAACATGGGAAGCAAACATAAAATGATGAAAAAATGTTGAAATAATTACTGTCGACGCAGAAATGCAACAGTAAAAGTACGGGTTCATACGGGAGAACAGTTGCAGAAGGTAATATCCTTGCTTTTACTGATCGAACCATTACGAACCTCTTACACAATGTACTACAAAGACTGATGGGTTGCAATGATTCCATCCTTGAGTTCCGAAAGCCACTGTTCACTGTCTAGTTATCAATAGCCATAAAGTGAATCGATATTTATGTCCGTAACAGTACATAAGGTTTGACAAATTCTAACTCTTCATTCCGGTGATGTATTTATCTGTTTATTCTTACACCCAACAGATAGTTTTCATCTGAACTTAGGAAAGACCCCTATTGCTGAAGGCATCCAAGAAGGCTATATCTAACCCCTTCAGTGCGAAGTCTCAACCAAGTTACACTGAATCGTCTGGAGATAACAAGAATAGATTACATTTCATAGCAGTGGAGGGGCTAATGAGAACTAAAACATTAGGAATGGATGAAATGTTTTTGGGAATCTGGAAAAAGTGAGAATAACTTTGAAATCCTCTAACCTGAAGCCTCCAGAACAAGCAGAGAGACGTCAGGGTCGAAGGACTTCAGCTTGTGGGCGGCTGTGAGTCCAGCCACGCCCGCGCCTACCACTACCACGTCGTACACCGCCATCACGTCCACAGCCTGAAACAGACGTGCACTAATAGACACACAAATACATTTAATAGGCTGTTCAGAAAGACTGGCTACATAAATACCGCAGCACACACACACACACACACACACACACACACACACACACACACACGTACTATTTGCTACTACCGATATTTAAGTCAGAGAACTTTGCTAAGGAAGTAGTTTTCTACAATGATTACTTGGGACTCAACATGAGGTCGTTACAATAAAATATATATATACGAACATCACAATGAAATTTTTAGGCCTGCGACTGCAGGGATTTTCCTCAGTTAATCGTATTCATCAGAGTAAAATACCTTGGCATGAATCTATGACATTTGTGTCAGTCTGCATGAGGTCCACTGCAGGATCAGATCTTATCTTACTGCTAAGATGAACAAACGCCTGGTCTTGGCCTAAAAAATATATTAAAAAATAAAAGCTCAGTGGCCAAGGCCGTTGTGCCAGGCTGTATTCTCTGACTTAGACGGCTCCCTAGCATTGTATTTTTTTTTAACCAGTTTATTGTCGCATACAGCACACTTAATACTGTATTAGTTTTCTTGAAGGATAGCGTTATCAAAATACACAAAGTACAAAGGCAATATTAAGCATAAGGTCGTGTGTGAAAGATCTTAAATTATATACTGTACTGTATACAGCATACCTATTAATGTGATTGCTTATCGTTTAAGTGAGAGATAACTAAGCCAGTCTTCCCTAACCAGAATCTTATCTTGTACTTGCTGATATGGAGGGTATCAATGGAGATCAAGGAATGAAATGGCAATTCTCTATTGAGGAACATATATAAACCATTTAATGGTTTGTGGCGAATGCCTTAACTAACTACTGGTTCCAAGACCTGCCAGATTACTGGTTTACTTATTTGTTCACTTATTTCGTATTTCAATTAAATCATCAAACGACAGACAGGATTTAATCACTATGCCAATCAAAAAGATTTAAGAATGAACAGCAGAGGAGGACAGCTACTTAACACCTTTACTACAATGAAGTAACTTTCATTTTTATGCAAGTACTTTCCTCATGTCATTATTCAGATAATGAACAATCGTTATGATCGTAGGGTGAATAAATTTACAACATATCGTACCGCAAGATAAACTTCCCCTGAATTATTTACTGTACTTCAACAGTAAAGGTAGACGGTCGAAACGAGCTGTAGTTTTTCACTCTGTCCTCAAAAAAAAAAAAAAAAAAAAAAAAAAAAAAAAATCGGCGTGCGTGATAAACATGGAAAAAATATTTTGCAAGTCACCATCACTATTGTGGTCCCACCTACCTACGTAATTAGTTGCCTACTGTGATTTTAAAATGTTGAGCGATATATTCCTAGTTCAAGCTTCTCTTCCTGATTCAATCTCCACTCGTTAACCATTTCGATGTAACGGTAGGCTACTTTAAGCCTGGCTACTGAAAGAAACCGCTCGTAGCAGAGATTAAATAATAAGTACCAACCTGTTATTAACATCATAATGTTGACTGACTAATTATTGAAACGTTTTCGGAATCAAAGCCCTGTTAGGAGAGTTGTAGATTATAATTAAAATTTTCCTTTCTACCTGGATTTTAATCACTTAAAATTTTCCTTTCTATCTGAATTTTAATCACACTTTCCACTCAGCACTTGATCTGTGTGGCCACACAGCGTACCTGCAGCACCTCAACACATACTGTAAACACATAACACACGTACACACCCCTTGTCCCTGCGACATCAGGCACCAACGCCCCAAGGCCAAGGTCGGCCTGTTGCTGACTGCCACCGAGATCTCTGACACCAAAGAAAACGAGGCACCTAGAAACACAAGCTAAACGTACTTAATTCAGCGGTATACAGGCATGTGTTCCCCAGAGTGTTGGGGCTTGTACTGAATGGTAAATAAAGAACCTAATTAAAAAAAAAAAATACAGGCATGTGTGCCACAGCTCACAGGTGTTATTGCATGTAATTTAGGTGACCACATATATTGCTGAATTTAGTCGGGGATGGGGGAGGAAGGTGGGGAGGGGAGACACAGAACGAGAAAGCCTTATTAAAGAATTAAATATATATATACTGTAAATAAACTTCATTTAGAAGTAGTATATAGCTGACATGAAACAGAGAGGTGTACACGTTTGGCAGAGCGGCCTAAGAAATTCCCAAGAGGGACAACGCCCAAACTCTCTTCATATAATAGACGAACCATAATAAACTACTCCATATATTACCAGTGAAAAGTGAGAGATAGAAGTAAGGACGTTTTTGTCACGATCGCTTTGAATAAAATCTTGGGTAGGCGTCTGGCATATACAGACAGTTAAATAAATAGATAGATAGATTAGAAGAACATAGCGACATAAGAAAGAGTAGGCGTGGCGGCCCATGGTAGGCAGCTGCTATGAGACTATAATAGAAAAAACAAGGATAGAAAAGCTAGAGAGAAAGATAGATGCATAAATAAACAGACAGACAGATAGGAAGATAAACACAGCTAGACAAACAGAAGGACTGATTGACTGATGGGTAAACGGAGAAGCATACCTACATGCATAACTAAATACCCACATAAACATTAGAAAGTCTGTACATACTTGTGGAGAGAGAGAGAGAGAGAGAGAGAGAGAGAGAGAGAGAGAGAGAGAGATTAACTAATGGAAACCAAAAACAGCACAAAGGGGAGGAGGGGGAGGGGAGGTGTTAATTGTCGCTGAGGCCACTCCATTACTCACCTACATATTGGCAGTACCCGAGAGAGAGAGAGAGAGAGAGAGAGAGAGTTGTGATACTGATTTTTAACTTACATTATTCTCACAAATATATGATGAATTAGAAATACAGTACTTAGGCAGACTGCACACCAAATCATTCCCTTTTGACCCTCTTATAATTATACTGTTAAGGAAGCTGTAGTCCTTTTACCTTAACTTGGCCCAGATATTCGTCCGTTTGTAGCTAATTTCACCTATAGCTCAGTGACAGAAAATTACAATGCTACAGTTTTACATCCTTTCCATAGCACCTCTTCGTGACCAGCATCATACTCTGTTGCTAATCTTTTTGCTGCACCTTAGCATTCAAGACAGTGATTGGAAGTTTAGGCCAGGCAGAGTAAAAAGGGTATGATAACTGACATTATTTACAAGCGAGGAATAGGTTTACATAACATGAAAGCCAAAATTGAGTATATGCCGCTCAGAAATACTCGTATTCACACTTAGATTCACAAAAGAATTCATACACAACCCAGAAATACTCGTATTCACACTTAGATACACAAAAGCATTCATAAACACATTTCACTTACCGGATACCGATAGCTATACAGTACTGTACATCCGAATCTCTCTCTCTCTCTCTCTCTAAGATGAAAGGGTTGAAGAAAACTTCGTAAATGGTATGGAACTGTATATATATATATATATATATATATATATATATATATATATATATATATATATGCTGTATGTATGTATGCATGTATATACCTGTCCATGTTTTGATGGATCTTGGATCGAAATGTCTGTTTGTTTTACTAAATACACAGTATGTAGATGATCCAGTGCGACAAAGTGGAAACACTGGGTGTGAAAGAGACACAGCTAAAAGCTTGAACTCTTATATTCTTTAACGTTTCCGGCAACACATCTCTGAAAATGGGTTACGTACAGCCCGAAACATCAAAGTATAAAATTCAAGCTCTAACCTGTGTGTCTGTCCCATCCAACATTTCCATAATATGCTGTCGTTGTGACTGCCCTGGGAATATGAGAGGAGAGATTAATGAGTCGTCGACCTAAATTTGAAGGCTTCGAGGCCTTAATCCCATAGGCCGCCCCACCTGGCCGTCCCTCATTTAGCAGCAGATCCAGGTGTTCCAAGGAGCGTGGAGGAGCCAAAGATGGGGACGGGTGAGGGAGAAGGGAAGAAGGAGGGAAGGTGGTGTAGGGAAGGAAGGATGGGTCAGAGGGGGTGAAGAAGCGGGAGTAAAAGGAGAAAGTGAGTGAGGGAGGAAGCCGGCGGAAAGAGGGAATACGAATTCAGAGGAGGAATACAAACGAAAGTAAATAGCAACACACCTGTTGGTCCTTTCGTGTTTATTTGACATAGGGAAGGTTACAAATAACAAAATCATTATGTCAGCTAAAGACACAAGATAGAAAAGTAGATCATTATACTGAAACAAGCTTGTACATTCATGTATACAAAGACAGGAATATATTTATTTATGCATATGCATGTTATCCCAAAATGGCAGGCGAAAGTGCATAGGAAGTCATCTTACTTCAGATTATCAAAACAACAGATATACATACAGGTATACATCCACATATGGCTTCGTTTCGCTTATAAAGGCTCTAACATGCTTGCATGCATCGGCCTTCGCCACGCAATGGCGGTTCTCCATGCTGCTCGATCTCTGGCAGCCTCCCTATTCAGTCCCTTATCCTTGAGTCATACTCTATGACCTCGTCCAAGATCTAGACTTAGGTAATGATGTAGACTTAGGAATCACTAGCAGTATTAGCAAATTTGCCGATGACACGAAAATAGGGCGTATCACTAACTCGACTGACGATTGCCTTAACTCACAAAATGACCTCGATATATTGTCTAAATGGTCTGATAATTGGCAAATGGAATTAAAGGTGAAAAATGTAAAGTATTTAAAGCAGGGAAAACCATTGGAGATACCAAATAACACTTAGATAACAAAGAAATTAGTAAATCGGAATGAGAGAGTTCTAGGAGTTATGATTAGTAAAGACCTCAAACTAAGGCAACAGTGTATTAATACGAGAAATAATGAAAATAGGGTTCTAGGGTTTATTTCATGAAGCGTAAGCATTAGGACATCTAAAGTAATATTGCAACCTTATCTATCATTAGTCAGGCCACATTTGGACTACGCCGTACAATTTTGGTGTCCGTATCATAGAATGGACATAATTCGTTAGAAAATGTACAGAGGGGAATGACAAAAATGATACATGATGTTCGGAACCTCTCATATGAAGACAGACTAAAAAGACTACATCTGCACTCACTAGAAAGGCGTAGAATAAGGGAACACTTAACTGAGGCATTTAAGTGGATGAAGGAAATAAATAAGGGAGGCATTAACAAGGTACTTAGAGTGAGCATACAAGATAGAACTAGAAGTAATGGTTTCAAACTAGATGAATTCCGTTTTAGTAAGGAAATAGATAGAAACTGGTTTGGCAATAGAGTAGTTGACGAATGGAATAAGCTACCTAATAATGTAGTTGCTGCCCCTTCCATTAAGAGTTGTCTCTTTTATGCTCTTGCCCTGATGAATTATGAAAAAAATGCATTTATATTACAGGAATTCTAAAGAGAACCACGAGCGATAAATGTGTGTGTGTGTGTGTGTGTGTGTGTGTGATGTCAGCAAGTTGATTACGTAATATGTAGAATACTGCGGATATCAAGGACTTACAGTAAGACTTAATCTTTATATACATCTGAAGGCAGAAGAAAAGGAACTATATTCATCTCTCAATACTCATCTAATATTCCACCTACACTAACGATATAGCCATAAAATTTCATTCCTCTACCTGACGGAGAGGAGGTGTGTCCGAGGATCAGCTCATAAAATACCAGTACTTAAGCAATTATTGGATTAGTACAGGGGGGATAATCTTCGAGGGAGGAGCAGCTAGTGACATCAAGGTGTATAAAAACAGAGGAAGCCAGTGAGGAGCTTAGTCACTCACCCTAGCAGGCAGGTAGTTGGAGGAGCGATCTGCTGTCTTGAGAAGCCGAAATTTCTCTTACCGTGACAACTTGCCACCATGAAGATCATGTCTACAGTGCTGTTTATTGTATTTGGTGTATTTTTTGCTGCGATTCTTTCAGCCTTCTTCAACGTCTCCAAGACCATTGCCAGCATAACCAAACGACACGCTAGGAATGCAGAGTGGCAGCAAAGGGAAGCAGCCACATCCAACTCATCGCTGCTGGAGATTCTGGCCGCCATCCAATCCTCTCCCGCGCACAACTCCACAAATGAGATTTCCCACCTCCACCTCCCCCACCATGACGACCACCACGACCACAACCACACCCACCACAACCATCATGTCCACGGCCGCTTAGCACAGGTGACCAGGACCACTGGAGGCGACCAACACTTCAGCAATCATTCCCACCACAACCACACCCACCACGCCCGCGCAGCACGGGTGTCCAGGACCACGGATGGGGGTCGTAATGTGATGGAGTCTTTTAATAATGCAATGTCCTCCATGTTTGCGTCACTGTCTACTGCTGCATCGTCTTTTTATGAGTCCATTGTCAACGCTTTTAGAGGGCTCAGAACTTCGTTGGATCCCTCGAATACAGATGCCACTGAAGCTCCTGCACAGTCGTCCTAACATTGCTTCTGTATTCAAGTCCTGTAACATAATTTATTCTGCAACATTCCTTTGAGAGAATATGTATATATGTTAAGAAATCGTACTGTGAATATTTATAAATAATATGCTACTTTGATTTACTGGTTTTCTTTGACTTTCTACCGACTGCTTGTTTGCTTCATTTTACTATTATTTATATGACCTATATTTCACAATGAAAGCTTAATACAGACTCCTGGAAAAAAAAAATGGAAAAGATGAAAAATACTCCTCCACTGAGTTAGCCTGACTTTCCATGCATCACGCTTGAAACAGCAAAACAAACCTAATCTAGGGAAAGAGATGTTTGCTGTTGATGCTTTAAAAAATGAGAAATATTAACAGAAATCATATGGAAAAAATAGACATATATAGCCTAGTTTTTATTCTGGACATCAACATGATTAATTGGTGTGGCTATATCCTTAATCTTTACAGGAACAGTATTGTACAGTACTTTAGAGTATTAATCTGGGAATAACCAAGCGATATTATTCAGCTTAAAGTCTCAATTAATCCATTTAGGAATGGTGTAGCCCCTTGTTTTACTCTAACTAGTGATAAATAGTTTCATTCAGTGTAAGGAGATCTCTACTCTTTATACGGGGTTTTGGAAGTCAGCTGAATGCAGTATGGGTCTGTATAGGAAAAGCACGATTTTATGGCCCCTACGATAAGCTTTAAGGGGAAATTTTTAAAGAAAAAATATATCCTACCATGAACCATGACGCACAAAGCAAAATTAGCTTACCGAATTGAAAAAAAAAAACTACCCATATACTGATATTATTATTATTATTATTATTATTATTATTATTATTATATTATTAGTATTAGTATTACTCCCTGTCTGCAACTTCCGAATTCAATTAATTCAACCTAAGTATAAGTGGGAAGCCAGGATGATGATGATGATGATGATGACTGGACTGATGCCTATCAGCTAGGCTACACTAAGGTCGTAAGGACAAATTTTGCTCAGTCTCTATAGTGTTCCTCCTCGTAACATAGGGTTTGGGTGGAGTCACCCCCTCCCTACACTATTGCCATGTTTCCTAACCCTACGATGTATAACGCCTGTGGTTTGTGTAGTAGGAATGATACATAAACATAACTCATACTAATATAACTGTAATGAAAGTGCTGACATGTATCAAGGAAGAATAAAACTATTCTGCATACTATATTATACGATAATAGAGAAACGTGGCATAAAAATTTGGCAGTGTTGCTCTAAAAATATTCTAATTATTATTTACTTCCCCAACACTTCTAACATTGCTAATTAATTTAGCAAGTATAATTGCAAGAAAATTTGAAGGGATAAAAGTGGGAAGAGGCGATCCTTTCATAATTAAAATAAATATATCAAACAGCTCTGGGGTGGCAGCACTCACGCGACACGTGTTTGTGTGTACGCTGTGGGAGGTCACCAACCCGCTACAGGATTTAGGCCTATGGGGGAAACCTCTATAAAAAAAACGCGCCGTGACTTTTACCTCAAGGGTGGTGCGGAAATAAAGTCAAAATTATAATCCATACATAAAAATGGAAGTAAAAAACCATGGATGACACATAACAAAATCTAGCGAGAGAGAGAGAGAGAGAGAGAGAGAGAGAGAGAGAGAAATAATAATAATAATAATAATAATAATAAAACTTTATTTCCACTAAACAGTGGGTATTCTTATACATTATACAGTAGTACAGCATACAGTATGAAAGTTCTATACACAATATAATACAAGTTGATACATATGGTGGAGAATAGTGACAGAGAGGTAAATGGTTTAAAAGGTGTGGGGACACTTAGGTTAAAAATAGATCAATTAAGGGATTTAGGAACGAAGGCAGTGGGAAGGATTAAGACAGATGGGATTGTAAGATTAGGGAGTTTGAGCAATAGGGTAGAATGTATGCTCTCAATAAAAGTATAGCAATTATCAACGGCTAATTATTATACAGGTGTTGATGGTGGGGGTCTATATTTATAGGAGGTGTTGGTGGTGGAGGTATAGCGGGTGTTGTTGATGGGGGTGTTGTTGGGGGTAGGGGTATAGGGGGTGTTGGTGGCAGGGGTATAGGGGGTATTAGAAAAACGGAGATCACAAGAGGGAAACAGTGTCAAGGTCATCGCTGATGGAGAGGTCAGCTCGGAAACGTGGCAACAGTGCAGGGAGGGGGTGACTCCACCAAAACCCTACGTTTCGATCTGTCAGACTATAGTTCTAGAACACGACTAGCAACAGCTGATGTTACAGTTAGATCCCCAATTGCATTGCTGAGTGAACAGGGTAAAGGAGGAAACAAACTGAGTCTTTGTCCGTCTAATTAGTATGTTGACCCTCTCGTGACCGTGACAACTCTGCTTTTGTACATGAGCTAATTCCATTCGATATTATTCAGCTGAGTGTTAATACTGACACCAGTAGCCCTTTCATGATCGAGACAACTCTATGTCATATTACTGCAGCTAACGCCAAAGAATTTTATTTCGCTAATAAAGTGAAAAAACCTGACAGTGTTAAGAGTATTACCAATGACCCTCGCATGAAAGCTACAACTCTAATATTATATTCTAGCTGACGCGATCTGATGTTTTTCAGGAGACAGAGAGAGAGAGAGAGACAGAGAGACAGAGAGAATGCATATGTGAACTCATGGGCATATTGTATAGCTGTAAATTCATAATTGTATATGGGGGAGGCGGTGACCGAATCGAGAGTGAGGTAGCTTGCAGTCCCAATGGACCCAGATTCAAAACCCAAATGCAGCAGGGAACAGTTTAAAAGTCTGAATTTTATTAAAACCATTAAAACCAGACTTTGCATATATGCAACATGCATGTGTGTGTGGGGTGGTGGATTTTGCATGAATGTATGTATGCATGTACTTATGCATGTGGAGTAACTGTGTGTGTGTGTGTGTGTGTGTGTGTGTGTGTGTGTGTGTGTGTGTGTGTGTGTGTGTGTGTGTGTGTGTGTGTGTGTGTGTGTGTGTGTGTGTGTGTGTGTGTGTGTGTGTGTGTGTGTGTGTGTGTGTGTGTGTGTGTGTGTGTGTGTGTGAGAGAGAGAGAGAAGGATGTGTGTGTGTGTGTGAGTTTGTGTTTATATGTATTTATGTGTGGAAGGGTGTACGTTATTACTGTGTTTTCTTTGCATTTCTCCAAGTCCTTCATTACGTAGTCGCAAACCCAAAGAAACACGTGATAAAATGTTATCATATATAAGCGTACACGTGTGTGTAAATAATTATGTGCGTGACACTGCGAATGACGGCTCAGTTCATTAGGGTAGATGTACAAGTAGAGTATATGTCGAGGTGTGAGGACTGAATATCTTACCTGTCCATAATACTTTTCAAACGTGCTTAATGAGTCTTGGGGTTGAATCAAGTTGCTAAGCCAATTCTGTTGATAGCCATATCTCCATGACAACTTAATAGCATCGTGAACTCCCTGCCTAATCGCATTTTTCGCGATATTATCCACTTTTGTTTGGTTGTGAAGTGTTTGGCAGCTCTGATGGTCTTGTGGTCTGCTGGTATTGTGGTCTGAGTCGAAGGGAGCCAGCCGGGGTGATTTCAAGTTTTAAGCCAAGTTCGGATTCCCTAAGTGCGTTTTTTTTTTTTTTTTTTTTTTTTATCATATGAGGTAATGCAGCAAGGGACGTGTCCCCTTGTTTATTCTGGGCTGTTAGCCTAGCCTCGGGTTCCTACTCTTCAAAGGGCGTAGTATGGAATTGGCAATGATGGATACATTTAACTCCTATGCGACGATATAATTTTGTAAATTATTCTTGTCTCCTTCAATGAATTATATTTACCTTAAGAGATTCCTCTCGTATATTGAAGAGAATAATGAAGGCTACACCCAATGCATTCTTACTTTTCCTAAATTTTATCCTACGAAGACTATAATTGTCAGAAGGTAACAGGAATTATATAAAAAAAATAATAAATAAGACGCCCTCTGGCTGATGGAGTTAATCAGAGGAGAAACCTTGAATGATAGATGAATGGTGATCCGTTCAATGGTCCTTCCCATTATATGATCTTGCTTTTCCTTGCTTTGGGATTCTAGCCACTTCACTTTTCATTATGAATCATAAGTTTTATTTCCAGTTGTCATGTTGGGCGGGAAGGATTCATAAACAGGAACAGGCTGATGATGATTATGATGATGATGATGTGATGATGATGCTCTCACCCTGGATGATCTCAGGGATTATGCGTCCATCAAAAGATACTTGGATAGATAAATAATTTTGTCAGTTTGGGGGTGTGAGATATGATACAGTTTTCTTATATTATACCGACAGAATCAATTGTGGTAACATAATGAGACAAGTAGCTTTGTATTTTGGTAACATCCTAGATAACCTCTGGGACTAAGCATGCAGTAAGAGACATACACACATCTATAATTAAGTTTATTTGCGTATATTTGCTTGTGTATAATTGTGCCTCTGATAACAGTAAGATTTGAGAAATGAAACTGCGTAACTCAAATATTCATTAATCTTTTTGAGTTAATGTTCCGACAGCTCGCATTTCTCTAGGCTGAGCATACAGTTGGATGATAAGCTGAATATAATTCTTCATTTAAATAAAATCGTCTGGAGGTTGTCTGAATAGCACACTTTAAAGAGACCACTGGGAGAAGAGGGTTAATTCATATTGCAACCATCACACTTAATACATGATCTTGAGAAATGTGCTTTGCGTTGTACAGCTGTGGATAACGTACTTAAATACTCCAGGTGAGCAACTAAATGTAATGACTGGGTTAACATTAATTACATAAACGCTTCGATTCACCAGCTCCCCTCGTCAGTTTCACTCGTCGCTGCAGTATTGCATAACTCTCAGTTCACTATCTTTGTTATAGTGGAAATTTTAACTGAACTTCCTGCCGCCTGCGGACCCTACCCTATAACAAGTGAACGCAAGTATCCCTCATCCCTCATAATAGGCGAACTATAGTGTGCAATATATACTGGCCTTGAAATGAGGAATAGGTAAAATAAAAAGAAGAAGAAAAAAAAAAGACATCCTTTTAATCAAGCACACACCATCCGTCTGTTCACACACTTGTATCTCTCCTCTGCCCTACACTCTGGTATTTGTATTAATCGAGGTTTTCAGTCTTTCATATACATTTTCTTTCACAATGACTGCTAATGTTCAAGTGTGTCAGAGGGGATCTTATCTTTCTTCATCAGTTCGGAACCACGGATGTTTAAACAGAATATGGATTGCAACTGTACAAACCTGGTCAATTGTAGAACACTCAATTTCACTCTCTTGCTTTTCTACCCAAGTTGTTACGCTCAGTGTATCCGTGAATCAATGAATGAGCAGATCTATCAGCTCCACTTGTTCGTGTTGGAGTTTGATAGGATTTTTTTAAAAGCATTCCATCTTCCGTTCCTAATGTCTGTGAAAATAATAATGATGATGATGATAATGATGATGATGATGATGAGGAGGAGGAGGAGGAGGAGGAGGAGGAGACGGAGGAAGAAGAGGATTGTAATGATGATAATGAAAATAATAATAATAATAATAATAATAATAATCCATCCATCCATCCATCATCCAATCCTGTGTTGTCCCATGAGATGCGTAGGATCCCGGGGCTAGGGAGTTGGTCCTGACATTTAAGATGAGAGTGACTAGCCTCACTCATCCCTGAGTGGTATTACGTGAGCAATAAACCCCAACCATCCCTCGGATATAAACCTTCACCGACTCAATCCGATTGGAGCGCCATAATTACCCACTCAACTACCAGGTGCCAAAGTTTGGTTAAATTGTTACCACCCAGCGTAGTAAATGGTTTCCTGGTGTACAGGAAATAATTTGGCTTGTCACTCAGTGTAGAGTCACCCACAGGCAAAAGGAAGAGGAAAGAATGATGGAAAGAAAGACAGAAGAGGGACTGTAAAGTCACACGTAGGCAGAAGGACGAGGAAAGAATGAAGGAAAGAATGACAGAAGAGGATGGAAGGAAAGAAAGATGGAGGAGAGGAAAGACCAGACACATGACAGCAGCACTACATCAAGTGAGTGGATGGTGAGCGCCCCCACCTACCACAAAAAAAAAAATAATAATAATAATAATAACAATAATAAACGAAAGGCCTGAGGAAGAGTAACCACAGGACCACTAGCTTCAATCTCTATTTTTGGACTTGACTTAGATTGGGTGACTAATTTTTTCCGGTATTTAGAATCTGATTCCTGATTTCTCTCTCTCTCTCTCTCTCTCTCTCTCTCTCTCTCTCTCTCTCTCTCTCTCTATGTATATATATATATATATATATATATATATATATATATATAGGGAAAAAACAAAAAGAACCAAGGAGTGACCGCAGAGAAATGGAGAAAAAAAAAAAAAAAGCGACCGCAGGAAGATAAAAATATGAACCAGGGAGTGACAGCAGGGAAATTAAGAAGAAGAAGAAAAAAAAAAGAACCAAGAACAGACCGCAGGGAATTTCGATGGGTATATAATTAGAGGGATGTCGGGTCAGAGGCCACTTTCCCTTTTAACCACCATGAAGTGGCTGGCCGTGGCTGTGGTGGTGGCTGTGGCTGCTGTGGCAGTTGTGGCTGCCTCCACATCAGCATCCCTCAGCTTCCCAGGGGCCGACAGGGACACTGCCATCACGCTAGAAGTCACCATTATTCGTGAACCTCTTGACGTCACCAACACCGCAAGCGAATCTACGGACATCAACAGCACTGCATCTACCACCAGTATCACTCATGAAGCACTTAACGTCACCAGCACTATACGTGAACCTCGAGATGTCACCAACACCACACGTGCAGCTCGTGACATCACCAATACCACATTAGCGACCAGCACCGCACGTGAAGCTCGTGACGTCACCAATGCCACATATAATGTCACTAGCAACACACGTGAAGCTCGCGACGTCACCAACACTACACGTGAATCTCATGACGACACCACATCTGACATCACAACCTTCACAAGTGTGGATCGTGACGCCTTTAACAGCAGAGGTGAGGCTCGTGATGTCACCAACATACATGCGACTTGGGAGGTCTCCAACAGCCTTAATGATACTTGGGACGTCACCAGCAGCATCCGTGATGTCACCATCACCACACATAACACTCAGAACACGGAGTCGCAGCAGAGAGAAAAGCCCTCTAACTCTCCACTATCGGACACCCACCCCACCCTCATCACTCCCCACTCCGCCCAAACCAACACATCCGACAATAACCACCACGCCCACCAAGATCCCGCCCACGATTACACAAGGAGGGTGTGGGAAGGAAAGAACTCTGATGAACGTGCGGAGGAGGGTCGAGGTATTAGTGGCATCCATGTGGTCGGGGTCTTTAAGTCGATCTATACGTTACTCACGATAATAAGTAACGTAACAATCAGTCTTGTTAAAAAATTTACAGGTCTAACTTAGGGAAGAGCCAAGGAGGATTTAGCTTTATTAAGTGGCCGGTGACATTCAGGATGTTGTGACCGGTGATAATCAGGAAGTTAATTAGAGTCGTGGTAATAACTAACTTTTCAATCAGTCTTATTAAAAAATATGTACGGGTTTAAGTCAGAGACCCAAGCGGGAGTTTTGCTCTATGAAGTGACTGGTAACATCAAGACTATTTATTGTACAGTCATAACTACAGTATATTTGCAGCCTGTCTTAGGGGGAAAAAAGATGTACACGTAAATATTAAAGACCTAAGAGGCATTTTGCTCTGTAAAGTGACCATGGTAATAACATACTGTATTTTATTTCAATCATAACAGCAACCTAACTTGCAACCATGCTTATGAATATATATATATATATATATATATATATATATATATATATATATATATATATATATATATATATATATATATATGAATTAATGTTACAGACCTAAGAGGCATATTGCTTCAATAAATGAATCATTGCCATTTTTTTTTTTGTTCTGGTAAAACTTGGTCACTCCCACAACTTGAATACTTAGTCTGGGATGCATGAAATTTAAGGAGTCTTAGTTATGAGGCAGAAATGAGTCTCCTTGGTTACTTAAATCTACCTTCCAGTCTGACTGATTCTGGTTATTAGATGAACGGAAAAGAAATGGGGATCTCTGACAAAAGAAAACAAACCTACTATAACGGTACTGGGGCACTTTATACTACACAGTATCTTCAATAACTATACTCTTTTTACTCTAACTCTGCCTAAAATTACCATCTCACAATCTTGAATTTTGAGTTGTAACAACAGATAAACTCTAGAATATGATGGTGGTAACAAACAGTGCTGTGGAATGAATGTAGGGGCGTAGCATCATATTTTCCTGCCACTCATCTGCTACAAAAAGACAAAAATCTGGACCAAGTTAAAATAAAAAGGGTGTAATTTTTTATTATCTGATGAAATGGGAGTACAAGTAAATATTGGAGAACCAAAAGTTAAAAAAATATATATATATATATATATATACCTGTACATATCCCAAGAGCTATAATATCAATGCAGGCATTTTCGTCAGTAATTGACATATATCATCTGGGTAGTTTATTTTACTCTAGTGTTCAGGGTCCATATACATGGGTCCTGCTAACATACAACAGGATAAAACGATGTAATGTGAAAAATAGATCGCTATGCTAATCAATGCAGGCATTTTCGTCAGTAATTGACATATATCATCTGGGTAGTTTATTTTACTCTAGTGTTCAGGGTCCATATACATGGGTCCTGCTAACATACAACAGGATAAAACGATGTAATGTGAAAAATAGATCGCTATGATAAATTAGCTACGAAGCCCCTATGCCATTTAGACTACTGCCGTTCTCTTCAAGACGTAACTAATGTCAGAGAATATTAACCCTTTCTGTACGATGGAGTTTTTATATTTGTCTCATGCTGCCCCCAGACGCTTTTTCTTCAGTCCAGGAGAGGACTTTTGATAATGGAGGGGTAAAAAAAAAAAAAAAAAAAAAACTCCATCCACGCCTCTCCACAAAAGATGTCGCCCTGCAAGTCAGACGAATGATCCTTTCCCATAATATTTTACTGATACACACATGAGTACAGCGATGATAACGTCAACCAGGATGCTGCTACTCGGGCTATGTTGATGCTGATAATGGCCTACAGAAGCGCGGTACTGCTAGAAAACTTTGTTAAATTTCAAATATAATACAACAGATAGATAGATTGATAGATAGATAGATACATAGATAGAAAGATAGATAGATATAGATGTTTATATTCTATAGTTTGTGTGTGTGTGTGTGTGTGTGTGTGTGTGTGTGTGTGTGTGTGTGTGTGTGTGTGTGTGTGTGTGTAAAGCCCCCCTAATCTAGGAGGTCCCCTGGGGGCATCTAACGAGACCGCCTTAATCTGGTCTTCCCTCCACCTTGGTCAGCACAGGCAGAAGGCCACACGTGCATTATCTCTAATCCTCTAATCTCTCACCTCACCCCCTTTCTCTCTCTCTCTAACAGAGGACATGATATCCACTACCGTCTTTCCGGTAAATATCTCCATGTTTATTCTTTGCTGCTATGATGATGATGATTTCCTTTTTTTTTTTTTGTGTGTGTGTGTTGCTTAGAGCAAGAACAAAAAAAAATACTGTAGTTTTACCCCGGCAGAAGAATTCTCTACAGGCGATTAGCCCTCTTGTTATTATGTACCCATACGCCCCTTACTTTTCCTTCATCCCTGCCTTGCTTTTCTGTATTGCTGTCTTTTCCTTTCTCTCTCTCTCTCTCTCTCTCTCTCTCTCTCTCTCTCTCTCTCTCTCTCTCTCTCTCTCTCTCTCTCTCTCTCAGAAATTAAGCTGATGCCCTACTATAAACAGGGTACTATGATGGCGAAACTAAGCACAAAATTGACCAATAAAAATAACGTCATTAATCTATCCCCCGAGCTTAACCTTCTTTATCAACTTTTAATCATTTTACTATAGGAATGGATTTTTTCAGCTGAATAAATTTGTCTTTCTGTAGCCATAAAAAACTAACTAAATCAATTACGGTTGCCAGTGGGTTAATTAGATGTATTTACTAGTTAGCAAAAGGAACATCATTTTCAGTGTAAGTAAAAGTATATAAGAACATAAGAAAAGAGGATAACCGCAGAAGGTGGTCCATGCATTCCAGGCAGGTCCTATAAGTGTAACTAAAGTACCAGAATGAGAAAAGGTGAGTAAAGAAGAAGGCAATGACTCCGAATGCACCTGTACTTGTACAACCATTAACTACTGTAGTTTGTTCAGTTCATCAAGAGAGGAATCCGAGGAAGTAATTAACGACCGCATATTAGCAGAGAGAGAGAGAGAGAGAGAGAGAGAGAGAGACTGCTAGACTGCTAGATATATCCAAGTCTCGACAATGAGATTGCAGGGACTACTGCCCTTACACGAATAATCCCATGTCATACCATCCTCCTTCATATTACCTTAAATTTTTCTTTTGCTTTAGCCCTGTTGTGATAAGACCGTACACTGCATTTTGCAAATATTTATTTCATTTTCTAAGCTGTTGGAAGTGTTGCATATGTGACTATGCCAACAGGGATTTGTATCAGAACTGGTGCTACTATAGTACAGTATGCGGTCTACCTGGACATTTACACTATAGCGTGCGGTCTACCCGGACATTTACACTATTGCGGATAGGCGAGTAAAGCTTACTTTAGGTCTGCTTAGGTTAGGTTACTTTAGGACAGAACAGGATAGGATTGGATAGGGTAGGTTGGACTAGATTAGGTTAGGATAGGACAGGACAGGACCTAACCTAACCCAACCTATCCTACCTCATCCTATCCTGTCCTGTCCTGTTCGGTCGTATCCTCTTCTAACCAAACCAAACCAAACCTAACCTAACCTAACTTAACCCAACCCAACTTAACTAATCCTATCCTATCCTATCCTGACCTAACCTACCCTACCATATCCTATCCTACCTTACCCTATCCTCTCCTATCATAATCTAACCTAACCTATCCTATCCTATCCTGACTGCACGCTGTAGTATTGGTGTCCCGGTAGATCGCACACTATACATATGAATGTGCGTGGAGGTGGCTAAGGTTAGGTTATTCTCTCTCTCTCTCTCTCTCTCTCTCTCTTTCTCTGCAAGTATACTGTATAGGGTCCCTTTTTTTTTTTTATAATTGTCCCGTTTTTTTTTTTTTTTTTTTTTTTTTTTTTTGTATCTCCATACATATGAGTTTGACACGTATCAACATAGAATTTTGTCACTCAGAAGTAGCCATTGAATAACTTCTTGAGATTTATAAAAATAAAAAATCGCGCGCCACATCCTGTGTGTATGTGCAGGTATGCATACTGATAAGCATGACTGTACATGTACTGTATGTGTGTGAATGTCACCCCTCATCCGGCACTTTCGTCATGCTTCCTGTCAGGCTGAGCCACAGGAAGCTCGTGAGAAACTCCCGCCGTGGTGTCGATAGTGATGTGGCACTTTACACTCTTTGTCCGTCAGGGGAAGAAGCCTTTGAGAACGCTGATGTTATGTAAGTTTGTGTGGGCTAGTGTTTCACCATGGAGCTCTTGTTTATTTTTCGTTAAGCTTTCCCTTGAACGAGAACAAAGAAAACGAACGTCTGATTCTTTTCAAGGTTATATTATGGGAAACTCAATCAGTAATGTGTTAGGGAAATTTTTGATGGCCGACACCGAGTACATTTTTAGCAACCTCTGCAACATTGGTGGGTTCGTATTAATATGCATACAAAAAAAGGGAGGAGCAATGTTATTGATAAAACACGGCCTAGAGTTACTTGTCTCGATCTACAGACGGCAAACGTAAAGCATCCTTAAATCTTGTAACATTAGGGAGGCTGATTAGCCTAGCGGCAAGTAAAATCGTCCAGCGTTAGCCATAATAAAATACACAAGCCGTCAGCCGAGGTGTAATGAGTTAATGGAGATACTGTCTTTTACGAACACTTTGAGACCACAGAATACAGAGTGCTCATAATGTGGCAGAAGTTACATAAGTGAAGAACATTGTGTGAAGAATACATGAACGCAAAATAACTTATGTGCTAATTAGACTTTTTATCCGTGCAAGCTATTTTGAAACTGAATGGCAAGGGTTTATTAATTTTACATGAAGTGAAAATTCCTTTACGCCTTTATCTCCATTAACGTACCCATTGAACGTTTTTTTTTTTTTTTTTTTTTAACCTGTAAGCGACTGATGAAGTAATTGAGTCTGGTGATGTATTATTCAGTTTATTCTTCCTACTTCCAGCCGATTTATTCAGCGTATAGGAAGGTCGCTCGTCCTGAATGGGTTAAAGTTGCCTCTATAACACCTCCAGTTCGGAAGTCTTCCCTGATTTCAGTAAAATCGCTAGAAGGTAACAAAGACTACGGCACGTTAGCATGGGGAAGTGGTTATCATAAGACTGATTTATGGGAGCACAAAACTGTGACTTACAATACGAGTACTTGAAAGAAAAAAATATATATTAAAGTGGATTACAATTACAGTGCAGACAAGCGCTAGATAATAGAGGATGGTCATAATTAGCGCTAGATAATACAGGATGGTCCGTGAATAGCACTAGATAGTGCAAGATGGTCCGCTCTACTAGAAACTCAACATTAGATATTAACTGTGTCTGCTGGTGTGGGCGTGGGTGTGGCAGTGGGTGCAGGGAATTAATAAATGATTTAAACACTAATAATGCTGAACCGTCACCCCCCAGCAAACAAGAATTCCTCTCACTGAAGGAGTGGAAGTGGAGCGGTATATATGGACCACCCTGTTATAATTTTAGAGCATGTGGTGTTAAGTTCGCCGACCACATGCCCTTTCTGTTTCCTACGGTGTGTACGTTATTCCTCCCTGGGATTAAAACCTTAGTCCATCAGCGGCGTAAATTAACCAACAGCAAATTGATAAGAGACGCTGTAGGAACCCTAATATGAACATTAGTAATAACTATAATGATAATAATGATAATAATAATAATCATCATCATCATCATCATCATTATCATCATAAAACCCAATACGACTTTACGGACGGCACAGTTGGCACCAAATGTCTCCCATGAGCCTCCTGATTTACTAGCCACGGACTTTGAAAATTATTTTGGAGAACCTAGATCATCCAAAATTAATGGTATTAATCTGTGGTCAAATAGTCATCAGTGTAATTTGCTGTGGAGTGGTGGATGCAGTGAAGCAGGGGATACGGCAGTATTTTTGTTGCTGACTGTACCATCCTCGGGTCGTACTGTGTCCCCACTTCGGAGCCCATACTCACAGAATTAAAATGTATGCATCATCGAGATTCAATAGTGTCGCCCCAACTTGGACACTCTTCCTTCCTAAAGTCGTGTTCTGGTGGGCTACAGGAGGCTCCCTTAGCAGCTATTCTTTACCAGTTTATCATCATCATCATGACCTATTTTTCAAACTAAGGACGGTGTAAGGTAGGTGTTATGTGCATTTGGCCTTTCAGTTAGTCCAGCAGAAATAAACATGAAGATACCAAAGTAAATATGCAGTACTACTTCGGTACTTAAGACACGCTGGGATGCTGCATTTCTGAAGACAATATTTACCCGACAGACTATCTATGCTTATAGTATGAATCCACCAATAGGGGTACCATGAAACTGAAGTGCGCTGCCAGCCCGCCAATAAAATATATATATATCGATGCACACTTCTAGCTAAGCAATCTGACAACAGCGCAATATTCCGTGTGATTCTACCACACTTTAATAAACCTGTTTTCATGGAGAAGTCATAGATATCACTTGCCTGACAATCGCAACTCAGCACTGTTTATCATATGCACATTCAGATGATAATAAATTTAATCACATCGGAACATCACAAGTTATACCGATCAATTACGATATTATCAGACCCTTCCTGAGCTCTGTGTAGTCTAAGAAAGTTTACGCGTTGCTCTCCAGTCTTCATACATGCCACAAACGTACCATGGCGAAAGCAGGACAAACTGGAGCCAAGTTTTTGATATCATGAAGGCGTAACTAAGGCAATTAGCCAAGTCAGAATTCAGTTCGTTCGTGCTTTGCATTAATAACAGACGTACCTACATTTCCCAGAGGTCTATAATTACGGAAGCACCGTCTAGAAGACTGCCATTCATTGCGTATCTTCACTAAGCTTCGTTAAGATGATTAAGGACACAACATTCAATTTCCAAAAATATTTTTGCTACTTCTCTTTCTCAATGGCTCATAACAGATTACTAAGTTTCGTTTTCTGCTATGTTCATGCTTTACTGATTCCATTTTTTTTTTTGTTTTTTTTTTAAGCTAGTCCACTCTTACTTTACTCCTCTCTAATGCTGTCCCAGATTCATGCCACCCAGTAAATTTTCACTTTTGAGTTTACCACTAGGGGAGTTGCACTGAAAACAACAGCCTAACCCCCTGGAAGTTACTACGTCGTTGCTGTTTTTATTCATACTAACACCCAAAGATTTAATTCAGCTCAGGGGATATCTCTCGCGGTGCAGTGAGGACCAAAGAAGTCGCCATTAAACCCTCAAGATCGAACAGTTTCAAGCAAGTCGACTGATGGCTGCAAGGAGAAAATATTACATCAGCCTACACATTCCCCATTCTCATCCATATTTGTCCATCTCCTTATTAGCCTTCATTAACTTCCGTCACCGTCTCAGTATACGAACAGGTTGAACAGCCACGGTGACATCAGACAACCTTAACAAAACCCCACGTTAGCTCACTTCCCACACACACACATACACACACACAGTCACTGAAGGAGTTACAAAAAAAAAAAAAAAAAAACTCATCACCTTCAGTATACGAAGCTGTCTTTTGTATTTTAATAATCTTACCCCATCCAGATCATTTTAATTCGGTTTACAAAAGCCCACGTATGATGAAGGGAACATTCATTTGTTCTGTAAGGACACCCCCCCCTCTCTCTCTCTCTCTCTCTCTCTCTCTCTTGTATACTAACTTCATCCAAACACTTCAGCACTGACACTTGGCCGTCTGTCATATGTAAATGTCTTTCAGATTATTCTCTCTGTCTCTGTATCTTTCCTTCTGTCTGTCTGTCTCTGTCTGTCTGTCTGTCTGTCTCTCTCTCTCTCTCTCTCTCTCTCTCTCTCTCTCTCTCTCTTAGTTTACTATTTTTTCTTTCAATTTCTTAACAGACCCCCTTTACTGTATTCCTTATTTGTTCACTCGTTTTCTTCAACCCGCCAATTTCTTCTTTCCAAACAATTATTTTTTCTCCTTTAAATATCATGACTACCTCTCACTGAAATTAAATAAAAAAAATAAAGACAGGTCGCGAGTAAGGTTAATAAATATAAAGGTAATTGCCAGTCCCACAGAGCCCCAATGAATAGTAGGGTCCCGAGGCTAGGTTGCTGTACTTCAAGGCCCGTATTATCGTCGGTTAAGGAAGCTCCCTACCGCCTCTTCCTAAGTGAATTATTTTGCGTGTTACATCTGACTGTCCTATTTTGTGGTATATAAATCCTTCAAACATCGTCATATTCTGCATAAATAACGTACAAAAGGATAACCATCAACATCTGAAAATAAATCGCTAATTAAGAGGTGCTAGGGAGTTTTCTTATTTGACGAGTATAAAGGCCGAAGACATTCAAGAGTAGGAGACCGTCTTACGCCCATGGTAGCATTTTACATGATAGAAAAAACCTTCAGTGACCCATCAGCAAATGACTATGATACAGTAAGTTCTTCAAATTATTAAACAAAACTGCTTTATAATCCATTCATGCAAAAACACTGGATTGACCACTTGTCTTTCACTGCTACGTGCTTGCCCAGATGAATAATTTTATTTGGTGACTCCCAGATAAAAGATGGAGGTACATTCATAATTGTAATAAAAAAAAAAGGCTTTACAGCAACTGACTGCTAGAATTTTTCCTTAACTAAAATAAATTATTTGGTTGAAGCCTAATAAAAATAGGTAGCAAAGAGAGAGAGAGAGAGAGAGAGAGAGAGAGAAGCAAAGGATAAGTTTTGCAAGGGACAAATCGTAACCACCAGTATTTGACAAGATACAAGTGGCGTATGTTTACCAATGGCTTGATTTGCGATGATATTTATGATCAATTCCCTGTGGTGACTTGCCCAGTATTTTTTTTTTTCCCCAGGAAGAGCTAGGCCTAGGAGGATTCTGCATGCCCTCGCCTTTTCCATCCGACAAAACTAAAAAACTTTTGACTCATTTTTCTTCTCGTAACTAATATTTGTTTTTGCACGAAGAATAAATGACATGGGAATATTCTGAACTCTCCTTGTCCATCCTACAAAAAAAACCACAGCTACGGCACAGACTTCATCATAAGTTTGTAAATACGAAAGCAGGTGTGTAGTGAGGTTCTAACAACAACAACAACAACAATAGTCAGTTAAGAGCCGGTATTTCGCTAGTCATGAGGTGAGTGACTTGGGAGTTAACGGGCTGACCTTGAGAAGAAAAATATGTAGCGAATGCAGTAAGAGAGTGGTCGGTGAACATGATGGAACAGAACGGTCTACTCTTAAAATGGAAGTGAAATTATTAGTCATTGTGCGTAGGTGTTCTGAATCTAAATTAGGAACATTCAGGGTTTTTCTACTCTCACTACTGTCGGAAGTACACAGTTACCTCATCGAAATTCCTATACTGACAGAAGAGTAAGGAGGAGAGAGAGAAGGAAGTATTGCGACAGAGAAGGTGCCCCGTGACTCCTCCAAGTGACATGACCACGGCAACAACAAAAGGGGCCTTTATAACCGGACAGCGAGGCCACTCCAACCCCATCACACCTCACTTCAACGCGGCCAGTAGTTCCGCGGCTCCCAACCTCTGCGTACGTCCCGCGCCTAACTAAACCAAACTTCACCACACGTACTTGCAGCTTCCACCTTATCCAGTTCTGAGTACGTGCTGTGACTGATAATTTACTCCACAACTCCTAACTTCAACGTACTTGCAGCTCCCTAATTGTCCCAGCTTTTCACATGCCACTCCAGACATAACACCTGCGTACGTGCCGACGGCCCTTAGTTCCTCAGAGACTAACTTTTCCATATTCATTGGTCCTTGATCCGTACGTGCTCGGCAGCCTAACTCCCAGCTCTCTACCTCACCTAGCTATCTTCCCTCTCCATTTACTTTAACTCCTCACCTATCTAATCTTTCAAACCTGCCCTACCTCTCTCGTCTGTCCTTCCCTACCCACGCCACCCCACCTCACCTCCCTCACTTACCCTATCCCCCGACTTATCCTACCCCTCCACGTACACTATCTCTCTCACCCACCCAACCTCCCCTACCTACCCTGCTTCTCTCCCTACCCTATCTCCCCCAGCTACCCATCTCCAGCACTAACCCTACCTCTCCACCAGTTCTAGCTCTCCACCAGCTTTATCTTTCCCACCTAGTTACTATTCCACCCCCCCCTCTCTCTCTCTCTCTCTCTCTCACACACACACACACACACACACACACACACACACACACACACACACACACACACACAACACACACACACACACACACACACAACACACACACTCCCCACACGTCTTCTTGCGCTCACCGACACTAGAGACACATAAGCCACCGAAGTCTAGAACCCGAAGAGGTGAGGTGAGGGAAGGATGCGGTGTTACTTCCTGACCTTATTCCTTGTGGTCCTGCTTCTGACGAAGAACGCCCACAGCAGAAGAAGTGAGTCAGTCTGGCCTTTTGGTTTGCGCTAGTTTCCACCTAGTCTTCTGCTTGTTGAGTTAATGTTGCTTGATTAAGAAAGTGCGCTAATCCTTTTTTGCTTTTTCCAACAAAATTAGTGTCTGTCGATTAAGAATGCTTGTCAGTTCTCTTTATTTTTACCTGTTGTAGAAAGCTTGCCAATCCTCTTTATTTTTATCTGATTTAGAATGCTTGCTAATCCACTCTTGTTCTGTGGCTTAATTAATGTTTGCCGAGTGAGAATTTTTGTTAATCCTGTGTTAT
This sequence comes from Coenobita brevimanus, assembly GCF_032717465.1. Classification (NCBI taxonomy): domain Eukaryota; kingdom Metazoa; phylum Arthropoda; class Malacostraca; order Decapoda; family Coenobitidae; genus Coenobita; species Coenobita brevimanus. The sequence goes on from NC_137008.1 coordinate 56,126,089, forward strand.
TTCGTCAACTGAATTGACAATTGTCGATGAAGAATGTTTACTGTTCCTATTTGCTTTTGCCAGCTAAATTAATTGTTGTCCTTTAAGCATGTTTATTACTCCTCTTTGTTTGCATCAGTCTTTACATCCTTTGTTTGTTGAATTAACGGTGGTCAGCTAAGTGAGTTAACTAATTCTGTCTGTTCACACCAATCATCTAGTTGTTGCTCATATTCTATGACTGTCCACTGCCTCTAGGTTCGTTTTGTTGCGAAGACGAGAGATGACATGACGTATAGTATGCCTGTTGTTTGCCATTTAGTGAGTGTTACGAAAGACAAAATTCTAGCACCCAGATGATAACTTCGAAAACAGGCAAAAAGAGATACATGTCGAAAGTATTCATGGGCTTTGAGTAAATCTAGCAACATCTGCACCACAAACACGTATGTCATGAAACACAAGCTCAGAAAAGTTGAGTAAGACTAGATTATCTAAGCAGAGTCTTAGCCATCTGTAATTACTTTAACCTTGATGAGTGAACGGAAGTGGTACCCATTTCCGCTGGGCACTTCGTAAACTTGTGCTTCTTTGTTTTCATTTCCCTCTTTCTAGATTCAGCCCGCCCTATTTATAATAATTAAGAAGAAATGTAGCTTGCTTAGTATTAATAGCATAAGCTAAGCTCAGTCCAATTGCCAGCTGTGCACGTAATTAGCTTGCTCCAGCATCATAGGGACAATCTTCACCAGTATGAGCCCTGGAACGGTTTCCTATATTATATATATACTGTATATATATATATATATATATATATATATATATATATATATATATATATATATATACTGTATATATATATATATATATATATATATATAGATAGATAGATAGATAGATAGATAGATAGATAGATCAGTACGAGCCCTGGAACGGTTTCCTATATTATATACTATATATATATATATATATATATCAGTATGAGCCCTGCCCCTGGAACGGTTTCATATATATATAGAGAGAGAGAGAGAGTGAGAGAGAGAGAGAGGAAACCGTTCCAGGGCTCATACTGAGTCGTCGCAATTCTTTCTACAGAATGCGCTGCTTAGTAAGGCATTACAGCGTCATCTGTATATAATATATGGATCCACACGCCCCGGCATCCTGTATGAACCAGCCTCCTGAGTCACCCCGCGTCGTCTTTTCCTCTGATCCATTCATGTAAAGGAAGTCTTACTTGTTCTATTCCTGATATGTTCAGACGATTGTATTAAACTTTAGAACGACCCCTTGTGGCTGTACGAGTTAATAATGACTAAATGTAACCTTCCAGTAAGGTATTATATATATATATATATATATATATATATATATATATATATATATATATATATATATATATATATATATTCTAGGGTAAATAACATCGAGTGGAGAGATCAAGAATAAAACATAACTTAGCTTATCTGACTGAAATTTAGCTAACTCATGCTTTGACACCTCACTTCCAGTGACGTGTTTTCCTGTTACTTTTACTGCTTTTCGTCGGTTTTACTAAGATAAGGGGAGACTTTTGGGGCTGGGAAGTCAGATACAGCCTTCACAATAACTTCACTAATGAGCTTCCTAGGCTGAATAAAACCATCTGTTGGTAGCAAGAACAATGTAAAAAAAAAAAAAAAAAAAATTAGTTGAAGATGCTTCAAGAGACTATTTCCCTTATCATTTATTTATTTATCTATTTACTTTATTTATTTAATTTTCAATTTACTTTATTTTTTGGAACATCTTACGAACACTACGAAAAAGAAAAACTCTATTCTCAAAATGTGTGACTGACAGACAGGAAAAAAAGAGAAGGGGAAGAAGAGGAGAGAAGAAAGGAAAATAGAAGAAATAAAAAAGAAAAGTAGGAGAATCGGGAGATGAAGTGAAGAAAGAGGGAGAAAATGATAGGGGAAATCAAGGAAAGAAAGAAAGAGGACGTGAAAGAGAGACTAAAAACTGAATAAAGCAAGATTGGAGAAAGAAAGGTGGAATGATGAAAAGATGAATAGAGGAAAGGGAGATCCGGAAGGGCAAAAAAGAAAAAAGAACAGGGATAGAGAAGATCCAGAAAGATGAAGAGAAGAAAGATGCAGGATAAGCAGGCGGGTAAGATGAAAGGAGAAAGTGCACGAGACCGGGATTCGAGGACAAATCGCATCCGGTCCCAACTCCACATTTCACCTCGTATGTTTCCAGTTGCGTTCGGAATTTCCTTTATTTCTCCGGCATAAAACTTGCGGTTAAAGTAAGACTAAACCCTTGAGCACGAAGCACCATTAAATTCTCTTCTGGTCGCCATGGTAAAAATTTAAAGCCTAGTAGGTCCCCGTCCCCACCCCTCACCGTCAGTACACACGAGTTAAAAAGAATGACATTACTCTTTACTTCAAGCAACTCTTATGTTTTCGTCCATCATCATATGCAAGGAACGTTGTGTCATTATTCTAAGAACGCGCCTGTTTATTCCACGTTTAGTCATCGCTTGTGTTTCCTGCATTACATAAGAACTCACTGGAACTCGTTTTGTAATGTAATTGGGATTTTAAATATTCGTCACTAAAAACTTATCAATTAATTAACCTTAGAAACTACAGACAACATTACCGACTGCTGTCTGTAGGCACGCATGGAGGAGACGCTAATTTATACAGCTGCCTGATGCGTGGACGTTTAAAAAGAAAGGCATAGCTGAAGGCCACAGAGAAAGTGCGTATTCCTTACTCTCAGCATTATAATAATTCGAAAATCAAGGAAATGGAACAATATCATGTGATGAGATCGGTGAGCGTTACAAAAGCGAAAATGCAGTGTGTGTGTGTGTGTGTGTGTGTGTGTGTGTGTGTGTGTGTGTGTGTGTGTGTGTGTGTGTGTGTGTGTGTGTGTGTGTGTGTGTGTGTGTGATACTAGTTCAGTCTGACCTTCTCCGCAAGTTGACAGAAATATGTATATGACAAAATGTTTTAAATCCTGGCTCAGTAGTTTTATTTTTACACCAGTCATTACACACACACACACACACACACACACACACACACACACACACACACACACACAGAGCTGTTTTATGCATGATATTTGGTCACGGGCCCGAGTATCTCTCTCCCTTTCAAATTCTAATGCTACAATAAAATGTGCTACACTGTGACATGATAGGGCAGGAAGTCACAAGTCTGGGGAAAAGGTCATTTATCACGTTTGAATCCCGTAAGATTTAAGTCCTCTGTAGCTCGTAGATTTTTCTCTCACTTTTCCGTAGCCTGGTGTACAGTAAATCATTATCAGTACAAAATCTAAAATTTATTATAACAAGTGTACAGTTGCATTCAGTAGCCGTTTTGCACGTATGGAGTCCCGAACCAAAGAAGGGAGAATTAAACCCTTCTGACCCAACTGATTATTACTGTTAAGTCAGATCTCATTAAATTTTTTCAGTTTTGAGACAGTGTAAGTAGAATTTTTGACTACAACTGTACAACCAAAAATATGAATCGAGACCATAGGTGTGCAAAGCAATGTGAATAACGAATGAAAACATGACACAGACTTGTAATCTACCTGTACGTACTAGTAGTCCTGCTCCACATATATGGCAGTATTACAATGACTGCAATTCTCGATGACTTCATAACTGTTGTCTCTTATTAGTTGTCTGTATTGCAGTTCCCTGAAAAAGAAAATATTTGGATTAACGAAACGAAACCTATGCACGTAATTGGAAACATTTTCATGATTAATATTTGAGCTCACATGGTCAAGTTCACACTCTTGTTGCGGATTATCACATGATGGTGAGTCCACACCAAGTGAACAAACACCAAGCGAACAAGCACAAAGTAGCATTACAGTCTTTACTTTTTACCTGTCTACTGTATACTGGGCCAAGTGAACACGCACCAAGTGAACACGCACAAAGTAGCATTAGTTATTACTTTTTACTTGACTATACTGGACTAAATGAACACGCACCAAGTCAACCTGCACGAAGTAACATTAGTCTTTACTTCCTACCTGACTATATTGGGACTGATATATAAAGACTGGGATGTCGTGGGACTAATATATAAACCAATACGCAGCAGCACTAAGTAAAAAAAAAAAAATCCCTTAACAAAACCCACCATTGTTTGGCGGAGATATTCGTCACTTTGATGCATATATCCCGTGGGTCAGTGGCAGAATAAGACGATGCTAAGGCTTTAAGTAACATCGACAGCGCATTTTCGTGAGTAGCAACATAATTCTAATCTCTAGTTATACTTCGACTGGCAAAAAGGGGTGGTAATTTCGGGCCAAGTTTCCATTCCCAGGATTCCATGACACACACAGGAATGAAGTCATCTGGTGTTAGGTGGAATGTTGTTGTAACAGTATCTCAAGCTACTACTCTCCTCTCATCTGAAAAATGTCGTCTGGCATAAGCTGAGAATATTCGAGTTGTTCTGGCCATGAGAAGTTTAAAGTGAACAGAATATCGCAACTCCGAGGCGTGCATTTTGGGACAGCCCTTTGCATGTCCCTACAACCTAGATATCACACATTTCCGCGGTCGTGACTATTTCGGAGCCGTAATACAGGTGGTGGCGGCGTGAGAGGGGGAGAGCACCAAGGTCACTTCAGTTGGGAAGCCCGGGTGGTGGCCGGGGAAATGGAGACAGGTATAGAGGCGCTTCCTGCGGTGATAGCAGTCCCCTCACCCTTCCCTCACACACACGCACATGCACACAACCACACACTTTTCCCCTTTTACCTTTACACACACACACACACACACACACACACACACACACACACACACACACACACACACACACACATTCAGTCACCCCTGCAAACTATATAGGAAATTTGACAACTTTCCCCACTGTGGTGCTTTGTCACCCACCGGACCACTGATAAACAATGGGGCGCGTGATTTGTAAACAATGCTGACGTATATACTACATGATTTGTATGGCTACTGCAGTATACTAGGTCGTTCACGTGCATCTCTCTCTCTCTCTCTCCTCTCTCTCTCTCTCTCTCTCTCTCTCTCTTGTTAGTTTCCTGTAAATAGATGTATGCCTATCGAGGGGTTAAGATTTGAGGAGCAGAGGAACTATAATCTCCGCCACCCTTCCCATGTAGATCATAAGGGATCAGTGTTCACTTGGCTCCAGGCACGGTCAGTGGTCCATCTAAACGGATAGAGTTCCGAGCTCACGAATCGAGTCTCCAGACCTCTCAGCATAAACTGAACAGCTAAGTAAGATATCGTACAAGAATCTCCATGTGCTCAAAGCCAGCCACACTTATTACAAGGGTTACGTGGTTACCAGTGTTCTAAGTCACCACAAGTGGTTCGTTTATACAAACGGGGATTCAGATTCATGAATCAGAACTACAACCTTCTTGATTTTTTACTGGATAGTTTTGCAAGATTTCATTAGGTTCAGACAGTGTCAAGATTGCAATGAATCTGACATCCTCAACTGTGTTATTCAAGTGAATGAAGTCACAAGGAAATATTTATATAAACTCATAAAACCTGTAATGTTTTTTTTCACATGCTTGTATTACGGGTCAAGGATGAAAACAAATGTTTCAAGAGAGTCTAGATGAGTGCAGAGGGAACGTGGAAAGCCAGGGATTCTTCGCTAGATGGCGTGACAGAAATTAATTATGAATTTTTTTTGTTCTTTTTCTTCGTCTTCGTTTTCCTTTTCTCTTCCACTCCTCCTCCTCCTCCTCCTCTTCTTCTTCTTCTTCTTATTCTTCCTCCTCCTCCTTCTTCTTCTTCTACTTCTTTTTCTTCTTCCTCTTCTTCTGTGGTCCAATTTGTTCGCTGTCTTGTAATCAGCAAAAGTAGTTTTTAAACATTTATACATTTTGAAACCGTGTTGCTTATATTCCTCCTGTTAACGAAAACATTGAATACACGAAAGCTATGTAGTAATGATAAACAGAACGAGGATGAAAGTACAGTAAAAGTTTTAATGCGCAGGCAGTAAGAACGACTCAATAAAAACTAGAAAGTTCTCAGAGAGCACATACCTCCGCAAATGCCTTTGCCATTAAAAAGGATCCGGATCCGTGGAGACAGGATCCGGATCCGGATCCACCAAAAATTTAATCAATTCTTTCTTGGCCCATGGCCCACCCTTCCACAAAATTTAATTGAAATTCAATTAGAAGTTTTGGAGATATTGTGCGGGATACTCAGGATCCAGATCCGGATCCGCCTCCAAATTTAGTCACATCTTCCTTGGCAAATAGCCAAACCATCCACAAAATCTCATTGAAATCCGTTGAAAACTTTTGGAGATATCGTCTGGACAAACAGACAGACAGACAAACAGATGAACAAATATTGGCGAATACATAACCTCCTCCAAATTTCTTGGCGGAGGTAAATATGAATGAATGAATAAAACAAAAAATAAAGGTAAAGGAAGAGGGATAACATATCAGTACAAGATCATTGTCTCTGTCCTCTAACATGCTGCCACATGCTCAGCACACGTGTCGATACATAACATACAGCCTCCCCACCCTATTCCTCCCCCATCCCCAGCCTCCACCCCCATCGCTTGCTTAAACCTCTCCTTGCACCCTAACTTACCTTTTTCCTTCACCCCTCCAACTCTCTCTCTCCTCCTTCCATTCGATGCATCATTTTCACTTTCACTTTCTCCGCCCCTTCCTTTTCTCTCCTTCCATCTCTCCTTCTTTCCCTTCGACCTCTCCTCCACCCTCCTTTCCTTCCTCTTCTCCCACCAGTTCGCCCACCCTCCCTTCCTCCTTCCCTCTCTTCCACCATCCTCTCCTCTCCGCTCTCCTTCTCCCCCACTTTCACCTTGACTTGCTGAAGTATGCGTTGTTTGATTAATCAAGACCGTTTTACCCTTTTACCATAACAGATTATAATATACGTAGGCAGATATCAAGGAGTGTGTATTTATTATTTATTTATTTAATATTTATTACTGCTAGCTCACACACAAGATAATGAATATACTGTACCCAGAACTCAACTGCAGCTTGGAATGTTTAGTTTTTTTTTTTTTTTTTTTAATTCAATCACTGTGAGAGATCTTTTACTTAGCTGAATAAAATAACCTGATGGGGGATGGAATATAATAAAAAATACAATACAATATGAGCTCTCTTCGTGATGACAGGGATAAAGAAGTTATAAAATGTAGTCGAGCAATCTTTATTTCTTGGATAGTCCAACTAAAAACATGCATTTTTGTTGTGGTGTGGGAGGGTGACTTTGTATGGTGTGGCTTGTCACTCAGTGTAGAGTCATCCACAGGCAGAAGGAAGAGGAAAGAATGAAGGAAAGAAAGACAGAAGAGGGAGTGTAAAGTCACCCGTAGGCAGAAGGACGAGGAAAGAATGAAGGAAAGAAAGACAGAAGAGGATGGAAGGAAAGAAGGATGGAGGAGAGAAAAGGGCAGACACCCGAGAGCTGCACTACACCGAGTGAGTGGATGGTGAGCGCCCCCACCTACCATATATATATATATATATATATATATATATATATATATATATATATATATATATATATATATATATATATATATATATATATTATCCTAGAGCTATTTTTTATCTTTAAAATAGTAGGAGAAGTGCTACATCGAATTTGTTGGTCAAATATGTTCGAGGTGGTCAAATAAAGGGCGAGTTGGTGAAATATGGGGCGAGTTGGTCAAATAAGAGGCGAGTTGGTGAAATATGGGGCGAGTTGGTGAAATATGGGGCGAGCTGGTCAAACTCTTCGGGCCATCCCTGATGAAGTGCCTCGTGTCCGAACATCATCAATGACAGACGGACAGAATCGCAAATACAGACGCTCCCGCATCTAAATACATCGCTACTTCTCAAGTGCTTTAGGTTTATATACTTTAGACGAAGAGTTTGCAAGTACTGTTCGCCATATTCATTTCATATACCTGTGTTTACTTACACTAACCTACACTGGCTTACGTAAAATACCATTGAATGAGCCTGTCATTAGTGTTTATTCAAAACTGCCAAAAAACAGCAAAACAATGGGCAATTCGGATTTCATTGAGCTTCTGGGCAACGATGCTAATTTGTTGCCTCCACATTTCAGTTACACACGCTCTGCTGACTACACATATGAATTACACATATGCCTTATTGACTAGATATATGCAGTAATTTACATATTCATTGTTACTTACACATAAATTGCCCATATACATTGCTTACTCGGCATACGCATATAACTATTCATATAAGATGCACATATTCTACTGACTGTACGGTACATAATATTACACATACCTTTACTGAGTGCACTGACAAAATACGCTTTGTGGGCTACACAAATACGTTACTGTGCATTGTTAACTGCAAATACAGCCTATGTTACGTTCATAAGCTGCTCCACTGACTGCAGATTAAGATACATACACAATTTGTTAATTACACACACACACACACACACACACACACACACACACACACACACACACACACACACACACACCGTTTATATACTCGTGTATATATATATATATATATATATATATATATATATATATATATATATATATATATATATATATATATATATATAGATATTATACACACTTTTTGCTGACTGCAATTCTTGACTAAACTAGCATATTTGTCGACAGAATGTGCAGCTTTAATCGCTCTTGGCACGATGAAATCTTTATTTATCTATTTATTTATTTGTTTATTTATTTTACCAGCTTAAGAATCGCCTCTCTTAGTGTAAAGGTTAAAAACAGCCTCCATTAATTCATTCGGTAAGATGATTTTTTTTTCCTTGCAACGAGCAGACAGTTTTCTTCAGTTACGCGGAAACCCATCATAGTAGGTATGTATATGTGCTTGTGTACATATATGTATGTATGTATGTATGTAGTGCGGCGGGTGGCTCACACACTCGAGCATATCACTGTGCATATCCATCCGTGTTTATGCATCCTGAAGGGCAACTGATCCGTAGGGCCAAGGATCACACCTTTATGTCGCAGTAGAACAAATGGTTTAATGGTTTCCTTCATTAATCCATTCGGGACGTGGACGTATCTTTATTAATTTTACTCTACTTTTATCAAATTAGCAGAAAGCCCTCCTCGTCCCCTTCGTCCCTTTCTTGCCTCAGTCTCACCAGTTTATGCAGGAGAGTGATTAATTTGCATATTGTACTCGTATTGCAATTTCCAGACAATTTTACCCATTTTAGGAGAATTTTTATGAAAGGTGCAATAGCCCATGCAGCCTTCATTAACCTTCACTGCTAAAGCACTCTCTTTAGAGGTGTTTACCTATCTCTATTTATCTATTTATTTACCTATTTATGTATCAATCTGTCTATATCTATTTGTTTTTTTATTTATTTATTTATTTATCTATCTACCTACTTATCTATTTATCTGTCTATCTATCTGTCTATATGCTAGTATCATTAACCGTCTCATGATCGGAACATCTCTAGCATTCTATTCCAGCGAATGCCAGACGATTATATTTAGCTGTGAGTGAGTCATAGGAGCCTGAGAATGTCATAAAGCAGATAGCGTGATGTAGTGAGTTACTGCGTGAGAAAACGAGATAAGAAACTTGCGGAAGAGAATGAACACACGATAGCGCTGAGTGGATGAAATTTGCAAGATGAATGTAACCCAGATTGGATTCTTCTTCATCTTGACAGTCGACGGAGTAGCTCTTCCCGGCAGGTGTTTTCTCCTTCAGTATGATGACGTCTTTAGGTGTTCCTGCTACCTTTAAGCGATTGTAACTCCAGTCCCCGTGTAGTGTTGGAGAGGGATGCCTCCATGTGGTGGTACTGATTATGACTGAGCTGCTCCACTGCCAGGTTATAGAAACTTCCCCCAGCTCCCACCCTAGCCCCTGTGAAGAAGAATCGTAGACTGTAATAGGAGGGAACTACTAGCTGCAGTCTACAGGGTTCACATTTTGATAAGCCTGGGATTGCAGATACTACTCTTACTACTACAACAACTATTGCTACTACTACTACTACTATTGTTACTACTACTATTACCACCGACCCATTTTGTTCTAGCTAACGTAACACTGTTCTATTCAGCCTAAGAGACACCCCACCCCCTAGAAGCTAAAGGAAAAGGAAGCCTATATATAACCCACATAGTTCGAGAAGTCTCCCCAAGCTTGAACAAAATCATCTGGACTGTATAACTGCATAAAAAAAAAAAAAAAAAAAAAGACGTTCTCGAGTTGAAGTAGTTAGGCCTAATCATCTTGAGAGTCCCTCGTTGTGAAGGGCAAGTGAAGGCTATAGCTCTAATCCCTAAAGTTAAACCGAATAAAATCGTCTGAAGGTAGTAAGAATAAAGAAAAACATCATAGGGGGGATTATTTTTTCTTCCCTTTTTACTGAAGATGGAGATTTTTTTATGCAGAGTGATCTCATTCATTTTCTTGCAAAGCTTTACATGACAATTTGATGTCACTTTTATTTATTTACTTTTCTTTCTAGCTTGCATGCTTTATTTTATTTAGGACTTCACATATATGATGAATTTTCTTTCCCCCTCTGTTGTTTGCTTCACTGTCGAGAAATAGGAAAAACAAACTATTATCAGTCGCATCCCAGGCCAGTCACCACGGAGTCAAAACCACTTCCTGTCAGAGTGAGTGAGTGAGTAAGTGACTGAGTGTGTGAGTGAGTACCGGATGTGTGAGTCAGGGAAACACTCCTTCACTTTGGCACTCGTACACAATACACTGAATAATTTATCATATATGCAAACATTATTTCACTTGGGAACAGTCAATGATGGTACAATATATCATTACCCCTTAAATTAAATTCGATAATGATGAGCTTTTTGGCCAACGTAGAACGCTCTCTCGGATCTAAATCATCATGACACAAAATCATGACTACTACCAATCAATCAATCAATCAGTCAATCAATCACAATCATTCAGTTTCTCTATCTCCAGACGCCGAAATCCCGGAACTGGGTGGCCACAACGAATCATGTCCATGTCACCCTCTCCTCCACCATCAGGCGGCTATCTCCCCACCTCTTACCCCTTCTTTCTCATTTACCTTTGACAAATGAACTAATAATAATAAATAAGTTTTATGAGCTCGGAATCCTAGATGTGTAAAGAAGCTGTTGTCCATTACCACATATTCTGTCCTTCGTGATGGGATATATTAGCGGCGACACAAGAACCATCTCCAGCTCATCTCATAAACAAATCACAACAAACCACTTGAATATTCATAACTAATTTATTCTAACAGTAAGTGTATGACTGCTTTATCAGTGTCAGGCCTGTCCAAGATGGCTGTAACAATGTATACATATCGTGCATGAAAGTTGGCATGAGTGAGACAATATCAGCAAAAGGTGCAATTAGGTAATACCTTTTGGATGTTCATGGAATTGCTTCATACGTGTCGCGAGTGGGATGGACCAGAGTTCGAGGGCATGTGCGATGGGTAATTGTATGGGTGGCCAATTTTGCTAAGTACTCTTTTGAATGATTCTGTGTGTCCTTTTTCTTACGCTTAGACCCTACCCACCCCAATGAAATGGTGACAGTGATGGTGCTAGGAATAGAGATGGGTATTACGGATGCGATTATGCTTTTGATTATGGTGACAGTGATGACTACCATGATGAAGATGATGACTGCTACGACGACGATGACGATAATGAATTTATCTCTTCATCTGTCGCTTTCCTAATCCTGTATTAGTTCATCAGAAAAGGAAGGGCCCGTGGCTAGGCTACCTAGTCCTAACATTGAAGGCGAGTGACTAATCTGATGAATCTAAATGTCTTTATTTTCCACATTTCTTTGCAGGATCAAGAGGGCGTAGCAGGAGCCGAAGTGCGAGAGTCTCACAGATTGAGCAGCATCCATGGAGGCCCCAGGAAGTCGTCCAGCAGGAGCAACAGCAGGAGCAGATTCAGTGGACCCAGGACCCTTGGATGCCACAGCAGGTTCCGGAGCAGACACACGGGGACTCATACGATCCCTGGATCCCACAGATCAGACAGCAGACAGCAAAGCTCGAGTTCCCATCAGACCCATGGCTGCCTGACGCCGTAGAGCAGACACAGGTGGAGCGGCAGGTTCCTGATCAGCAACCAGCAGCAGGTGAGTCGCATACACACACAAATGTTTCCACTGTATGTATGTTTTCATCTGTGTTAATCGTCAACCCAGATTTTTAAGTGCACTGCCTGCAAATGACGCAGTAAATGCTGTGTGGAGGTGCGTGAAGTGTATCGTCACTCCCAATTCGTTCCTTGGGCCAACAACGGCAGATATCTTTCTATTTTTATTTAACTGGGGATTATGAAGGGATTTGTGGGGTCAAACCTCAAACCAGGTTAACTCGCAAACTTTGAGAACCTATATTTTAGTACGTATGTTCGTCAGTCATCATGGCAAAATTGCACAGAAGCAAGTACAGTACACTGTAGCTGTGTCAAGACAATCTTGCATTCCTTTGGGAATCTTGTACTGTATTATATGACTAAGACTTAACATTTCTAGAAAGATACTAAAGTAATTACGGTATGAATACACACATACGTATACACATACATACATACATGCATGCATACACGAACGCGCAATCTATCTATCTATCTATCTACTGTGTGTATATAATATATATATATATATATATATATATATATATATATATATATATATATATATATATATATATATATATATAAATCACTCTTGCATGATAGAATGACATTTTTACAAAATCTTACTAATAATTTTCAGTAATGTTCGCGAGTGAAGTTTCATCATTAGTTAAAGAATAGATTAAAACTGATAATTTCAAAATAATAATGAAATCCAGGCAGACTAACCAGGCAAGAGTCCAAGTGTGCCATTAGCCGCGGTGCCGGCCCCGCATCTCACCCCGGCTCACCTCAAATGCACACCGACACCCGCTCTTCCGCACCGGCTCATTCCTCTTAAATCAGCAGAGTGAGAGCGGTGGAATAGAGGCTAACCCACCCACATAGCAACTCACCAGGAATCAAAATCAAGGGTAGAAAAGATACACAAACGAGTATTTTACAACTACAGTACTATAACGCCATCATCATCGTTATCCTAGCCCGATTTCCCACAATTACATGATTACATGGAGTGGGAAATCAGCAGTAAGCATCTTTGATTTCACTTGGAGGCATTATCTAATCCTTTCCTCGTTCCTCCTCAACTATGCTGAAAGTGGCACGAAAATGCATACAAAATAAGTGAGAGGCGGTGGTCACCAACGTCTTTTGCTAATACAGAGAGACGGAGTTTTCATCCTTAACTCCAGGATCTTTTAATTGCCCATTGCGACACGCAGGGAATACGCAGGTGTTATTCTGTTTTCACTTTACTCAGGTGCAGGGCGGCACTGTAAAACGATACCAGTAAAGATAACGCTCTTTGATGCCAATTTGTTTGAAGTTCACGGGCAAAATAAGCCGTATATTAACACTGAAGTTCCCATTTATCTTCACTAAAACTAAAATGCGAACTAAATATTACAAACCCACTGTATCGAAAGTTTCATAACAAGTGTGGGTGAATTAAAAAAAAAAAAAAGAAGATAGGGGGGAAGCCCTGAATTACAAGCCAATGCTATGACGGAGAGGAGAACAAACCCTCGTATAGACCTTGGCCCCTTCCTACTCGCGAGGCCTCAATTGCGTCGTCGTCATTAGGGAAAAACTGCGTGGTGGTGATTGGTATGCGTGAGGCCGGCTGTGTGCAGGGCCAAAACAAGGACGGGCGAAAAACTGACAAAAAATGGCGACGTGAGGGACTGCACAGGCGAGTTCTTTAAGGGGTGCGGGATGAAGCAAGGGGTGGGGGAGGAAAAGGAGTAGGGTGGGAGGGGAGGCGTAGGAAGGGAGGTGAAGGGCGAAGGGAGAAGAAAAGTAGTTGAGGGAGGGAGAGGGCAGAGGTGAAATTGGAAGGGTAGGGAGAGAAAAAGGGGAGTAGAAGGGGGGTGGAAGGGAAGGAAAAGGAAAAAGAGAAAGGGGGAGGAGCAGAAGGAAAGGAGAGAAGGTGGATAGGTGGGTAGCAGAAATAAGAGAAGGAGGGAGGGGAGACTGATTGAAGGAGATGGAGAAGGGGGAAAATGGAAGATAAGGTAGAGAGGGAGAGGGGAAGGAAAAGGACAGGAGGACGGGTAGATGAATGTGGAAGAGTAGAGAGAAGTGGAGGAGGAGATGGAGGGAAGAGGGAGAAGAAAGAGGAAGAGGGAAAGAGAGAAGAGAAGAGGTGATGAAATAAAATGAAGATCAGGAGAATGACAGGCAGAGAGAAAGAGAACAGAAAACGAAGTAGATGGAGGTTGGTAGGAGTTCAGATGAATGATAGAAACAGAGGAGAGAAAGAAATGGAGGAAAAGTAAAGGAATACTGAAAACTACGAAAGAATAGTGAATATCATGTGGAAAGAGAAACAAGGTGAGCAGACGAGGGGGAAGGAGGAAGAACTTAAAAGGATATAAGAGACGAAAAAATGTTTATCTAGTGACAGAGGGATCAGATGCAAGTAGTTCCAAGACGAATTATTCTTCTTGTTCCAAGAAGATTCATGACATTTCCTAGCACCAGCATGGAGAGAAGATGAAAAGGGAGAAAGAACAGGTTAAGTGGAGGATGAAAAAAAGAAAAGAATATGAGGTAACAACGGAGAAACAGATACAGGGTGACCAAAACTTAATGCAACCAATAAAAGTGTGTGTCATTTATATAACTGATTTGCTTTATTTTTGCATTCATGTTAAACTGAACTGAAAACAAAACAGTCCTGAAAGTTTGGGTTCTGCAGTTCAAATGGTCTGTTTTTATAACCATTCCAAAATGCGTTCGAAGTGAACACCTCGACGTCGCAGCACTCATGAATGTGGAGCACATTTTCTTCTCTTATGCCATGTCAGCAGGAAAAACCATATGTTCTTGGGCACAGCACCACCAGAAGATGTTCTCCAGCGTTTATTGCATTCAGTAAAATGCACTGCATGGGTGGTTATCTCAAAGCATGGCATAATTGGACCTTTTTGGTTCGAAAACAAACAAAAACAGTCTGTCACAGTGAACGAAGAACGTTATCTTGAGGTCATGAGGAAGTTTTGGACGACACTAGGAAGACGTAGGGGCATCACACGTGGGGAGCAATCGTTCAAGCAGGATAGGGCCACCCCTCACACTTCAGACCAAACTTTGATGTGGCTGCGGCAACGATTCGGAGATCAGCTGATAGGTAGAATGTGTGACCTGAGTGGGTCCCACACTCACCTGACCTGAATCCCCCAGATTTTTATTTGTGGGGTTACCTGAAGGACCGTGTTTATGAAAACCATCCCCAGACAATCAGAGACCTGACAACAAGAAATCACGGCCAACATCAGAGCTATCCCAAGAGAAGAGTGTGTCCGCGTAATTGACAATTTCGTGCGCCGCATTCAGGAGTGCCTGCACTGTCGAGATGGTCATTGGGAACAAATTTTGGAAATGCCATAAAAACAGTCAATTTGAACTGCAGAACTCACTCTTTCAGAACTGTTTTGTTATCAACTGTGCTTAACATGAACGCAAAAATAAAGCAAATCTCTTATCAGTTGTATAAATGACACACATTTTTATGAGCTGCATTCATTTTGGGTCACCCTGTACTAAACGAAGAAGAAAGAAGGAATAGAGTGATTCAAACAAGAATTACCACACTTTCCATCGCCAACATAATTAGAAAGAAAAAATGAACAGGGGGAAAGAAGAAAACGGTATAAGAAATGAAAACGAAGACGATATTAGCTGGAGGGAGAAGAGGAGAAGAATATAAGAAATAAAGGAGGGAAGGACTATAAGAAACGAGGGTGAAAGAAGAGAAAGAATACAAGAAACGTAGAAGGAGAAATGGATGTCAAGTGGAGTGGGTACTGGTTTTAACAAGAGGCCTCACAGTTCCCCACACTTAACATCATTCACTTACGTAGGTCACATTAGGACACCACCTTCCCCCCTCCCCACACCTTCCTCTACCACCATTCCGCGCCACCCTTCACCACTGCATCACCCTACCCTCCTTCATATTACAACACCCTGGACTACACCACATCACACCGCACCACATCACCCTTCACCACCACATTTCACCACCCACCTATCAAACTACACCACTCTACACCGCTTACCCTCCTCTACCACACCACACCAACCTACACCATCACACCACCAACCACCATTACACCACTACTTTCCTCCCATCATTTGGCATTACATCGCTCTTGTGTTCTGCGTGTAGCCGCTCCATCAGGTCTGTTTTGATCGTCAGGCTTGGGTGTTGTTTTACGTCTCTTTTTCCTCTTTTTTCCTTTTTGGATTCGCTTCAAGTGCCCCTGCTTCCATGGAAAAAGAGAAATCAATGTTGCGTTTCCTGGCATCATTTGGTGTGTGTGTGTGGGGAGGGAGGAGGAATGGATGTGTGTGTGTGTGTGTGTGTGTGTGTGTGTGTGTGTGTGTGTGTGTGTGTGTGTGTGTGTGTGTGTGTGTGTGTGTGTGTGTGTGTGTGTGTGTGTGTGTGTGTGTGTGTGTGTGTGTGTGTGTGTGTGTGTGTGTGTGTGTGTGTGTGTGTGTGTGTGTGTGTGTGTGTGCGCGTGCGTGTGCGTGCGCGCGCGCGCGTTTCGGTGCGTGTGTGCGTGCTCATGCTCTGCTCTTTTTAATGGTTAACTTTTTACCATTTGTTTTTCATAACAAGTTCAAAGCCCCCACTTTCAGCAATGTAGATAATAAAAATCAATCAGTAAAAAGAAGAGTGTGTGAAGGTGTGGATGGAGGAAGAGTGCGGAGGCGTGAATGAAGGAAGAGTGTGGGTGGATATGTGGATAGAAAAACAATATGAGGTGCAAAATACGTGGTATCATGGTGTGTGTGTGTGTGTGTGTGTGTGTGTGTGTGTGTGTGTGTGTGTGTGTGTGTGTGTGTGTGTGTGTGGCGGTGGTGGTGATAGTGGGGATCAAATTTGAGTACTGAAGAAGAGGGAGAAAGTGAATATAAAGTTGAAGTATGTAAAATGAAGCTAAAACATCAGTGAGAGAGGAGTCTCTGTGTGGACAGTGAGGGGCGGCCGTGTGTGGTCTACTTCGCGTCAATTTAACCTCCTGACACCCTCTCGGAGATTAAGGTTCACTCGACCGCAGCTCCTCGTCTCCGTAACATATGTAGCGATAACCACACAAGCACGACCTGTGTGTGGGAGCAGATCATGGTTAAGAAGGTTATTAATGTGTGTGCAAAAATATAAGGCTGAGCTAAAGTTACTAAAATCTACGGCTCTGAAAAATAACCCTCAAGGCCTAAATACGGGGCTTCGCTTCAGTAGGAAAAATCTATAAGAATGAAGGACATCTTTTCCTAAAAAAAAAAAAAAAAATGTGAACGAGAGTCGAATAAGGCCGCTCTTAGTGATGCTCCTTCATCTAAAAATCACTGAATACAGAAAACACTCAATCACATAAGTATAAGGTTCAGCGTAGTTTCAAAGAAAGAATTTTTTTTTCTGCACAAAAGAAAGTGGGCTTTACTTTTATTATGCATTAAATTTAATGGGAGATTAACTTGAGCAGGATATAGCTTCGAACTAATTCATATTCGTGCATACTAAAAGTTAAGCAGCACTGCAAATGATGGACAGAGTTTATAACAAGACTCTTATTTAGTACCGTACAGCAGTTACTACTCGTCTAACCAGAAAGTCAGCGCTTCGAAGACACTGTATGAAAAAGAGTGTTTGCGTTTAACCACTTTTTATAGTAAATCCATGTAAATGTCCCCATAAACATTTTTGGTCCTTGATTTTTTTTTCTCGTATGAATTTATATCTATCTATCTATCTGAATATATATATATATATATATATATATATATATATATATATATATACTGTATATATATATATCAATATATATATATATATATATATATATATATATATATATATATACTGTATATACGTGTCAGTTCGTAATCAATTTTTTTCACACTATAGCCATACGCTACGCAGCAAGTACATAACCAGGAACCATGTAGCTTGAGTTGACCAATCTAATGTTACTTCTCTCCTGGCTTCACTTTCATGTTTTTTGAGTCCAGTTATCATATGCACTTCGTGACAATTTATCCGCTCTTTGGGGTCCTCGACTGCAATTGCGAACAAATGGATTTGCGTCAGTCAGTGAACAACTTAGCCCAGCCCTTGAGAGAACCTGGCAATTGCATCAGTCTGCCTCACTATCCTTCCTTTTCATACTCGCATATCTTAGCTGTGACGCAGAACCTGGACGCGGACGTGATGGTGTTGGAGGAGTTGCAAGGAGAGCATCTCGTCTCAGGTGTCAGTCTCTCAAGCACGTCTAATTATCTACTTACATTTTGCACAGGATATCTTTCACGAGGATTCGCAATCGTGATTCATGGCTGAAGTTAGTATGATGCCTCATTCATCACAAGATTTCTCCATGAGGCTTACAAGTGTTCAGTTATACCCTACTTCAGATTTTAGTACCTGTGTGTGTGTGTGTGTGTGTGTATTTTTTTTTTTTTTTTTTTTTTTTGTGTCCGACTCTGGGCAAAGGCTTCAGGGCCTATATCTCAGGGGCAGTAGCCTATCCCAAGGCCCAGTAGTCCTCCTACACCTCCACATGTCACCACTTCGGCGCTAACACCCACCGTCCATATTGAATACATGCTAGGGCTGTCTCATACAGGACTGGTGTATTGGTATTAGCGGGGGTATTTTTACGACATGTCGGCGGGTCATCTGGTAGATCAGGAAAGTCTGCCTTTTATGAAATTCAAATCCTTAAACTGTTCCCTGCCCCAGCCGGGATTCAAACCTGGGTCCATCAGGACTGCAGGCCGCCTCTCTACCGATTCAGCCACCGTTTCCCCTGTATATATATATATATATATATATATATATATATATATATATATATATATATATATATATATAGATATATATATATATATATATATATATATATATATATATATATATATATATATATATATATATATATCACAAACTTTCCAGTCCATCATACGCTTCCCTTTGATCATCACGCCCATTCCTTTACCCTCCCTTCGTTGGTTGGTTTCATGGGACGACGCAGGTGACAAGCTCGACAAACATTCTTGTTACACCTGTATTAAATGCGAGGTGTAACTCAAGTGGTTAGAGATGTTGTGTGCTGTAATGGCATTAGCATGGGTGTTTTTAAAGCAAATCAGTGAGACTTTTGGAGGATTTGCAAAGGCAATTTAAACAATGCATGTCATTGGCCTGATTATTTTCCCAACCTAAGATTCAACGCGCGTCCTTTCGCCTTCCTAACCACTTGACCGTCACCTCCCCCATCAGACGACTGCATCTTCGATTACGACGAGGTTCCTGAAGGCCACGAGTACCCTTTCCTGGTAGATCTGAAGAGCAAGGAGGTGATCTATCCGGACAGGGTGGGGCGGGCAAGGGTGATGCTGATACCGGCGGGCACTAAGGTCATCGCCTCCTGCCCTGGACCTGATAATGTGCTTCTGATGAGTGGAAGGTCCTACAGCTACTTCACATGCACAAACCACGTGCTCTTCTACGGCAGGAAGGTGAAGAAGGTGGGCATGGAAGGATGGAAGGAAGAAAGGAAGAGAGAGAGAGAGAGAGAGAGAGAGAGAGAGAGAGAGAGAGAGAGAGAGAGAGAGAGAGAGAGAGAGAGGATATTTCTCTTTCAATCTACCTATCTATCCTTCTCGATAAAGATAGAAGACAGAGAGAGAGAGAGAGATATTTAAAGATATAAATAGATACGGTAGATAAAAGTACACAGATAGATAAATATATAGATAGACAGAAAGAGTGGGTAAATAGAAAGGTAGACAGATTGATAGTTTGTGTGTGTGTGTGTGTGTGTGTGTGTGTGTGTGTGTGTGTGTGTGTGTGTGTGTGTGTGTGTGTGTGTGTGTGTGTGTGTGTGTGTGTGTGTGTGTGTGTGTGTGTGTGTGTGTGTGTGTGTGTGTGTGTACTTCTGCTTCCAGACGACCGTATTTAATTTAGAAGAAACAGGTGCTCAAGGGAGTGAATTAAGATAAATGTAGCCCCTT
This sequence comes from Coenobita brevimanus, assembly GCF_032717465.1. Lineage (NCBI taxonomy): Eukaryota > Metazoa > Arthropoda > Malacostraca > Decapoda > Coenobitidae > Coenobita > Coenobita brevimanus. Next base: position 56,146,299 of record NC_137008.1, read on the forward strand.
CAGTTCGAGAAACATCTCTTAAGCCGAACTGTTTGAAAACAGCAAGAGCAAAATAGAAAAAGAAATCATCGTTGTGAAAGGGTAAATAATTCAAATATTCCAACTCTATCCTAATCTAACTAAAACTAATGTAACCCAAGTAATCTAACTTATCTCACAGTAACTTAACTAAATCTAACATAACCCACCCAGCGTAACCTAACTTAACCAACCAAACCAACCCTACCCTACCCTACCCTATTCTCCCTTAACCAAAGCTAACCTAACCCAACCTACCCTACCCTACCTAAACCTACGTAACTAACCTAACCGAACCCACCATTCCCAACCCAGCCTGTCCAGTGGTCGGAGCTGGGGTGCCAGGAGGAGCCCAAGCCTACCTTGCAGACGGAGGGCTCGTGCGGCGACGGGGGGGTGTCTGTGGTGGTGGGGTGGGAGGTACGCAGGCGGCACTTCCTACCCCAGATTACCTTGTGTTTCGACGAGAGGCAGGAGACCACTCGATTCGCCTCGCACAAGATCCACGGAAGGTAAGGACGATGAACAAAGTGTGTAAGAGAACAAAGTAGCAGAAGGACAAAATATAGGATAATAACAAATAGGGGAAGAACAAAGTATAGGAGAACAAAAAAGGAGGGGAGGAACAAAGTATAGAAGAACAGAGAAGGGGAAGAACAAAGCATAAGGAGAAAGACAAAGTAGGAGAAGAACAAAGTATAGAGAGTACGACAAAGAATGGGAAGACTAAATTTTAAAGGAGAAAAAGTCTCGGGAATCTCTTAGCCCTCTTTCACCTCACAGTTTATATCATACTGGACTGTGGATGAGAAACAAGTGGGATGATAATGACGATGGTGATGATGATGATGGCCTCTGAGTACCCTTCATTCCAAATAAGTTGATACATACAGAGGAACACAATGTCATTTTCATTACGTTTTATTTCAGATATATCGACGCCAAAGTGATCGAGACATCACGCCCAAGCTTCAAGAAAAACGAAATGTTTTCCATCAGCATTCAGAACTCGTACCGCAAAACTCGGCAGCGCAGGCTTCTGCAGCGGCTCCTGAACACGACCGAGCACCTGACGGGCGACGGACAACACTACCTGGCGAGAGGTCACCTGGCTCCGGATGCTGACTTCGTGCTAGAGGCTGAACAGGACGCCACCTACTACTACGCCAACGCGGTCCCCCAGTGGCAGGCCATCAACAACGGCAACTGGAAGGTATACTGTAGTCTGGTTTGCTTGGTCGTGTTATAATGATGATGATAATGATGTTGATGATGATGAGATATTAGCTCCATCCGATCGAGAATATACTTTGCACGGTATTCTTGCTTCCTCCAGTCGATATATTTGGCTCAGTGGATATTATTTTTAACTGGGGGGTTAGATGTAACAATGGTAAACCCTTTCCCGTCTTAAGGCCCTTCGTTGCTTGAGTAAAATCATCTGATGAGACCAGGACTATAATAAAAGTGCGTGTTCGAGCTAAGGGAAATAAAAAGAGCAACAAATATTCATGTCATTTTTAAATTTCATATTCACAGTATTTCCCCTCGATTCCTACTACTGTATACATATATATACATACTATTCTCTTCAGCATCTCGGTCCCCACCCCTGCTTTTTTTCTTCGTGGTTTAACTTTAGATCAGCATTAACTACTTCAGTCTGAGGACGCTTATTTTACTTTATTCCACCTACCACCAGGCGATTTTATTCACCTTATGAGAGATCGCTTGGTATGACGGAGTTAGATCTATTTTTTTTTTAAATTGTAGCTGAACTTGAAGGGAGACTTTGATTTCCAAAGGCTTCTTATATGAGGAAGACGTGTATTAAGTCCAGTGCTGACTCCCATTACAGAGATTGGATGGTCAGGTGTGGGAAGCTGAATCCTAATATTCGATGCAGAGACGTTCTTAAAACTGATATCTGACTGGAGGACGATTCTAATTTTTGCAGCTTTATTATACGGGGGGAAGGTACATCAAGCCAAATTCCGACTTGCATTACAGAGACTGGAAGGACAAGTTCGTGACTTGGCCGAGAAGAGACCGTGGCCACTTGAGGTGTGGACGGGCACCCACGGCACACTGCAACTGCCCAACCAACGCACCAGCAACCCCGTCACGCTCTTCCTCGGCCTCACAGACAGCAAGAAGGTGGTGCCAGTGCCCGCTCTGCTGTGGAAGGTTAGTCCACGGTTCATCTCAGTGAGAATTTGGGCTTGTGCCACCGTATGACAAGTATATGTGCATTTAGTTCAACTTCTGGATTCGTATGCCTGTGAATTTAGGGCTTCCTAGCATCTCTTCTTTTAGTGGTTTAGTTTTTAGTATTCCTTTCCTCCTACAACAAGCAGCCGTCGCTATAGTGATGGCTAACGACGAGAGAGGAGGCAATTTCATATAAAAACGTGAAGAGCTGCGACTTCCTTTATTTTACAGCTATAACGCCTTCCTCCCACAGGTAATCCACGACCCACAACTACATCAAGCCGTGGCAATAGTGGTGGTTAACGACGTGAGAGGGCGCGGCACCTCAGACTCCTGGCAGCTGGACGGAACCCCTTGCCGTAACCTCTGCAATAGCCTGCGATGGGTCAACTGGGATATCAATGACCTCACGCACGGTATGACCTTCTGCTGCAGTGTGGACGCTCTCAGGTCGACCATATCTGACCTCCCAGTGCTAGGACAGGTTGAGCTGCTGCGTGCCTAGAGAGACGTTAACCCTTTTTCACTACGAGAAGTCTCCCCTAAACTGAATAAAACCATCTCTCAGTAGAAAGAGAAAGACATTTATACGTAATAGTTTTGAAAGCGATAAGAGGAAAGTGCTGGTCGAGATTTTTCAAGTCCAGCAATACGACATGTCTCTCCTGTATGGAGTAATATCGTCCGACGATGGCAAGGTTATCCATGCTTTTACATACGGGCGCCATGCTGTTGTGATGACATGCTATCCCTATATCCCTAGGTTTTACTGGGTCAGTTTGTTGCGAGGTTTGAGAGTGGTCGTCGCGGCAACCCCTTTACCCCAGGAATATGTTTCATTTTGATCCGGTTGCCACCAGATGATTGCATCAAATTGTAAATGATGCCTAACAGTAAAGGAGTTCATTAAAACTATCTAATCCCTCCTGTTCCCCAAGTCTTCCCTAATATGATTAAATACCACTGGAGATTGCATGAACACAATAAAAAATATAATTGTGGTGAAGGAATTAACCAAGAAAATAGCCTTAGTTTTGTACCTGGGAATGCGAAAGTGGAAGGCGAACCCCTAGTTATTTACGTGAACGAAACTAATGATGGGTGTAAAAGAAGCATGACCTTTGTACAGTATCTCGTTACTGACTGGAATAGATTAAGCAAAAATTTGGTTACCTCCTATCCTCGCAAACGATACCAAAACTGACCTATAACGACGGAGACGCTAAGCCACCAATTTTTAAAACATTATTAATTTTACATTATAATGAATACATTGTACTATTCTACTAATATTTTCTAAGTTATTACATCTGCTATCCTCTAACGTACTTCTCTTTTTCGTGTCGAGAGTAAGCGAGGTGTGGTCATTCCGCCTAGTTAATTATTCGATCAGATAAGTAGCTTGCAGTCTGGCCATTACCTGTTCTCACAGGCGTTCTGAACTGACTGTAATAATTTGGGGAGATTTCTATACTGCCGCCCTCTCATGTAAAAGAATAAAACTGTTAGGGCCGTAATACAGAAACTGAGGGTGGAGAGAGGTGAACAAGCTCCCAATTTTTTAATGAAAATTTCTGAAGCATGCCCTCTGTATTATCGCATGCAGGCTGATCATAATTACAAGTGTTCCGGTGTTCCAAAAGTGACCGTCAAATATCGGATGTGTGCTCAAACCTTCGCGCACCCAGTTTTAACAATACAGCCTTAAGAGTCAACGAAAAGTGAACACAATATTTGAAAGGTACGAAATGAGCACAGCAGACGTAATGACTGAATTAACTGTCCAACCGAATGATTAATTAACCTCTCTGCGGAGAAATATTAAGGCTATTGCATACTGCTTAGGGAAACATTTTGCGGGAAAGAGGGTAACATCAATTATGAGATCTGCATATTATTCCAGCTTACGCCAGATAACTTTCTTCATCTAAGAGTAACCCACTGAAGTCAAAGTGTTAAGTACCAAACTATGACGAGGATATCAGGGAAGCGATAGGATATGTTCCAAAATTTCCTCTGAAGAAAAAAAAGCAGCCTGAACAGAGTAGACTTGTAAGGTACAATACATGTGAGTTGAGGCTCGGGCACTGCACTTGTTAAAATTTAATCCCATAACTACAATGCCGTCTATTCTGTAGTGTATTTTTGCAGCTAACAAGACGATTGCACTCTGGTTAGAAGGGCCCCCAGTATTGACAGGGTATGTGAAGCCTGTTGTAAGCTGTGTTAAACTGGCAAGAGATAACAAGAATAATCCATAAATGAAGTCGTCTGGCTGAAGGGTATCTCCACTTTGGCTGCGTCGGAATTCCTTCAGCTGAATATAATCACCAGGCGTTAGTGGGAACTAGCTTGACATATATATATTTTTTTTAAATGCGCACAAGTTTAACCAATATATTTTAAAATCTTTTTAACGGGATGGGTTTTTCTTGGCTGAGTTTGTTGATAACGTTCATGTTATTATGTGTAGTGACTGAAACTGTTGTTATTTTGTTGATACTATTTTGTTGCCGTTCTATTGAATGTTTTCTTGTTAACTGTATTTAAACTCGTATTATAACACTACTGATTTCTTAGTTTTGTCGTAATTTAGAGAGTAAGTAATTATTCTGAACATCATTGAGTGCGGGAAAATACTAGTATCCATGTATTCCGCATATGTTCTAATCGAAAACGGGGACATGAATCCTTCTTCCTAGTACTCATGCAAGGATGTGTCCACTCCATTGCACACCACTTTTGCTGCAAACAGTCTTGTCCCGTAGTACCTTAGATACAAGAGAGGAAGAAATTCACCCCCCCCAACCTCTCTCTCTCTCTCTCTCTCTGATTCGTGTCCTTAACGACCAACTCAGTGATGGCGATCGTTAAGTGGCAGCTTCTCGTCACATCATAATCGGTCTGTTTTTACCGAACAGAAGTGGGCTACTTCAGTAATTTATATAATTAATAAGTCGCAGTTGCAATATATTCCACGAGCCATAATTATGAGGTAGGAATGAGCCTCCCTGCTGGCTAGCTTAGGCAAATCGACCCTGCAAGTCAGACTAAACTCATCCATAAATTAAAGGGAAAGGGATGAGAGATCTGCGTCACGTCAGGAAAACAAATAAAATCCAAAATATACAGTATTCCCCGCTATTCTTACCTCCCTGGTTTCCATGTTGACTACCTGCCTGGGTGTCTGTCTGTATCTCAGTAACGGAGAAGTTCGTAACACTGACATTTCAACACAAAGGTACTTTCCTTTGACGTGACTTATATCCACTCCAACAGCAGGTTAATTTGCAAACTTTCAGAGCTGTGTATGAAACTAGAATCCAACTCGGTGTCAACATAGCCGATTTAGGACAGAGCAGCTGCGTTGTTATTAGATGTTAAGTCAAAGTTGACGAACACAAGAGAACCATACAAATCATTATGGATTTAGAGCAAATTGATGCGTTGCCGTATTTAATAACTCGAGGCGTTCTAGGTGAATTCTGAATGATATATGTGTGGAGTGTGACTTATATATTTACCCACATTTATTTATAACATAGCTTTACAATATACATAGTGGATGTGCAGGGTATCCCAAGAGAAGTATGCCAGTATTTACGAGGTTACTCATAGGCTAATTCTGAGTAATAAGTTTTACATCA
>NC_137008.1:56157174-56169674 GCF_032717465.1 Coenobita brevimanus
GGCCTGTAATTGGACCATCCCATCCTTGTCGACGCCCCAGTGGATGACGTCTTTATTATTCCATTACTGCCAACTCCAGACGATTTTATTAAACTTAACGAAAGGCCTGTCATTCCGAATAAGTTATTTAGCACTGTTTCCAGCCCCTTCATTCCGAGCGCATATTTCTTAAGCAGAGTAAAATCGTCTGGCGGGAGCAATATAAAACGAAAGACATCCTAGGGAAGAAGGGGTTAATATACAAACAGTAAAGACATGAAGAGCCTATATTTCGTGGTGAGTTCCAATATCTAACCCATGCTCCTCGGAAATGAGTTTAATCCCTAGGTCGTTTCTGGACGATAGGTTACTCTGTTGTTTATATTGCGCAAGCTCGAGCGCACGAGTGAAAGAGGCTCGACAATAGGAACAGAGATGGGGAAGGGAAACAATGGGTATTCGTTAAACCTATACTCGTCTGCCAAAACTCACTGTGCTAAAAGGTGAATCATGCCTCCGGTGGAATAACATAAATATCATGATTAACTGAAATATAGAAGTTGTACTGTGTGAAACTAGCTCATAGTATAGGGTATTACTAAAAGAAAATATATATAATAAATAACTGCCTCGTAAGATCCTCCTTCCAGCTCTCTCGTTACGTCCGACAACGGTGTTGATGGTCATTTCTGCATTTTTCCACATAAATAGTAATTTAAGTGTAAAATTACAAACAACTAACCAAACAACAGCTTCTTAAACAGTAACCTTAAATCGGATAACAAAAACATATTTCAACTTCTAAGTTGTCGAAGTCCTACGTCATGAAGCTCAAGTCATTTACTTGTTGAAATCATGTAACATTAATATACCAAAGCTATTTCCAATTTGTCGTCTTATCTACACGTTACAAGAAGTATGTCTCACCAACCTGTCAATTCATCATGATATCTCTGCCTCTCATCTACCTCCCTTTCTCTCTCCCCCACCTCTCAGACACCAAGATCTTGTATGACGCGGTACAGCGGCGGTGCGAGTGCTGAGGTTTCCTTTTTTAACTTCTGAAGTGCACTAGTATGAAAAGAAAGACTGAAGGGTCTTGTCATCCTCAGAGTGAGTGAGTGAACGAGTGCGTGAGTGTGTCAGTGGGGAGGAGGGGTGGGGGGGCGTGCGTGCGAGCGTGGATGTATCTGTGCGTGCATGGAAGTGTCCACATGATGGTGTTGATGGTTTGATTTAGTTTTGGTTTTACATGCGCCGTTTTTGCTGTGTTACGGTAACAAACATACAGAAATTGGCTCATTATAATATAGATACATGAGACTTACGGCGTAAAAAAGGCATTAATTGCAATTGACAGCAAAGAGCGCTGCACAGACACGGCATCTATTTACTGAACTTCGAATAAGCACTTTTCTATAAGCAAATAGTTGAGGGGACGCGGCTGGTGAAAAATACGAGCACCGTCTTTGCCAAGTCATGTTTCACGCCAACAGTGAGGCTGGAAAACGGAAAGAAAAGAACAAAAAAATAAAATCTCATACTTTGTGGTCTCTCGTTCTATCGGATTCCCATATTTATTTTTTCTGTTTTTTCTCCTTTTTTTCTTCGTATTTGTCTGAGCGTGTTGAGTGAGACAAAGTGAGGAAAAGGAGGCCAGGATTGAAGGGTTCTGTATTTATAAAAGTTTCCTAGCCAAATTTTACGATAAACAAGTCTAAAACCGTATTTACAAGGGGTCCAATATAAATTATGCGAAAAATAAGTCACTGGGATCCTATTCATAAAGGATAATGGCCAAATTTTACGATAAGCAAATCTTTGGAGGCATATTTGTAAAAGATTCTGGCCAGTTATAAAAAAAAAAAAGTCTGTTATGGTATTAATAAAGGATCTTAAATAATTTTTCACCATAAACGAGTCATCTGAAGTAAACGATTATTACAACTATTTTTTTTTCTCCCATTTTATTACAATGTTCTCTACTTTGACTAAGAAATGTTTGGCAAGTGTATGTGTAAAAACGAATTATATATACAAGCAGTCTTCCACAAAACTGAAGCTTCGGAGCAAAACTGAAGCTTCGGAGAGTTTTTGATTATGGGCCTTGGATATTGAACTACGGGGGTCAACGTTCACGGGAAATGCGTTTCTTTTTGGCGGCGGAAATTGTCTGATATCGGAAATCATACGGGAAATCTGTTGATGATGTATTTGGTCAATTCGCTATTGTAATTTTTGTCTATTATTATTATTATTATTATTATTATTATTATTATTATTATTATTACTACTACTACTACTACTACTACTACTACTACTATGATTCCTTTCCCTATAACTTATCTTTCCATCAATCTACTTGCTCGTTTTACTAATCCTGCACAGCCTTTCACTTACATATCCATATTTCCAACTATCATTTCTTCCTTCGCCTTACTTACTAGTCCTTACCTTACCTTATCCCTTTGCCAGTCTTCCTTCACCTTTTACTAATCCCCTAATCCCGTACAAACACCTGTCCTCTCCTTCATCTACCAATCGCTCCTTTGTCTTTCACACCTTTCCTTCTCCTACCAAACGCCTTATCCTCTACTACTTAGTACACATTTCATCTCACACAACTCTTCTCTCCTTCATCATCTCTTCGTCCACACTCCTATTGCCTTTCACCTCTAATGCAGATCAGTCAATTATCTATCAACCAATCCCTCCGCACTTCACCGATTTGCCAACTAATCCTTCTCCTACCATTCCCCTCTAAAAGTTCTCCTACCCTTTATTAACCTCAGAATTAGGTGAGACGTTAACCATCTACCAATCTAAACTTCCCATGTGCCCTCTCATCAGTGTAGCCGTTCTAACTCTTCCCAGTCCCCCATCCCTCTACCAGCCCCTCTTCTTATCCACCAACTCTCCCTCTCAACCCCCCTGCCGCCTTCACTCTTCCAGCCCCTTCCCCTTATCCCAGTTCCTGTGTCTCTACCAATTTCTCTCCTCATCCCACATTCTTTCAATCGCTCCCCCATACCCACTTAATTACCCAAATGACTTTACTCACCAATATCCTGACCTGCCTATCCAGCAATATTCCCTTCTCTTATCAATCATCCAATCACTCACGAATCACCTCCATTCTGTCCCTCGGCCAGTCCCTCCTCTCATCAACTACAGTGCGTATACTCCAATGTGAAGATCCATAACATCTTTCAGTTCAGGTGATGGCCAGGTGTAGTCAGACTGGAGGGTTAATTTGACTAGTAACCAAGGACTCTCGTTCCACCCACGCAATTAAGGCTCATCAAATTTTATGCCACCGCGACTAAAAATTTAAAATGTTGGAGTAGCTCAGTTCCCTTCAAATGAAAACAAAATAAATCACCAACAAACACCCCCACGTCACTCTTTAAATCGCTACCTCTTATTCCATTCATCTTTCACCATACCCACCAGCTTCCTGAATCACCTCACCAGCAACCCTTTTAACTTCTGAGAGAGAGAGAGAGAGAGAGAGAGACAGACAGACAGACAGACAGCGACAGGGCACGCCACTCTCCCCACTTGACCTGGATTACACAGACTTGACCTAGTTGTGTGTCGTGTCTCGTCGCATGTTTCTCTCTCTCTCTCTCTCTCTCTCTCTCTCTCTCTCTCACTAGTGAACAAATAGGTACACAACTACTTGCATTTACGCGTACCTACTCGACCTACTTTCACGTGCACTCACCCACGCTCATGCACATTCACGTTAGAACTTGAGCGCGCACACACACACACACACACACACACACACACACACACACACACACACACACACACACAAAACCTGCCCATCCATATCCTTCTTTCTCGGTGCAGATTCAGCAGTCATAACCTTGCTGACTTGGCGAGGAAAGACTCAGCAGCGACGAAGTAATACATTTTTGGCTGATTCACTATTAATCCGTACAGTACCATGAGTCCACCTTTTTTTTTTGTTATTGCTATCTCCGGACGATTTTATTTAGCTTAGGAAAGGGACTTAGTGGATGAGTTAGTTATAGCCTTCAGTTTCCCGTTTTATGTCCATGTCCGGGTAAGCCATGGACATCATCATCATCATCATCATCATCATCATTATCACTGTCATCATCATCATCATCATCATTATCACTGTCATCATCATCATCAAAGGGTCTTTCCTAATCTGAATATCACTGTTTAGGGGTTGCCTGAATATAATGCAAATTACATTATCGTAATGCCTTGAACTGTCTTCGTCAGTCTCTCTTTCCCCCTGCCTATGACCACCACTCTTTTAAACGCTAATGCGTCTAGGCATTTCCACATTAACGAACCTTGAAAATGGCTTTCAGTTTTTCAACATCTTGGAAAGAAAAAATCTCTTGCATCGTCGCAGACTTTTTTTTTTTTTTTTTATTTAATAATCTGTCTTATATTCACGAAAACGGGCCGGAAGATAACAAAAGATAATTTTCGTCAATGCGAGGAAGTTCTTATAAGTATTTACATTTTCACTGATAAACTGAAGTATTGCTTCACATATAAACTCATTTCTACAGAGGGAAAACAAGGCAGAAATTGATATTTACTGCCTTACCACATTACGTTCAGAATTACAAATGCTCTTAACACCGAAATAAGGGTATTGCGTAAAAATTTTCCAGGCCATGGTGGTAGTGTTCTTGAAAAAACGACCTCCTCATTATAGCCAGGTTAAACGTTCTACTCCTGCTCAAGATACCTGAACCAGAAATCCCTGGTTCCATTCCTGTAAATATCAACTCCATTGCCAACTCATTCCCAGACAGCGTGATGAGGTATAGCTTAATCCCTCTTACTGGAGAGTTCTGGTTCTGCAGTAGAGTCATACTGTCAGCATCACAAGTCCTATGCCTTTTCTGAGTTTCTTTCGTGCACTCTGAAAATCATAAGGCCTCAATTCAATGTCATAATGTCGTTTGCTGCAGGTCCACCGTACTGACTCTCAAAGTCCGTAGAAAGAGAGAGCGGCAGGAGAGGCGACAGAGGTTTCAATACCAATTGTAGAAATCATGTTGTTTTTCACCACCCAAGAGGTTCAGTTTTTATGTCAAGTACGGTGCTAGGAGTATGGTAGGGTGAAAAATAAGCACACCTCTTTTCTATCCATATTGTCTGGTTAACAAGCCATGAAATATGATCATTATCCTATAACCGCGCGCGCGCGCGCGCGTGTGTGTGCTTTTCTGGTGTGTGTGTGTGTGTGTGTGTGTGTGTGTGTGTGTGTGTGTAAGCACTTTCTATTTACCTTTGTGTGTGTGTGTGTGTGTGTGTGTGTGTGTGTGTGTGTGTGTGTGTGTGTGTGTGTGTAAGCACTTTCTATTTACCTTTGTGTGTGTGTGTGTGTGTGTGTGTGTGTGTGTGTGTGTGTGTGTGTGTGTGTGTGTGTGTGTGTGTGTGACAGCAAGTCCGTGACAGCAATTTCCTTTAATAATAAGCCTATATGCTACGTAGGCTATTTGCATGCAATTGTAATGTAGCGGAATAATTACGGCAAATTAGCTAACAGTTACTGGATTGCAGAATTCAGTAAACAGTGATGCCATGGCGGAAGTCGACTTTGCCTCGCTGTAATTAGGCGATAGTTTAAACCTGTCATTATAACTAAAAAAAAAAAAAAAAAAATCCCCTCTAACTTTCAGCAAATTCAGGGAGAGTTGGTCATTTAATTGTTGTTGTTATGGTCCCAGCCTTATTTGACATATGAACCAGGTGGACTGCAGACTTAATCACGCCTTTCTCATTTCAGGGACAGGTAAGTAGCATGGGGGATTTTTGTATAACCGGGCAGGGGAGCTACCTGGTCATATCGGCGCCACCACACAAAGGCGTCCCTCTCCCTCTCCCTCGCCAATACGCACGAGTTACTTTGTTTCATTATAATTTATGAATTACGTGTCTGTTTTATAATCAATCCAGTACCTTAACACTTTAGCTGCGGGGAGTTTCCGTGAGCTGAATTAAATCGTTCGTCGCAGACAGGAACAAAATACAAAGTGATTTTATTCTCGGGCACCATGTTAACTGTGGAAGCTTGAACATTTTTAGTGCTTTAAATTCCTACTGAGCTTAGTAAAAATCATCTTACATTACCCCAAACATCCTCTATAACATTAAGGACATCAGAAGACCAGTGTTATACAAAACATACTTTAGATTTCCATAGTGACTGATAGGTAGCCAATCTTTCTACTGTATCTATCTATCTATTGCCAGACGCCTTAATCCCGTAAAGGGTGGCCACAAACAAATCGCCTCCATGTCGCCCTGTCCCCCGCCATTTCATAGCCCTGCTCCCAGCTCACACCCCCCTCTCTCATATACCTCTCCACTCCATCCCTCTGTCTTATCCTTGGCCTCCCCCCCCCTCTCCCCCCTTCCTTTCGTCATCTATTGATAAAAACTCAGCTGCTATTGAACTGGCACAACCACAGTATTCAAGATGCCTCGACCTTCAAGTTATGCAAAGGTAGAAGAACTGGGGACAAACCAAGGCATTATGTCTGTGGTGCTTTATTATTGCTGCCGGACACGATTTCATTCAACTAAGGAGAGGTCCGTGAAAGTGAAGGAATATTAATTAAGGTTGACTCATATCTGCTCAGGTCAAAAATTTTATCCTAATCCGAATAAAAAAAAACTTAGATAGAATAAAAATAATGATTAAATTACGTTCACGCACTTAAAAATTACTGCTGTCCTCATCAACAACAGTCCTATATTACCCAGTTAGGAGCATAGGAGCCAGGGACTAGGTTACTTACTCCACGCATTTTAGGTTTGTTGTGGTTTCTCGGCCCTGAGTGGCATCATGTGGGAAATAAACCCCAACCACCCTTGTATCTAAGGTCCTATGACCCACATCCAGTTGAATGAACTGGCTTAAACAATAACATAATTATAACTAACTTCATTGCACTTCAAGGAAAAATGATCGTCTGAGACTGTCGACACTTTCAAGTTTTTGTTACTCGTTATGACAACAGAACTGACGGTATATCAATCAATCAATCAAGCAAGCAAGCAAGTAATTAAGCGATCAATCTAATGTATAAATACATATATATATATGATGTATGTACTGTTGCTATCAGTAACTGTCAGTAACTCTGCACAATCTTAAATCCAGATCAAATAGCTAATAAAATCTTGTCAAGCTATTCAGCGGAAACAGATACGTTGGAATATCGCTTAATGATTTCGGAACCTCAATATACTTTCATTTAATTGTTCATTTTCCATTGCTGACTCTGGCCACAGACTTAACAGTCTGTTCAAGGAGGTCCAGCAGTCCTACGTACACACTTGACACATTTCACTAGCATGAAATCTTGCTAAATTAATTAACCGGAATCAAATGGTATGGTGCCTCTCTTAATTATTTCGAAATTCAAGAAATGCAAAGAAAATACTGACCAGAGTGAGATCTTGCTACACTAAGTAACATAATCAGGTGAGTTGGTACCTCCCCGCAATAGTGCGGAACCCAAGAACTGTAAAGGATGCAACTGATGATATATACAGATTAATTTAATTACGACAACTAACGACACGGTGAACAGTAACTTTTAGAACCCAGTCATGCAATCTTCGTAATCAAGCAAACTTTTCAGCATGTCACATATGAGTATCTCACATGTTAGACAACTATAAAGAGTAGACCGACATCACAGACTACTTCAAGAGCGATATAGGGACTCTACTTGTACTTGTGGTGGATTATGGAAACGACAGCTAGAGAGTGGACGGAGATAGGGCAAGCCGACAGACTGATCCAGGTGTGGTGGACACAGGTGTGGTGGGGACGGGAATGAGACCATTGTGAGTGGAGTAGCGAGAATCCAAGTGGTGCTCGGTGTGGAGTTGATAGGGAAATGGGGGGGACGGGAGGGGAGATGTAGCCTCGGGTCAGGGTCAGGGATAGATAGATAGATAGATAGACAGATAAATAGACACACACACACACTCACTCTCTCTCTCTCTCTCTCTCTCTCACACACACACACACACACACACACACAAACACAAACAGTCATCACTACATTACCAGACAGACAACTTTGTGACCATACCATATGAATGTGCTCTTGTTACCTGATACTTGAAAAGCAGATGCATTTTTGTGATCCATAAAAAACTCTCCCGCGGAAAATTATTGTTTCCATGTTTTGCGGAAGAGTCACTTATGCATTAAATACCGATGGGAAGCCTGTTATCAAATGGTTTTATTGTGGTCTGTTTTGTTTCTATTATAGTGTATGCCCATAAATGCGATATTAGGGCACAGTCGGTTTAGCTGAAATTTAATCCTTCCATATTTTTACGGGATGTTATTTCATATCATGCAGTGGCGTTCACATACGACCAGCTTTGTTAAAATGATAGAGCAATTAACCTACTGAATCACCAGAACAACAACCAGGTCTTGGTCCTGAATGGTGCCTTGCTTGGACAAATACAAATGATGTATGTTTTAGATATGCTGCAGTTCCACACAATTTCCGTGCTGCTAAAGGGGGTGGACCCAAATGAATGAAAGGAAAAAAAATAGTGGCTTGTTAAGGTCACTCGAGGGCAAAAATGGATGGTCAGATTAGAAAAATAATCTATCCATATACTACAGACGATTGTAAAGAACTTAATGTGGACAGCGATACAGTATGAGCGAAGGGAAGTCAAATTAACTTTCTTAGGTTATTACATTGCAAATTCAGTAAAAATGTTCCCTTTTCTTGTCAGCACTACTGGAAACTGTTCGTCGTTCAATGGATTTGATACGTAATTTTTTTTTTTAACATAAATGCAGTCTTCGTTATCAAATGATGTTTGCGCGCGGACATGTTCTTGAAATCACGCAAAAGACACCGAAACTATATTTTCTTAATTTTGAAATGTCTAGACAGTGAGTTCGAGAGACTGGAGGCAGAAAGCATAATGAAAGGCTGGGGAAAACTGATGCAGAGGTGGGATTATCGAATATATTCACGATGTATTCCGTGTCGTAACATATATTTGTTACTGTAGGATGAACACTAAAAGGGAAGTTACGCCTCCTCTCACAACTAAGAAAGAACAAAAGGGACAGGAGGATTCTACACTCTTCTTGTCCTGCCTGAGAGGGAACAGATCGTAAATATGTTTCAAAATCCCACCTCCGACTTAGACAGCTGTATATCTCAAGGGCTGAGGAGATTATATAACATTTACATTTGAGAAGTAGACACGAAAGAGGAGAGTGTGTGTAAAAAGATGGATACTGGGTACTTGAGTGTTGAAGGGATATGCAGAGTGCAGAAGAATAGTGTTAAATGTAGTAGTGGAATTCAATTGAGACTAAGGCAAAATTATGATGCACACAGAGAGAGAGAGAGAGAGAGAAGGGGAATCAATGAGACGAGAAGCTGTTGACCTCATCCTGTTATCTGAGTTGAGTACAATGAGTCAGCTTACATTTATACTCCACGGAGGCGTCCCTGTACAAAGTCAGCATTTTGTACTGGATTAATGACTGTAGGGAGTCGGTTCAGCACAGGCACCTGCAAAATGTCTCTAATACCAAGGGACTCAACTATTTGGGTGCCCGATAATGATGCTGAGGATAAGGATGAGGATTACTTCGATTATTCAGGCGTTCTGTTGGCATCCTAGTGTGCGAGTTATGAAATCCAGGGCCTGAAGCTGCTGAAGTTAATCGAGGGCTATTTGAGCACACTGACCACCACTACCTCTCATCACTGCGCGGGATGGCCCTGCATTAACAGTCGCTTGCCTGTGGTTGATGAGTCTGTTCGGCCAGGTGGATCAAGGTTACTCAGCAACAACAACCTATTACATTCTCCCAACAAAACAAGCTTCAACATTTTTCTCTGGACGACAAGCATCTAGATCGGGACAACACGAATCAGCCCAATAACGCAAACTCAATCTCGTAGAAAAAATAAAAAAGCTTCACCTTTTATCTTCTCCTAATAAAAGGGGATCCAATACTTTCCCCTCCGCTTACGAAAACAATAGACAATAGCCACTACAAGGATGGAACAATTCGGGTGTGGCCTATCAAATGGAAGGCAACTTCTACCGAAAGGAACGCCACTATAATATGTTTGCTTTTACCCGACGAAACTAGGCCAACCGCACAACTTCAGTGGTTGCGTGAAATTTGATGAGCCTTAGTTATGAGGGAAAAATGTGTTTCCTTGGTTACTAGCCACTCAGCCCTCCAGTCTCACTACACTTGACCATCAGGTGAGCTAAGAGCGGTCAGGGATCTTCGTCAAGTTGGAAAAAACGCGCTGCCTCTGATGATGTCCTAAAAAAAAAGACAATAGCCACTAGATCGGAACAGGTCGATTCAGGGCGATCAGAAAGGATGCAACATCGTCTAAAAATAAACCTAACAAGCTTCGCGTCGCTCCTAACAACAGGGACTTCAATATTCCTTTCTTCGCTGGATAAGATGGACAAGTGCCACTAAACTGAGGCAACTCAGCTCAGGTCAGTCAAATATAACGCAACCTCGTCTGAAAATAACGCTGCTAAGCCTCGTCTCTTATGCTTTGCTCTCATGGTCGTGTCTCTTTCGTATATTATTCAGACTAAGGACAGACGACTTTATTCAGCAGAGTGTGAGGTACAGGAATCTGAATGTTCTTATCGGTGTAAATAACTCCCTATGGTCAGAGCAACGCTAGTGTTCTCCAGCAGCTAAAGCCAGGTGATTTTATTCAACTGAGAATGACTTATAAGACCCTGAGAGTGGATTGGAGCTTCACCGTTCTTTCCTCTTTAGGAAGCAATGGCAACTAGATTAGGACAATTGGAATCAGGCTATCAGTCACAACGCAACTTCCTCTTAAATACAAGAGAGAGAGAGAGAGAGAGAGAGAGAGAGAGAGAACTGCGAGACTACGAAGTTTTGTGTCTAGCTGTACTGTTTTTTTTTATTGTTAGTGGTTGTTGTCATGAGACCGTGAGCTTAAGGACCAGAGGTTAGGTGACTCAGTAGCCTACCGGTATCTACAGCGAATGTGCTCAGTCGCTCACCCCAATCTCCTTCAGACGTAAATCCTTATGGGCCTCATCCGGCTGAAGCACCTTAACCCACTAGATAACCTGGTGTCTCTCTGCTTGTATAGTTACCACTCAACGAAAAAGATGGTTTCCTGGACTATAAGATGCTTGTTTATCTTCTCAGTCAGTGTCGAGTCACCTTTACGTCACCTCAACATCATATAAAAGAATAAAATAAAAATGACGCTTTCAGGCTGAAGGGCTTAAGTTCAAAATTCGAAAAAATGTCATATAAAACAGAGACATCATTGCTAGGAGGGACTGCAACGAATATCACTAGGCTTTTCCGTACGAGAACATCTTTCATATTTCATTATTGCTACCGCTAGATCATTTTATCTTATCTTGGAGAAACTTCTTATAGCAACGTGGTAAGAAACAACGTCCAGCAAACTCTTCAGTACGGTGACGTCACTTTTAACTCCCGCCAACTCCAGTCCATTTCATTCCGCTCATTTAGGAAGGCCTCTTGTTATGAGCACAATTTAAGGGACACCTCATAGGGATTCAGGATACTTTCAAACGATTTCTCTATTTATACATTACAGTATTTTATTTTTTAATGCTTTGACTAATAATCCTAAGACAATAAAAACGGTGCTACACTCGGAAGATAACGTAGCACGTCTTCATCAGCGCTTTATTCTGCTTTCTATTCCGTAATATCCTTTTTATATGTTACGATCTTGACAGGGGATCGTCAGTGAATGTTGCAAGGCAGTAATAGTCTTCGGTAATGACACTCCACCATTCGCAAACTAGAAAATTTGTACAGAGTGGGGAGACTCATTGAATCCTGTCATGCATGGGACAGTTCTAGTATTCAGTTCCAGCTAATGCCAGACGACTTTATTCGACTGAGAGGGAATTATAGGAGTTTGAGAGTGTCATTACTGTAATTATTAACCCTTTCATATTCGGGACAGTTCTAGCATTCTACCGCATTCCAGCTGACGACAAACCGTGTTATTCAGCCGAGAGTGAGCCATAAAGGCCTGAGAGTGTTAAAAGTGCAACATTATATCTCAATAAATACAGCCATACTCTACACTTATCTAACATCAACATCATCATCCTTTTAGGCCTATTTACCACCAATAAAATAAGGACTGACACACTTCAAAAATAAAATAAAAGCATAACAGTAAGAAACTCGATAAAAACAGATATATATTGTACACTTATCTAACATCTTTATCATCATCCTACTAACCCTACTTAGCACCAATAAAATGGAACTGACAGACTTCAAAAATACAGCAAGGCATGAAAGTAGGAGACCGCACTGAAGGGAGCCACATGTGTAAGGTACAATGAATGGAAACTCGTCACTGAGGCACGTCACTATATTAACTCACAATGATGTAGTAACTGGACTTGTGACAACGAGGGATCCCCTTTATTAGCCT
>NC_137008.1:56174674-56257174 GCF_032717465.1 Coenobita brevimanus
CTCGGGGAGAGGGCTACCGAACAGACGGATTAGTCCAGGTTAGGGGACAGCTTTTGTAGTAGGTGTTAATGAATGTTGTATCTAAATCTGTACTGTTTAAAGTCTCTCCTAGGCTCAGTAAAATCGACAGAATACTGCATGAGCAAGACAGGACACAGAGAGTGCAAACCTCCGCCAACGCCTATACCAGACAAATCAGATCACCAACAAAATTTAATAAACTCTTCCTTGACCCATAACCCATATCCAGAAATTTTTTTGATATCCATCGATAACTTTTTGAAATATCTTGGGGGGGGAAAAAAAAAGTCCTGAACCGCGACTCGAACACAGATCTCGAAAATTTACTAAACTGCCCCATAGTCGATGACCCACATATCCACAAAATTTCTTTGAAATCCATCTATAGCTTTTTGAGA
This sequence comes from Coenobita brevimanus, assembly GCF_032717465.1. Taxonomy (NCBI): domain Eukaryota; kingdom Metazoa; phylum Arthropoda; class Malacostraca; order Decapoda; family Coenobitidae; genus Coenobita; species Coenobita brevimanus. The sequence goes on from NC_137008.1 coordinate 56,175,094, forward strand.
TAGCTTGTCGACAAACTGACAGATATGGGCGAACACATAACCTTCTCAAACTTTCGTTGGCGGAGGTAACCAAATGTAAAAGATGGTATAGGCAGAAGCTTCGGTACAGAGGTTTCAGTACGATTATGACATCCTTTTCCTCTGACTACTAAACAGATGCTTTGATGCTGCATAGAAGAAGAAAAGCTCATCTAATAAGGAGCATATGAAGGCTCTATCCCCCTCTCATTCGAAAGGTTTCTCTAAACTGAATACAACAATTGGTGGTGGCAAAAGAATGTAAATGACGTCATCCTTGGGCACTGATGAGCTGGCACTATGGAGAGATTCACCTGCATTTGTGGCTTCCTATTTCTGGAATGACGACGACGACAAATATGACGACGGTGATGACTACGAAGACAATTTTCATGTAAAAACTAATTTCCTCTAAAATCCAAAAGCCACCTGGCATTCCGTTATATCCAGCTACAACTTGTGTGTGTGTGTGTGTGTGTGTGTGTGTGTGTGTGTGTGTGTGTGTGTGTGTGTGTGTGTGTGTGTGTGTGTGTGTGTTTTGCTGCTTCTGCCTACCCATCACACTGAAACAGAAAGAAATTTAATAAGAATAAAAATGATGAGAATATTATCTTCTTCTACCATACGAATGCCAACTGGCACTGCTGAAAGTTTCTCTTAGTTTAGCATTTCCTATCTCTGGACGCTACCCACCCGATTCATGCAAGCACAACAGTACAAGATACATGCGGGAGCTTCTCGTCCCCAGCATGAGTCTTCACTAACGTCATCAAAGTCAACGGGAGCAAAGCGGGATCTTCAGAACCCTAATATCGGATTTCGCGAAAGTCTACGCGAGCGAAGCACCTGGTTTCCGAAAATCATTGTTGTGAGACAGACTGACAGGGCCATTCATTACGATCCCCAATCTATGAGTAAGAAATTGGATGATGATGATGATGATGATGATGATGATAATGATGATGATGATGATGATGAACGTTCTCTCTCCGCCGTGGGAATGTTATTTGATACATTACTGAATAATTATATTATCTTTCTCCAGTTTCCTACCTTGTCCACCTATACCGTGGGATTACGTCAGGAAAAATGATGATGTCAATGCATGTTTACTGGCAATCTGTTAGAAGCTTCTCCTTTTATCATTTCTCAAGTTATGAGTCCTAGCCATTCCACTGACTGTGAAATTAGGTTATGACAACGACGACGATGCTGATAATGATGAGATATTACCTTCACCGGCTACTTTTTCCTTTCCCTCTTTCTGAATCCTACCCCTCCCCCCCCACTGAAGCTGAGTAACTATGATGCTGATGCTGATGATAAACAACTCCATCCACATTAGTGTTTTCCTGTTTCTGGATCCAGTCTATTCCACCAAGACTGGGAACTGTGGTGATGATGATGATGATAACTAACTCCACCTCCTACTTTCTCGTTTCCAAAATTCTACATCTTACCCACTGCACAGAAACAGCCAGAAATTGAGTTAAAATTAATGATGATGATGTGAATGCTAACTACCCCCTCGCCACGCGTTACGACGACATTAACCCAAGACATAAAGGAGGAAAAGTTGGTGGTGTGGGGGACGGGGAGACGAGGAGCCCCACGTCCTTCCCTCACGTCGTCAGGTGAAACACTAGAGGTGGGCCTGAGTTGGGGCTGGCTCACGCGCTCGTCGAGACTGCCAAAATCGCGGAGCACCAGCAACCAGAAATAAAAGCAGTTGTCTTGCATTCTTACTTGTATTTTGCTGTGCTCTGTTGCGTTCTAGGGCACGCAGGAAGGTTCGTGTACGCAGTGGGATATAGCGACTCGCTCTGCGGCGCGAAGCTAGACGTCCAGGTGGTAAAATACGACAGCTAGCGTGACGTGCTGGGAGAACTTACCTGTCCCCCCTTTTGGCGCGCAGGCTCAGGGTGGCTGCCGGGCGGTGAATGCCACTCGTCTTCCTCAGTGTGCTTTGGCTGCGGGTACCGGTGGCGTCCCCTTTGCTAGCACGCGATCATGGCTAGCAGAGGGAGAGAATGTATGTGATTTTCCCCCTGGACGACTTGTTAGATCTGAATAGTGCGAAAGGAAGTAAACGTGAAACACGATCGTCGTCCCATCTGAGCCATACGAGGCACACTGTGCAAGTTATACCTCCTTCCCAACCTAACCAACAACTTCCCAGTCAACTTCAACCTCCCTTGAATCAGTTGCTCCCAACCCCTCAGCAACCAACACCGCCGCAACCACAGAGACAGGAACGACAGCTTCAACCACAAAAACCTACTTCTCTTCAAAAAACACCGTCCAAAGCGTCCATTAAGAGTCAGTCCTCCCCACTTAGTCCCCAATTTTCTAGCAGTGTTCCTAGTAGCAGTAGCAATAGCAGTCACAACAACTCGCTAAAGCAACAGTCGCGCCAGCAACAGCGACCTCATTTTCGCCCGGACGTTGTGGTAAACCAACGACAAGCTTCTTACTCGACTTCGACGGAAACTTCTTCTTTATCTTCGACTGGTGCTAAAGCCAAAGTTCTCTTGCGTCCGCCTCCTGCCGATGGAAAGTCTGTTGCAAACCGTTCGTCTTGGGCCGGGAGTCCGTCGAGTCCCATAAGAGAGTCCTCAGTTCCCCGCAGTACCAGCTTCAAGACTCGTGAGGAACTGCACGCTGACCCATCCATTCATGGTCAGTACGGGGCGGATATTCACAAGTTCAGTAGTTTGAAAATAGATCATTCGGTCAGTGACACCCTTCAGGACCCCCGTGTTAGTAGCCTTAGAAAGCAGGCGAGTGGTAGCCAGAGTTTCAGGTCACATATTGTGCGAAGTGAGAGTTTTAGATCCTTTCTGAATGGAAACAGCCCTGGTCGACCACATCATGGGTCAGCAATTGAAAATATAAAGCCGGGAAGTGTGCCAGGAAACGAGAGAATAAGGGTTCACCAGGAATTAGTCACTGAGATCATTAGACCACACGAGGTAGCTACTGTAGAGAAAAGAAGACCGTATAATTTACCTTGCCCTGAGAGTACCTACAGTCAGCCAGTTCACAGGACTCTCGTACAGGACTCCCGGCGCCCTCCCACCCAAAGACACTCGAGCAGCAGAAGTAGTTCGGGAAGTCAAAAAGCTGGTGACGTGACTGGTGCGAGTGGCGGTGTAACAACATTAGGGCGTGAGGGAAGTACAGGATATAAGAGTCAGAGCGGAGCCAGGCCCCGGGGTCTTGGTAAGAGCGCCATGGCCAGCGAGGTCAGCCTCCGTGACCTCACTCATCCTTCTGCCAACGAAACACTCAAAGGTCACAGCTCCGTCACCTTTAAGCTCGTCAAAACAGGTACAGTTAATTCTCCCGCTTTTATGACGCTAGGCGGGTCGGGTGAGGTGGTGCTTGAATGAAATGACTCGTAAGGATTTTGTGTGAGTGACGGGCATTGTCTGTTTGCTAAATCATACCATGGCGATTTGTTTCTTAAACTTATGAGCCTAAACATTAGAATGTTAAAATAAGCTATGTAGTACACGATGTATTTTATCATAAACATATAAAGTAGCTGCCGTATATCATATACTGCGCATATACATTTTACATACACACAATATTTATATATATATAGACAGATAGATAGATAGATAGATAAGGTCTATCATTCCGCTGCAGGATAAAGCCCAATTCCCCTCCCTCTCCACATTTTTTTTTTCTCTGATCTGTTGGCTAGTAGCTACTCCATCCACGCCAGGCATTATTGCGGTTTACATCTTGTGTCTTTTCTCCTGTCTCCCTTACGCTCTCATTCCGTCTCTGTGTTGCCGATCGGTTGTGTGCCTTGCATGTGATCATTCCGATTAATACTTATATCCAAGAGGGTTTCATCTAACCCTCCTTAGCTTTACCATGTTCATTCCTCTCTAAGCACTTTGCAACAGAATATTTTCATCAGGATCCACGCTTCTAATATGTTTCATAGAACAGAAAGGACACAATTACTTTATACGTTGAGACGCATACTCTGATGTTCACTGAAAACTTTCCATATGTATAAGTCATGTATGTGTCTATGTATGTATGTTTGCCTTCGTGTGTGTGTGTGTGTGTGTGTGTGTGTGTGTGTGTGTGTGTGTGTGTGTGTGTTAGAAATCCAGTCCAGTATCAACCGGTTTGTGTGTTTACGAAGGCGATGCACTTAGCACAACATGAACTTAAAGTAAACTGGATAAATTCAAGTAGCCAGTCTTATGAAAAGAAAATAATATAACTTGTTCTAGTTAACTTTTACTCAGGAAACTGTTGGCTTTCATTGCAGTAACCCTTTAAATCCATCAGCCCGAGGAAGTGTTTTATACCGCATTCTTGCCATCCCTAAACGATTCTGTTGATAGTATGAGAGATATTTGGAACTGGAGGTGTCTGATAATTTATACCCTTCATTAACCCCTCCAGTACGAAAGATCTTGTCAAAGTTAAGTCCTTCAGTTCCGATACATCTTACTCGGTTCATTCCAGTTGCCACCAGACGATTTTATTAAGTTTACAGAGAGACTTTTCGAACTAGAGGCCTCAGAAAAAACCTTCATTAACCCCTTCACTACCAAAGGAACATTTGAAGCTGAATAAAATCGTCTGGTGGTAGCGGAAACCAAATTCACACGTTATCAGGCTGGAGGGGTAAAATAACAGCGAGGATGTCACCGTAATTAATAAGGTAGCGGCGCTTTTGACCTCAGTGTATTTTTTTGTAATTATTAGGGGTAGGATGATGATGATAATGAAGTCTGCGATGCTAGTGAAGATGTTTACTGTGCTAGTGAAGCTGACGATGAAAATGATGATGATGATGATGATTATTATTACGATGGTGGTGAAGGTAATGATATAAAATGATGATGATTGTAATGATGATGATGATGATGATGATGGTGATGTTTACGGTGTTTGTGAATGTGGTGCTGATAATGACGACGAGAATGACGACGATAATACTGCTGAAGTTTATTGTGCCATTAAAGATGATAATGATGGTGACGACGACCACGATGATGATGATGATGATGATGATGATGATGATTTTTGCCAGTGAAGATGATGATGATGATGTTGATGATGATGAGATGGAAATATTTATAATCCTCGTGAAGATGATAATGATACTGATGATGACTGTGATTTGATAATACGATAATAGTGCTGATGATGATGATGATGATGATGATGATGATGATGATGATGATGATGATGACGACGATGATGATGATGATGATGATACAAAGAAAGGTGATGAGGATTACAATGATGATGATGATAAAAAAGAATTAAGTGGTGAGGATTACAGTGATGATAATGATGATATTTTAAGCATTATGATTGTCGAATGTATAATAATTGTTGCTAACGATACGCAAGTCGTGAGAAAAAATAATGTGTTCAAAATAAAGTTAAATGAGAGAGAGAGAGAGAGAGAGAGAGAGAGAGAGAGAGAGAGAGAGAGAGAGAGAGAGAGAATATGTAATGTAAATATACAGGCTGTCATTCACATTTGGAAAGATAAATACATAACTAATTACGGCAATCTATCATCTGGCTACTTGAAACCACTGGATCAGGGTGAGGCAGGGTTGGGTAAGGGTGAGGCAGGGTGAGTAAGAGTGGGGCTGGGTGAGTAAGGGTGGGGCTGGGTAAGTATGGGTGAGACAGGGTGTGTAAGGGTGAGGCAGGGTGAGTGAAGGTAAGGCAGGGTGAGTGATGGTGAGGTAGGGTGAGTAACGGTGAGGCAGGGTGTAAGGGATAGGGAGGGGAATTGAGGGTGAGATAGAAGTAGCATAGATGAGGCAGGGAGAGTGATGTAGAGCAGAGTTTGCATGATTGAGAGAGGAGTGAGCGAAACGGGAAAAGTATGTGAGTTTGAAGCGCGGTAAGTGAAAGGTAGGCAGGATAAGTGAGGAAAGGGAAAATGAGGAAGAAACAAAGTCAGTGAATGACTAAGACAGGAAGAGGAAGAATAAGTGGAAGTGAGTGTGAGATAGTAAGAGAGAGTGACTGACGAAGATGGAGAGTAAAGGAGAAGCAGGGTTAGTGAGGGTGAGTGTAGGGTATGAACATGGGCGAAAATAAAGAAAAGTAAACGACACAACTGAAGGACAACGAGAAGAGAGTGAGTGATAAGCGAAGACGTGAATAACTAACAGAAACTGAGACGTGGAGAGTTTGTGAGTTAGGGAAAGCGTGAGATACAGCAGGTTATAGCCTAGTGAGTAAGACAGGTACCGTGTGAGTGTAGCAGGATGAGTGAAACGGGAAAGTGAGAAAGTACTGAGAGATAAGGGAGGATGAGTTATTAAGGTAGGTAACAGAGAGGATGGATGAATGGATGACGAATGGAAGGAGGATAGAAGCTGAATGATAGAGTACAGTAAAAGAGGCCAAAGGGGTAGATAAGAGAAGCGAATTGAAGTAGATGGGGTGAGATGAGAGAGGAAGTGAAGATGGAGGAGGAAAGAGAATGGAAGCGAGACAGGTGGGTTGAGGATAATGAAAATGAGGAAGGAAGGGTGGAAAAATACAAGAATGGAGTCAAGTTAAGCATGTCATGTGAGGAGGGGGAGGGAGTGGAGTCGGGAGGAAAAGGGAGATGGAAAGAGGAGGAGAGAGACTGAGGGAAGTGGAAGTAAAGAAGAACGGACAATGAAGAATGAATGCGAGGAAAGAAGGGTGGAGGATAGACGGTGGAGCATAAGAGGTAAAAGAGGAAGGCGGAGGAACAGAAGCATTATAAAACGAAAGGAGGTGAAACAGAGTGAATAAGGTAAAGTAAGAGAGTGGAGAAGAATGGGGTGAGAAAGAAAATGATGTTGAAATGGAAGGGGTGGATTAGGAGAGATGGGGAAGAGAGAGTGGGGCGGAAGGGCTGGAGAATGGAGAGAGTCGAGGGATGGGGAATGGAGAGGGGGCAGTAGGAGGGATGGAGAAGGAAGAGAGTGCAGTGGGTGGGACGGGTGGGGGAAAGGGAGAGTAGAAGCGTTTTAGCAGTATTAAGAGATGAATGAGGAAGTGGTGCACAGGGAAAGAAGAAAGAAGTGAAAGCGGAAGAATGAGAGGTCAAAGCGTGGAGAGGATGGAGCAAAAGAGAGAGAGAGAGAGAGAAAGAGTGGGGGGGGGAAGCAGAGAGAGAAGAAGGGTGGAGGGGATGTAGAAAGAAGCTGGTGGTGGTGGTGTCGGTGATGGTGGTGGTGGCAAGCGTGGTCGGAGTTCTACTAGCCAAAACTCGCACCACAGAAAGTAGGATTTGGTGGAAGGCCAAGAGTGGTGTCATCTAGTACACTATAAATACCAGCCTGACGTTTGAGCTCGTGTCACCATCTTTCACACCTGCCACAACACTCAGATACTTGCGTTCCTCCCACCCACGCACGATTTGTCTTCCATCTTACCTGTGTTCCGCTAAAAACTAGTGTTCCGCTTAATGTTTTCTGTTTCCGCCCGCAGACGAGTTTTTCTTGCATAGCTGTGTTACTTTAGATGCTTGTGTTCTGTTTAATGTTTGTGTTTCCGCCCACATACGATTTTTCTTCCATACTTGTGATGCGTCAGACGCGTGTGTTTCACTTCGTACTCGTGTTCCGTTAGACACACGTGTTCCGTTTCTTACTTGTGTTCCTGACGGTAGAATTTCACATAATACTTGCGTTCCACCAAATGCTTGTATCCCGTTTTGTATTTGTGTCGTATTACCTCACAATATTAGTGTTCCTTGCTACAGATTTTGACATACTCCTTGTGTTCAGCATGTTACCTGTGTTTCGTATAATATTTGTGTTCCCTCTATTACCTGCATACCTGGCCTGTTGATTTCACCTTATTTGCGTTTCATGGTGACAGACAACACACGATTTTGTATTCTTTCCTCCAATACTTGTGTTCCTGGCCACAGAAAATGCCTTGATACTAGTGCTGCGATTAGTATTTGTGTCGCTGATTACAAACCGTTGCTTAACATTCTCAGGCTCACAAGACTCACTCACAGATGAACATATATCTTCTGGCGTTTGCTAGAGTTGTTCCGATCATGAGTGGGTTAAAGCTTGTGTTTTGTCTGCTTACTTGCGTTACATCTTTCATAATTCTTCTTGATGCTTGTATTGCGTCCGACTTGTGTTACGTCTAATATTTGTGTTCCTAAGTACAGAGTTCCACGTAATACTTGATTTTTTTTTGCCTGATACTCATATTACGTCAGATACTTGTGTTCTTGTTCACATAATTTTTTTTTTTTTACTTGTGTTCTAATATTTGTGTTATGTATAATACTTGTGTTCCATCTAATACCTGCGTTCCGTCTAATACTTGTGCTCTTTCTGATATTCGTGTTCCGGGCTACTGAGTACGAGTATACTTGTGTTTCGGGATAAAGAATGCCACTTTATATTTGTGTTCCGTCCTGTATTTTGACCTACTACTTGTTAGGATTACTTGTGTTCTCTCAGTTACGTGTTCCTTCCAGAGTACAGAGTTTTGCTTGACGTTGGTGTTCCTTTTGATACTTGTGTTCGGTGCCACTTAATCCCACCTGACCCTCTCATGGTCGGCACAACTCTAGCCAGCGTCAGACGATTTCATACACCTGAGAGTGACTACAGGTGCCTGCGAGTTTTAATCCTGTCACCACCAGCTCTCTCATGGGCAGGGTAGCTCAGGTAATCTATTCCAGCTGACGACTGACGATTTTATTTAGCTGAGTCACAGGATCCTGGGAGTGTTAATATTTAGTGCTTTTATCAACCATCTGGACCCTGCCTCACTCCATACGTTGAGGGAAAAAGGTCTGGATGATGATAATGATGGTAGTAGCTGGTGGTGGTGGTGGTGGTGGTGGTGGTGGTGGTGATGATGATTTGTCTGATACATATATCCTGAGTTAAAGAGATCCAACTGCAACTTGCTCTCTTCTGTCTAATTTTTGTGTCTCACGCTACATCACTCCACCTGTTGATTCCGTGTTGCCCAGTACTTAGGTTCCGGCCAACATAACTTTCCTCGATGTTTGTGTTTCGTTTGGTATACTTGTCAGACTACAAAAATCTCTTCTGATATCTATATTCTGGACTATATAGCTACATGTATTGACTGTGTTACGTTTTGTAATTGTGTTATACGCTACAAAAATATACCTGTTGATAATGTTCCTGGCTACAAAATTCCACCTGTTGAGTGTGTTCCGTCTAATGATTGTGTTCCGTGCTAAAGATCTCCGCCTGATGTCTGTGTTCCGGCCTATGGAAGGAACCTGTTGATTTTGTTCTGTTCAATATTTGTGCTCCGGGATGCTGACTTTTTGTTGACTAAGTTCTGTTTAATATTTGTTCTCCGGGATACAGAACTTCAGTTACTAAGTGTTTTGTTCAATACCTGTGCTCCGTGCTACAGAATGTCACCTGTTGATTGTGTCCTGTCCAGTATTTATGCTCAGGTTCCTGAAGAATCCTCTACAAATTTGTGTTCCAGGCGAAAGAACTAACTCAGTGATAGCGTTTGTCCAGAAATTGTGTTCCGGACTGCTGAACTCCGCCTGCTGATGTTCCAGGCTACAGAATTACACCTGATACTTGTGTTCCGTTCGAGATCTGTGCTTGGGCTGCGGAAAATAACATCTCTTACTAACCTAAAGATCTCTACCTGTTGCATCTGATACGTGTATTCTTGGCTTCAGAAATCCATCCCATGCCCGTGTTTCAGCTCTTAATATTTTCCAGTATCACTTAAAAAATATTACCCAGTGTCTGTTCCAGTTACATTGCCCAATAACTGTATTCCAGGTACAAATAATTACCAATTGCCTGAGTTCCTGGCACAGACTCTTACCCAACAGCTGTGTTCCAAGTACAGAATATTACCCAGTATTTGTTCCAGGGTAAAAATATCACCCAATTACAGGAAGCTAATAGGGGCAGTAATTCGAGAAGTAGGACTATTTATATCTCAGCCTACCTACAAACCAAGCTTCCTATTATTCTATGTATGTGTTTATCTGTCTATCCATCTCTCTCCATCTACCTAACGTTTACTCCTTGCATGTGTGTATGAATGCATTGTATACTTATGCATCTGTCTGTCTGTCTACATTTACTGTATATATACCTATTTACTGGTATATATGTATGTATATATGTATCTATTTTACTATCTACAGCATTAGAGTATTCCCTGACGACTAATCCATGGCCATCACACATACACACACACACACACACACACACACACACACACACACACACACACACACACACACACACACAGTACATACTCTCTCTCTCTCTCTCCATAATAAAGTTTCCACCAATTTGCACAGGATAACGAAAAGCGATACTCCTCATCATGCTCTTAAAATTATGGTAACATTTTTTTTCCCTTCTCAAGATTACGCGAGATTTTTCTTGATCAAAATGTGTACGGAGGGGATTTGGGGAGCGAGCGAGCGAGCGAGCGAGAGAGAGAGAGAGAGAGAGAGAGAGAGAGAGAGAGTTTTCTTCAATTCCTTATCCACTTGTCACATCTTTCATTCATCTGTGTGTGTGTGTGTGTGTGTGTGTGTGTGTGTGTGTGTGTGTGTGTGTGTGTGTGTGTGTGTGTGTGTGTGTGTGTGTGTGTGTGTGTGTGAAACAGTGGCACTAACCCCACTGAAATACTCGTACATCATTAGTGATAACGTTTTAAAGAGATGAGGTTCTCAAAACAAGTAAGTAAGCAAACAAACAAACACACATAAACACAACCATACATGTACGCACGCAAGCAAACAAGCATGATCTCTCTCTCTCTCTCTCTCTCTCTCTCTCTCTCTCACACACACACACACACACACACACACACACACACACTGAACGCTTTCGTGTGGGTGCGTACCTTCCACGGGTATTTCAATCCAATTTAAAACGGATTGCGTGCAGAGGCGTTTAAATTCTATGAGGGAGAAATGAGCAGGATTCGATCGCAAATGTTGGTCCTGGTAATTCGATCGAGAATGCAAAGGTGATTACGTGTATCGCCACAGAGCCTTCAGTTCCTTGTTTTAAAATGGGATCCCGTACTAATGTGATTCCTGTTTGGGTTTGTCAGTCTGTCTTTGTTGTTTTCTGATTGTCTCATTTTTGTCTCCGTCTCTCTGTCTGGCTCTGTGTCACTATCTCTGTCTGTAATCTTCTCTGATGATTTCACTCTGGATGTCTCTGTCTACTTCTGTGTCTTTCCGTGTGTCTGTCTAGCAAAGAATTATGATGATTCGTGTTTGGTTTGAGTGTTTGTTTTACTTGTTTGTCCACGTTTTTCCACCTTTCTCTCTGGCTGTGTCTGTTTTTCTTTGTTTACGTGTCTCTGTAAAGTTGATAATTCCCAGTTTCTCCCTCAAATGTTGTATGAAGTGCTAATGATTTATATTTGGTCTGTCTGTAGCTGTGTGAAATAAAGTACTGATGACCCTGATCTGTCTGTGTGCCTGTTTGTTTTGCTTGTCTGCTTGTTTTCACCCTGCTGGTGTCCGTCTCTGTCTCACTGTCTTGTTTCTCTGTACTCGTAAGGCTGATCCCTTCTAGTCACAGCGATAATAGTTCCTCGCTGTAAAGTAGGATAAAGTATTGGTTCTTCTAGTTGTCTGTTTCGTGTGTCTGTGAAATATATGGATGATTCTAGTTTTCTATGTTCTATGTCTGTATATTTTAAAGATATTTGGATGATTCTGTGTGTGTACTGCTGATTCTAGTTGTGTCTGGGTTTGTGGTTGTGCTAAATTCAGTTGATTTTTCTGTTCTGTGTCTACTTGTCAGTATATATGTCTGATTTCTTTTTTCTGTATCTATGCATCCGTATGATAGGCTTAAGGTTTTGTCTGTTCCTGTGTATGTGTCTGTGTAATACACAGAACAGCTTATTTAAGAATAATCAGCGTCTCTGTGATAAGAGTAATTATTATTTAAGTTTGCCTACATCTGTCTGTACCATTATGTCTGCTCCTTCACCCTCCTCGTTCTTCTGTATCCGTAAGGCTTATTTTTTTCTAGTCATGTAGACGTTAGGTCCTCGATATTAAGTACGAGTAGTAAAATGAACTGATAGTTGTAGTCTTCTCTGTGTTTGCATTTTTACGTGTATGTCTTTTTGTGACATTAAGCACTCATGATTCTAATTTTGTCTGTGTATGCGTCTGTGTCTTTGTTATAAAATGTGCTAATGATTCTGTGTGATGCTCTCTACTGATGATTCTAGTTTTCTCTGTCGCTGTGTGTGTCTGTGTGATATGAAGTAATGAAAACTCTTGTGCTGTTTGGATCTATGCCTTTGTGTTTGCATGTCTATGTCAGCCTATCGGTGTGTTGATGCATTTGTGTTGTATATTGTCGGATAATTCATACTGTGCTTTTGTCTGTGTTTTATAAAGTACTCATGATTTTAGTCTTGTGTTTGTGTAATTATAACCTACTGATGTTTCTGGTTTTGTCTGTGTGTCTGTCTGTCTGTGTGTCTGTTCGTGTCTGTGAGATAGAGTAGTACCGATTATAGTTTTCTCTGCGTCAGTGTGTCTGTGCGATATCTTACTACTGACAATTAAAGGTTTGTCTAAAAGTTTGTGTCTATATCTGTGCATCTGTGTGAAATAACGTACTGACAATTCTAGCTGTGTGTGTGTGTGTGTGTGTGTGTGTGTGTGTGTGTGTGTGTGTGTGTGTGTGTGTGTGTGTGTGTGTGTGTGTGTGTGTGTGTGTGTGTGTGTGTGTGTGTGTGTGTGTGTGTTTTATATTCGTTTAATTAACTGATGATTCCCGTTTTGTCAAAGAGTGTCTGTGTGGTAAAATGTAATGATGATTTTAATTTTTTCTTTGTCTGTCTGTATCGTTTATTTACTTCTTTCATGCTGTCTGTCTCTGTATCATATTTTACTTCTCTGTATCTACTCACTCCCCTGGCCGTTTCCCCTACCACTTTGTTTTTCTTTTTGTCCCCATTCTTTCCTCCTCACCACGCCCTTATACACTTTCCAAGAATCTTTTATCTATCTTTATCTGTCATTTTTTTTTCTATCGGTCTGCCTATCCGTATGCCTCTCTCTCTCTCTCGCTCTTTCGTTATTATTCCTCTCCCTCTCCCTTGGTCCGTAGCTCTTCCTCTCTCTGTCTCTGCTTCCTCCTCCTCCTCTCCATTTCCCACGCCACTTTCTTTCTTCCTCCCAACATACGAGTATTCTCCTCCCCACCACACCCTGATCCACTTTCCAGGCCTCACCTCCTCCCATTCACGATTTAATCTCCGCCTGTTTCCACACCTGACTCCCAGTTTTGCCAATCCACAGTTCTGCTTTGTTATGTTCTGTTCTGTCTGTCTGCGAAACTGTCTGTCTGTCTCCTGTTTCTGTTGCTGCCTTTGTTCATCTTTCTCCCCCTCTTAATCTCCTCTGTCGTGTTCTTTTCTGCCATGTCTGACTGTCTAACTATTTGCCTGTCAGCCTGTCTTCTTCTCTATCACTGCCTCTGTTTTTCTTTCTCCCCCTCTCATTCTCCCTAACCCCACGCTCCTCCTCTCTCCTCCCCATTGCTTATATCGCCCACTATCCCCACCTTATCCTCGTGTACTTTCCCTGCCTCACTTTCTTCCACTCAGTTCTTATAACCCCTCTGTTAAGATCCTTGTCTCTCCTTCTCTGCTTCTCTCTTTCTGTGTCTGTCTCTGTCCCCTCTTCCTCTACATTTCCCTTACCACTTCTCCCTCTCACTACCTCCTCTCCACATCCCCTCCACCCTAACCACATCCTCAACATATTCGAACTCATCTTCTTCAGTTCATGAGTCACTGTCCTTCTACTAGAATTCCTTCCTCTGTTCTTCTCCCTCTCTCTGTCGGTCTCTGCCCATCCCTTTCCCTTCCTTTCCCTTCCAACTTTCTTTTTCCTCCCTCTCTGTCTCTTCCCAATCACGTCCTCACCCAGCCCCACCATTTCGCATGCACGACTGTCTTCGCCCAATATGACCCCTCCGTTCCACCGCTCTTTTTCGTTCTGTTATGTATGTCTGGCTAACTGACTGTCTATCCATCTCTGTCTCTCTTTCTTTCTTCCCTCTCTCCTCATTAACCTCACCCTCTTCCTCCTCCTCTTCTCTTTCCATCTCCTCCCCCAGTCTCATCTCCTGTCAATTCATTTCAATATAATTCCCTTATGATCCCTGTCTTTCCTGTCTCCCTGTCTCTGTCTGTCTGTCTCTGTCCTTTTTCTTCTCCATTTCTCTTACTATTTTCTCTCTACATCCTTATTTCATCCCCCATTTTATATCTGAGTCACTTTCCCAGCCTGATCTTCTCCAATTCATGACTCAATCTCCTCCTAATAAAAATACTTCCTTTACCTCTCGCCTTCTCTCTATCCGCCTCTGCCCTCTCCATTTTCCTTAACACTTTCTCTCCTCTATTTCATCTCCTCTTCAACCGATTCCCGGAAAGAAAGTATCAGGAAAAAAAGTAACAGTAAAAAACGTAAGGGAAAGAGCTAATCTAACCTAACCTACCCTAATCTAACCTAACCTAACCTGACCTAATCTAACCTAACTTAACCTAACCTGACCTAATCTAACCTGACCTAACCTAGGAAAAGTTGTTACTTTTTGACTGTTACTTTTCTTCCTGATACTTTCTTTCCGATTCCCTCTTGAACCACATCCCCAGCCGCACTTCCACCCCTTTATGGCGATCACACCGCATATTCCGAAGCGTTTCTTTATTTCACGAATCCACTGTGCTCTTCTGCTTCATACTGTCACCTCTGCCTACCTCTCTGTTTAATTGGTTGTCAGTTCATTTATCTGTTTGCCTTTCCGTCTCTATCTTTATCACTGCCTCTGTCTCTCTTTCTCCTCTTCTAAATCCCCCTTTCCTTTTCTCTAACAACACCCTCATTCTCTCTCCCCATGTCCCTCTTTCTAACCCACTATACCAAGCCAACTCCCCATCCACTCACCCAATCTCACCTCTCCCATTTATGACTCAGTTTAACTTCTGCTAAAAGAACCATGCCTGTTTCTCTGTTCCTTTCCCTATCTCTTACTCTCCCCTCTCACTCTACTCTCCACTTCCCATACCACTTTCTTCCCCCCCCCCAATTTTCTCTCCACATCTCTCCCATTTCCTCCCCAACCACTCACCCAGCCGCACCCCTCCCATTCACACCTCAATCACCACCTCGTAACAGCCCTGCCTCCTAACTTTGCCGACCCACTGAATTTAGCCTACTTAAATCAGAGAGAGGCTTCGGATCAATCGACTCCCCACTGACTGAGAAAGAGGCAGCCTAATCGCATATGCTCTTCGATACTCAGGGAGGGGAAAATAAGAATGGAGGAAATATGAAAGGGTGAGGGAGAAAGCGAGGGAGAGAAGAGGGGGAGACAGGCTGATAGGCATGGGAGGGCAAGTAGACATGCAAATAAATGGGGAGAGAGAGAGAGAGAGAGAGAGAGAGAGAGAGAGAGAGAGAGAGAGACAGACAGACAGACAGACAGACAGACAGACAGACAAACAGACAGACAGACAGAAAAAGAGAATCGGAAACCGTCGTGGAGAGGAAAGCAAGAAGTGATGGAGAGAGGGGGAGAGAGAGTGAGGAGACACACTGGTGAAGGATGGAGGCGGTGAATGGAATGTATAATGGCGAACGGGAAGTGGGACATTTTGGGAGATGTTGCTATGGTAACGGAGGGTGGATGTGAGGAGGTGGGGAAGGAGGCAGGAAGAGAGAGGGAGGAAGTGAGGTGGTGGGGCATAAGGCAGGAAGCAAGTGGGGGAGAGTGTGAGGAAGGGGGGAAGAAAAGATAGTGGGAGGATATGAGGGGGTGAGAAAGGAGGAAGAGACGGAGACTGTGAAGAGGGAGGGGGGAAGAAGGGAAGAGGGAGGACTTGCGGATGTGGGGAAGGAGAAAAAAAGAGGGAGGAAGTGAGGTGATGGGAGGATGTCAGGAAGTGAGGGAGGGAGGATGTCAGGAAGTGAGGGAGGGAGGATGTCAAGAAGGAAGGAGCGAGAGAAGGAGGAGCTCCTGACAGTAGTGAAGAGGTTAATGAAGGCAGTGTCTAACCCCTCTAGTTCGAAAGAATCTCTTGAAGAGCTGAGTGAGACCGTCTAGGGATGCCAAGAACAGAATAATTATATCATTATAGTGAGGAGCGATTACTGGTTTTCACAGAGTAATTAGGATTAGGTGGAAACGGATAACTAGAGTAACCCAGCAGAAAACCACAATTTTAGGAAAAATACATAAAGTCCATTTATTCACCAGTACCTGTCTGTCTGTCTGTGTGCCTGTGCCTTTAACTCCTCCTAGGCTATTTGATGTATATGAATGAAATTTCCCAGGTAAATTCGTCCGGTTACTGGGAAAGTCTTCCATTATATAAAAATTTCCAGTCATGATTTTTAGGGGGCCAGCCCCATCACCAAATTAAAAATTCTCCAGAAATAGTGAAAGAAGGGGAGATATGGCTTTGATATCTTAGTATATGCTGAACATTGAATTGTCATCCCTAATGCGATTTTTGGGAAGAACGACCCCACTAATGATTCTTGGGGGGCAGACATCCCCCCGAAAAAAAAAGGGGGGGGGGGAAGGTGAGTACATGGATTTCAACGCAACTTCTCAGGTCAGTTCGTCTGGTTCCTTGATTATGTTTTCCATTATATAAAATTTTCCATCATTATCTTTAGGGGGTCAGCATCCCCTCTATAACTTCCATAACCTACGATGGATACAAAATAAAGGAAGGAGGGCCGATATCGCTTTAATATCTTAATTCATGCTGTAAAATTGGCTTCCATCTGTTTATTATTACTACTACTACTACTACTACTACTGTTGCTGCTGTTACTACTACTCACTGAGTGTATACTGGGATATCACCCCGTCACATATGCCACCACTACGATCATGTGGGTTTTACAATACATCGGGATACTTGCTTCTTTTATGGTGCAGTAATATTATTTTGTAATTCAAATCGTCATGCAAATCGCAGGACTGGGTATGCAATTTCCATGTTTTCGTTAAATGCACATGAAAAACTGAACATCTACTTTCTATATATTTCAGTCTAGCTACTACAAGACAATTCTACTCAGCTTGGGAGAAGGCTTTTCAAACCTGAGACGTTACATAACAGCGCTCATTAATCCTTTCAACAAGAGAGGCCTTTCCTACGCTGAATTAAGTAGTCCGGAAGGAGCATGATAATACCACTAAAATCAATATCTATCCATAACCAAACCCCTTCATGTCATCCTGTCCTTTACCATCAGGCTGTCCCCTCTCCAACACACGCCCTCCCTCATCATGCAATTTCAGGGGTTAAAAGAAATATTACACAAAGTTCACTGAACCAACTGTACCTATAATTAAGCTGTTCATACACACCAACTAACAATGCCTACAATTTAAGTCGCTATTACGCACTCAGCCAACTGTGTGTCGTAATAATAGCCTTCACGAGCAAACAATGATCAAGTCAAAAGTCTCCTAATTATGCTACTTTCCCTCTCAGTATCCGGGTTCCTGGATCCGGCCATGGCAGGCCTCAGTGGCAAGGACGTCATTAGTGGTGGGGAAAACAGAAGAGCCATTTTTTTTTTTTTTGGTATAGGTGGATTCAATAGTTCACTTCGCTGTTAAGGGTTTTGTGCTTCCTGGTACAGTAGCTCATTTTACACTGCCGAGCCTGTGTCAAAGGTTAATCAGTTATAATGAAACCTCTGGAATCTGCTGTTTGTATTTATTATTATTATTATTATTATTATTATTATTATTATTATTGTTATTATTATTATTGTCGTTGTTGTTGTTGTTACTTATTTTTGTTGTTGTAGTTATTATTATTATTATAGTTTTTATTATCAGTATTATTATTATTCTTATAGAACCCCAGGTGTGTAGAACCGCATGTCGCAACTGTACAGTACAGTGAACTACACAAATCTTTTCTCCTCCTGCCTCTCACAGCCAGAGTCACTGATGTCTAATTGAGGCGTAGTGGACAAGGGTGCGTACTCTCACTCACCGGTCGATGGTAATAAGCAACTCAGTCCAGTACGTCACATTTCAGTTTCTATGAATCATCAGGTGAAGTAGAGGCAGATAGGCGAACGAACTTTTGTATGTGACTGCAGTGCACATACCCGTTCGGGAATTAAGGTACAACGTCTCAAGACTGTGTCAGAAACTCATCACTTTATTCAAGCTACACTAAATTTTGCCTCTTCATTTCGGATTTCAGACGTGGTGATAACAGCCGGTTTGATTTTTTTTTTTTTTTTTTTTTTTTACTTAAATATCTTTTCTATTTTCGTCTTTACATTCTGAAACAATAGATGACATTTTGAAATGTTCTCCAGCATCTTACATACAGTATGTATATGCTTGGGGTTCCTGTTAACACAGCAGAAGGATGAAGCTTTATTTACAGTTACATGATTTACACTGTGCCCTTAGAAATACTGGTCTGACGACAATAAGCGAGTAGCAACAACGTTTACTGTGAGGCTATCAGTTACCTGACTAAGAATGCATTTTTAGGTACTAACAGTCTGCTTCAGCAGTTCCTTACATTGCCTCGACGCTGTCAAAGCGTAATCAGCTGTAATCAACTGAAGTCGAATCTAACTTTATTTGTTTGAGAACCCAGGCATTTACGCTTTAGCTATTCTTAACAACAGGGACGCAGAGAAAGTGAAGGCCAGACTAGAAAACGATCCATAACTATCAGTTCTCTAGAATAGACCATGAAGAGTCAATGTCTCATATTGGTCCCTACTTACAAAATGTAGGAGAACACGGACAAGGGGAAAACAAACTGAGCCCACCTGTGTGGCCGGCCCAAGAATCGTACTCGCAGCAGGTATAGTCATGTGTCTGAACAAACAGCAACACCTGTGACACCATCCTACGTGTGTACGACTCAGGGGCGAGGCATCCCAGGTATGTGCGGAACAAAATGTCACTCAGTCGAGCCCTTAGTGGGAAGTTGTGGTGGAGATTTTTCTTAAGCCAGGTACTTGTTTTCTTGCCATTGTTTGTACGGCCATAAGAAGGATAAACGTACAGCAGCCACTTCAGTCTGAGTCTTTCCCAAGCTGAATGTAATCGTGTATGTAAGCCAGAGTAAAATTAAAATCGATAATGAATTACGGGGTTAATGGAGACTGTTACTAACTGTTCCCTGAGAGAGGCTTGTTTGTTCGTTCGTTTGTCTGGCTGCTTATCTGCCTGTCTGTTTGTCTTAGTTTGTCTATATCTGTCTGTCTGTCTGTCTGTCTGAGTCTGTCTATGTCTGTTCGTCTGTCTGTATGCCTAACAGGTTGTCTGCCTGCTTGTATGTCAGTCTAAGTTTTTGTTTATTAAGTTTCGCCATATAAATGGCGAAGTTTTTTGTTTTCATTATTATTTTTCTTTGCACTTTTTTTCTTCAGTGTTGATGATATTAGACATGAAGGTACCCTAGGGTAACTCAAATCCTTGTGCCAAATGTAAATGACCTTGACCTATTTTTGAAGGTGATATACTCATTTTTATTCAAAAAATTGCATATTTGAAATTGAAATATCTCAGAAACTAATTGAGATATAGGTACTTGGTTGAAAATCCTCCGATAAAAATGTTTGTTGAATAATTCTGGCTTAATATTTTGCCATTTAGCCTCGTGGAACGTCTATCTATCTATCTATTGCCAGACGCCTCAATCCCGTTTGGGGTGGCCACAAACAAATCGCCTCCAAGTCGCCCTGTCCCCTGCCATTTCACTGCCCTGCTCCCAACTCACACCCCCCTCTCTCATATACCTCTCCACCCCATCCCTCCATCTCATCCTCGGCCTCCCCCTCCCTCTTCCCCCCTCCACCTCACTCACATACACTCTCTTCGTCAGTCTTTCACCCTCCATCCTCTCCACATGGCCAAACCACCTCAGTGTGTTCCTCATAACGCTTCCTATCACATCCACATCCACACCACAACGCTCCTTTATATCCTCATTCGTCAGCCTGTCTCTCCACGTGACTCCACAGGCTCCTCTTAAATAACTCATTTCCACTGCTCTCACTCTTGACTTGTGTCCTTCCAACAATGTCCAAGCTTTACTTCCGTACGTTAGAGTTGGTATCACAATACTGTCATGTAGTAACTTTTTCACTTCCATGCTCACTTCCCTGTTTCTTATCACTGCTTTCAAGGAACCAGCAACCTTTCTTCCCTGCTGTACCCTTTCAAGCACTTCACCCTCCAAACCTCCATCCTTACTCATCACACTACCCAAATACTTAAACGTACTCACATTTTCCAATTCCTCACCATCCAACCTCGCTGTACATTCACTAACTTCACCTCTCTCAAAGACCATCACTTTACTCTTCCCTACATTCACCTTTAGGTTCCGTTTCTTACACACTCTCTCAAACTCATCCACCAAGCCTTGCAGCTCCCCTTCGTCTTCACTCAACAACACAGTATCATCTGCAAACAACAGTACAGGGAGTTTCCAAACACTATCCTCTCTCACCAGGGCCACTCCAACATCCATTACCCTACCTTGTACCTCTTTTATTACCCCATCCATGTACAGATTGAACAGCCATGGAGACATGACACATCCCTGTTTCAAACCAACTTTCAAAGAGAAAAATTCACTTAGTTCACCATCCACACGCACTGCAGCCTTAGCACCATCGTACATACTCTTCACAGCATTCAACAACTTCCCATCTACTCCATATATTCTTAACACTTTCCACAATCCTTGTCTATCCACCCTGTCATATGCTTTCTCCAAATCCATGAAAGCCGCATACAACTTCTTTCCCTTCTCTAGAAACTTTTCCACTAAAGATCTAAGAATGAATATCTGATGGAACGTACCGACTTCAAATCTGCTCGGTTTTTTCTTTGCAACACGTTTTAGAAAAAAACCACAAAAGCTTAAAGCTGCAAATTTCCAGATAATTAGCTGTGGTCCCTCTTATGATCTGAAAGGAATAACGGTACGGTTAAGCATACAGTTAGCCAGTTATTGAGACAAACGTAATATTTACACATGCGTTCTTCGACACCTTTGCCTTTAGATCCTTTGTTGCTGTTACACAAGAAGTTACCTTAGGGTCTTCAGATTTTGTTTATCCTGGCCTTTGGTTCCTTCTTCCTTGCATATAAAAAAAAAAAATGGCGAAGCTTCCTTATATTTGCTACACAATATGAACAGGTAACTAGTCGACATATCTCTCTGTGCTTGTCTGTCTACTTCTCTTTCTCTGTCTGTTGTCTGTCTTTTCTATGTCTCCGTCTATCTATCTTTGTCTATATTTCTGTACCCTTTTCTCTGTCTGTCTGCCATTGTCTGTCTGTCTTTTCCTATGCTTCTGTCAGTTTGATTTTTCTTAATTTTTTTATTATTTTTTCTTTTTTTCTTTGTCTTTTTTTTTCTAATCTGTGGGGGAGAAAAGGAACCAAACCATGACATACATATCTGGGGACAATAACAGTAACCCAGCATCTGTAGAACTGCGGTCAACAGCTCCTTAACACCATCCCTAAGCCGTGGCAGACACGGATGAGATACTGCTAAGCGCATCAGTAGGAATAACGTAGGTTGGAATATTACCTCAATTGTTCGTAATCCCGCAAGTATATGGGGCTCATTAAACTGAGAGAGAGAGAGAGAGAGAGAGAGAGAGAATACTCCTCTGCTATAACAGCACAAATAGATCAAAATAATGCTGGTCTGAGTAGGCCCCATGAAAGCAGAGGAAGAAAACAAAAAGAAACAAAGGCAGTAGGGTACAAAGAAGTAAAGACTTCATGCCGAGTTTGGGAAGTTTTAACTTTTTAAAGCTTTTATTTTTTCGTGAGAGCATGAGGCTGCCATGTAAACCCCTTCAGAATGAAGACGTCTCTCATTACCTCTGCCAACGAAGTTGGACGGAGGACATGTATTTACATGTGTCTGTTTCTCTGTCTGTTGTGTACAAGATATCTCAAAAAGTTGATATTGAATTTCAATTAAATCTGATGGATTGGTGGGCAATAGGTCAAGGTATATTTGATTAAATTTTGAGGTGGATCCGTATCCGGTTTAAGGAAGAATTCATATATTTTATTGGCGTTGCCGGAGGCATGCGATCTCACAGTGCTTTCTACTTTAATTTTTATTGTCACCAGAGTTTTCAGTTAGCCTCATCCGCCCAATGACCTAATTTTCGTTTCATTTTTGCTATATCCAAAAGGATTTTACTACGCTCAGAAGAGACTTTCGAACTGTCTGGTGTCAGTTTGACAAGATACCGTACGAAAGTGCGTACAAAGTCGCAGAAGAATTAATGACTATAGTCAAGAATTATTAGAATATCCTTAAACTGAATATAATCGTCTTGTCTGAAGCTCATTAGATTACTTAAATATAGTCGTGAGCCAAAGGGATGTATAGTAAGTGGCATTGGAGGCTTTGTATAATATCATCCTTAGCGATTTGTTCTGTATATTACACTTCAACAATCTTCTGAGGTATTAATACCGTTTTAATATCAACACAGTTTGCATCAATAACGTGCAAAACGAACCTGAAGTGCAATGGGCAATGATAAGTTGATAAGGATGAGGTGTTACGAAGCCTTACACCATCTAGAATACGGTGTGGCTGCAGCTGTACTACCGAGGCGCGTCATGTCCCCCTCATGAGTTTGTAATGGAATTTGCCAGGGATCAATACCCAGTCATCATCACAGCTTGTTCACTCCAGGCCACTCACTCACCCAGTACTCTCAGTCACCCAGTACCTCATGCACCAGTCACCCAGTACTCCAAGTCACCCAGTACCTCATCCATCACTCACCCAGTGCCTCATGCATCAGTCACCCAGTGCCTCATGCATCAGTCACCCAGTACCTCATGCACCAGCCGCCCAGTACTTCATGCACCAGTTCCCCAGTAGCTCTTGCACCTGTCATCCAGTACTTCATGCATTAGTCACCAAGTACTTCATGCACCAGTCACCCAGAACTTCCGGCACCTGTTTCATTCCCAACCTTAATTCCTTCTCCAATTCACTTCTTCGCACTCTGCTCTTTCCACCGTACCCTCCCTTCCCCTCTCTTTTTCCTTACGAGAACTTCATCCAGCTGTTTTACCCATGACGGCAAAAGAGGCCCCGTGGAACCTCCTTTATTGCACTTTGTTACAGTACTTCATGCAGCTTTTTCCTTTCAGTACTTAGCATTGTGTAAGTATATGGATGTAAAAGCCACAATTGACAGTCGAATCCTGGGGTAGATTCTTTGTCACAGTCGTAATTGTTTTTAAGACCATTGGTTAAAGACTCATATATGCTTTACTCTTCGAAAGTGTTTCTAAATTCTCCGATTGTTTGTTCTGTGTATGTAAGCTTTGTATTGTATTACTGTCGTACTGAAGGTGTGGAGGGGTTAGTGTGTGTGTGTGTGTGTGTGTGTGTGTGTGTGTGTGTGTGTGTGTGTGTGTGTGTGTGTGTGTGTGTGTGTGTGTGTGTGTGTGTGTGTGTGTGTGTGTGTGTGTGTGTGTGTGTGTGTGTGTGTGTGTGTGTGTGTGTGTGTGTGTGTGTGCAGAGTAGTGGAGGTAGGGGGGACGGCATGGGATTTCACATTGGTTAACTCCACGCAACTGAGACTTACCCTCCCAAGCAGGATCATATGGCAGGTCTCGTGAATGGTTTAGTCTGCTCTCTTCCCAGTTAATATGTCTGCCTTACGACTACCTTAACCCCTTTAACGCGAGGACGTGTTTTTGGATTTAATCAGATATAGAGAGACTTCAACCAGGTGGTGTTGGATGTCATTATCATCATCATCATCATCTGCATCATCATATTTTTTTTACATACACTTCAGAGATAGGATCAGGAGCTAGATATCGCATTCAGTGACTCCCTTCAGTACCAGAGGCCTTTCCCAAGATAAGTGAGATTGTCTAGAGGGAGAAAGAATGAGGCAAAATTGACACCACCGCATTCGTGAGGTTAAGAGCAATGCACTGTGTTGTCTTAATCACTCGTGCAGTTCCTCATCTGTTTGTCTCATTAGGATCCATTACTAGCACCTCTTGGCTCCAACTCTTAAACCTACGAGGCAGTTACTTAGTTATTTAATTTCTTAGAGTTCTTTTTAATTTTCAAGATTCTGAATGCATAGATATATAGACAGACAGGCAGACAGATAGACTGAGAGATAGTTGGACATATGAAGACAGAAAGACATACAGATAAAGGTAGATTGACAGATAGATAGGTAGATAAGTAGATAAACAGATAGATAAACAGATAAATAGACAGAGTGATAGACAGATAAACAGATAAATAAACAAATAAGTAACTAAGCATACAAAAATAATGATAACTTGCTACTCCTCCCTCTCCCAGCCATCAAACTCCACCTCCCCAATGACAGGCATAAGGTATATTATTCTTGGCCTCGGGGGACAGCAAGGGGTCACTAGGTTAATTACATCGTTACACCAATTGATTACAGACACTCAACTTCATCTAGGCATAGGATCGGACTGGTATGAGACTCCCTAACACATTTTTCTTGGCGATTTATTTTGCATATTACACCACTGCATTCGTCTGTGTATTAATTTTTGTCGTCTTAATTTCGATACAGCTTGCCACTGTGATATACAAGTGGATACTGAAAACTACATGCAGAATAAGCCGCTAAGGAAGAGGTGTTAACGATTCTCCAAATCCACATAGAAATCGAGCCACAGTCTTTTTTATTAAATGTTTTGTTGACTGCTTCTTCCAGTCTCTGCCTACAGAGAAAGTGCTACTCGTCTTATATTCTGAAGTTAAGTACAGGCGATTATATTCAGATGGGAGAGATTTAGATGCGTAGAAATTAGAAAAAAGTCCTCTGTCTATTTTCTCAACCGACGGTACAGGGTCACTCGTATAACCTGAATATTATGTAGTGATTGCATGATAGTGTTTGCATGAAATTCGACCAGCCTTGGCTATGAGTCTTCTTGGCTACTACGCATTTCAACCCCATAATCTTAACTATCCTTAGCCATCAACTTGGTTAAAAGGGCTAGGGATCTTTGTCAGGTTGGGGTATACGTGCAATTACTGACTTTAACCTCAACCACACTGTAGGTGGAAGGGCAACTGAGGTGAGGTGGGTTTTGTATGCGGAGGAGAAAGGTGACAAAAGAGCTTGGGCACATTTATTGTCGTCGTCATCCTGGGTAAACTCTGGGGTTGAACGTCTTGCAGGTGACTGATAGACGATGGACAAATAGAGACAGAAACTTGGATAGAATGATGGATAAGCAAATGGACAACATGAGATAAACAAACATATACAGTACATACAATCTCTCTCTCTCTCTCTCTCTCTCTCTCTCTCTCTCTACATATATAATTTTACAGTATATATATATATATATATATATATATATATATATGTATCTCTCTCTCTCTCTCTCTCTCTCTCTATATATATATATATATATATATATATATATATATATATATATATATATATTCATGCCAGAAGCCATAAGTGAAACTATACAAACGAAATGATGCTATCATCATCATCATCATCATCATCATCACACCCACCACTACCACAATACCCACTATCTGTCATTATTATCATCATCATTGTCATCATCATCGTATTTTCCCTATCATAAAAGAGGGAGGCAGGCTCCAGATATATGAGGAAGGAAAAGAAGAGAGTATTATTATCATCACCAGTGTCCCGCGAGAATGGCCTGCACCTCCATTCACCTCATCACTCAAGCGCTGGGCACGGGTAAAAACGGCTGCAATACCGTCAGCAGCTTGCCCTCTTACACACACACACACACACACACACACACACACACACACACACACACACACACACACACACACACACACACATACTCGCCTTACTCTCGATGGTGAAGAAGGCTCCGTAGTATTTCCTCCTCACCAATTTCATCTATCTGCCCATAGCACGATAATGTCCCCCTGTACGTTAGTTATGCAAAATATGTATAGAAATAAACACAGATGATATAAATACGTATGATAAGGCGTAATATGCGTAATAGATATATAAGAAGGACGTACTACTAAGACGCGTAGGTGCTGGAGAATGCAACCCTCTTTTTAATTAAGAACTTATTAACGGGTAAATAAGGTTGTGGAGAAGAACTACGCCTGCCAAGTCCTCCGCGATAGCACTCCCGGAGTGTTGTGCTGAATGGTTAGTGAGAGAGAGAGAGAGAGAGATTTTCATCTTAACTGTGACTGCTAAAGATCCTGCAATCTTAAGGCTGATTTCACAGTTTCTATTAATTTGTTCCGACCCGTATTACTGTACATGTATACTCTGCCTACTTAGACTCGCCCCCAGATTGCCATCTATCCAGGTTGAATTCAGAGCTGTAACAAGAAAGAGTCAAACTTGAATACAGTACCAGAAAATCATATGAAAGGATGTAGAGCGTATCGTTATTCAAAGGGAAATACGGGTATGCTGCAAAATGATAAAACCTTTCCAAAGTCACGAATTCCAGTTTTGTTTTATGTGTCTCTCTTGGTAAGTGTCGTTTTCTTATTATTTGTAGCATAATTTTTGGAAACTAGGAAACCAGGAATACGACTATGAAACTAGTCGGTTAAATCTGTATCAGTATTAAACGATGCTGGAGATCAGTGGGGTTAGGACACCAACGAAGAGAGTGTTAAACTGGGTCTTAGAGCTCGTAATTCCGCGTGACTGGTAGGCATGTGACGGTATGTATCCTAACTATGTACACTCGTTAGCCATAACTTCTACTCCTGTCACTGTCTGGAAGGAAGCCGTAGCCGGTGATGTACACCGAGCGAGTATCATTCAATTCAGTGATGGTACTTTGGAGCTGGAGCCTTGTTAAACTACATGAGAAGCAGTTCATGATGACGCCGTTATACATGTAGCCTAGCAAACCTTTGAACTACTAGCTTAATTACAGTCGACAGATATCTGATGGATGTGAAACTCTGGCTACTATATACTCTTCTGAAGTTAACTTGGCCTAATACTGCCATCTCTCCATTTCGAATGCTCAGTCATAACAATACACTAATGCGAGAATATGATATTAGTTATGGAAAATATGCTATGGAAAGGATATAATGTGGCAGTATTATTATTATTTATTTATTTTTTTTTTTTTGCCTCTGACTTGTCTCTAACGTTCATACATAATACACACCGATTTTGCAGTCTTTGTCGGCCTGTCTGGATTTCGTTACAAGTAGTATAGATCTCATTGTCAGAGATAAACAATATTCATGAAAGCCAGACGTTTCAACATCAATCTCTACGTCGAAACGTTTGAAACGTAGATTCTTTTTGTGACATCTCTGGCACCTACATCACTGAACAGTTTACGAAAAACTTAAGAAAAATTTATCACCTTAGGAGGAAATCCGAGCCACAAGGTAAGCAGCAATACATGATGCGACACTGATGGAGGTTTCATTTTACCCTAACCTTTTGGAGGCCACGACCTTCCCTTGGCTGAGTAAAATCTTCAGGCAGTGAAAAAAAAAAAAAACTAAGTATGAGGTACGTTCAAAGTATAAGAAAGTTTAGGTTTCAGGGTAAGTCACACAACATTATAAGACATTTGGTGGCGGATTTAATTTTTACCTCAGTCTTACGGTACTCCCACGATAAAGTCACAAGGATGTTAATGACTTGCTTTTCCCGGTGATGATAATTATGATGAATACTCCTAATTCCTCTTCCCTGAGACAAGAGTTGGCACCGCTGCACCTCCCCCCCCTCCCTTCCTTCCTCCCTTCTCGGTGACGTATTGTGATGTGACGTGGGGTGACGTAAAGGTACGTGACGTGACGGTGGGGCATCTTTACATCCGATACTTTTCAGGGAGAGAGAGAGAGAGAGAGAGAGAGAGAGTCTGCACCGAAGGGGATCTTGGTCACCTCCTGAGTCCAAACATCCCCTCTCGTGCTCCCTCCCGGCCTAGTCTCCTCCCCCCTCCTTCCCCATCAATCCTTACATCGTACTCCACCCTCTCTGCTCCATCTCTCACTCCTTAGAGCTCCCAATCTACCCTCTCTCACTGCTCTTACTCCATCAGCTCCCCCTCTTACAGCTCCCACTTCACCCTCTCTCACTGCTCTTACTCCATCAGCTCCCCCTCTTACAGCTCCCACTTCACCCTCTCTTACTGCTCTTACTCCATCAGCTCCCACTCCTCCCGCTCCCACAGCATTTACTCCATGCCCACCCCTTATAGCTCCCACTCCACTCTCTCCCACAGCTTTCACTCCTTGCCCACCCCTCACAGCTCCAACTCCGCCCTCTCTCACCGCTCTTACTCCCCCTCCCCCTCCTGTTCTTACTTCAGTCTTCTCATTTATTCAGCCGTGTTCTTTTTGAGCTTCTGACGTGACACTCCTCTTTGGCCCTCTGTGTCTCAACGTTCCATTCTTTATCGCCGTGTTAGTTACGCTTTTTGGTCGTAATAATTTCTCTTGCTATAATTTCTCTAGCTTAGGAAGTTTACGATACTCCTTCCACTTTATCTTGGCCTCGAATTGTTGTCTCACCAACTTCAGTGCTGAATCGTACCAACAGTTACGCTAGAATATGGTGCTAGTCACGAAGAACTGCTATGGAAATTGTATGAGTCGTATGATTTTCATTCTCCTACTGATCTACGTGGAATAAGCTGCCAAAGGACGAAATTTTGGGCCAGGTTAAAGTATAAGGAGCATAGCACATCTTCCTTGGCAATTTATTCTGCATTATGAGGATAAGCTGTTGTTGGTCGGTTTAACAATAATAAAGGCGTTATTTTAATCGAGCATCTCCACATTCACTGGACCCACCTGCAAAATTTCAAGGACGTATCAAGTATAAAACAAAACTCTCCTCCCCCTTCCCTACCGTCAAGCATAAAACATTTTGGTAGACTAAACAAATCTCCGGTTGTATCGTACCTTTAATATTTCAAGAAAATAGTTTTTCTCATTCACACCCCCACCAACAGAAACGGGATCCCGCTCACAGCCCTATCAACCTTCAAGCAATCTCACTTACACTCCCATCAACGCTCACGCAATCTCACTCACATCCCGATCAACATTCACGCAGTCCCGGCACACCCTCATCAACACTCAAGCAATCCCATTCAGCCTCTTATCAACCCTCACCTACTCCCACTCACACCCCCATCAAAACTAACGCAATCGCACTCACACCTTCATGCAAGCCGCTCACACCGTCATCAACACTCACGCAACGCCACATCAACACGCCTCTCGCCATCACCACATACAGACAGCAATTACGAGCACAGATATACAGGCACACAGTTAGTCTCTAATTATGCCAAACAAATGCCCGTAAAATGCAATTCGACGCGTATCTGATCTCGATTAATGAGGGCTGTGATAATGTTGCGTCCCTGAACCCCCCCGCCCTGCGCCCCTCTCCCTTGCCCCCCATCCCTACCTGCGTCCCTCCCTTGGTTACTATTTTGAGTCTCGATGTTCGGTGCTTCCAAATCTAGTGACATCGGGGTCCATTGTAATGTGGGCGGGTTTGGCTAATTTTGCTGAATGAATTTGTGGGTGGATATGGAAGATGAAAGCGAGGATATTTAAGGTACGCTGGTGGATAAAACTGTGAGTGGATGTGGGTGAGAGATGGATGGATGTTTGTGCTGATGCGGGTGGGTTGCGTGAATCCAGTGAATGAATGTGTGGGTGGATATGAGGTATGAATGAAAGTGTGGGAATATGAAAGATGGAAGGATGTTTGTGCTGATGTGGGTGGGTTAGTGAATCTGGTGAATGTATGTGTGGGTGGATATAAGGTATGAATGGAAGTGTGGGTGTGTAAGGGTGGGGAATGTGAGGATGATCATGGTGATGTGGTCGAGTTAAACTCCTTGAGTCCAGGTGACGTCCATTTTACATTATTCTTGCTGTTACCAAACCATTTTATTGAACTTATGAGAGGCCACTCGATTTGAGAGAGTTTACCAAGGATGTAGCTTTATCCATAGTTCAAAAAAGCCAATAAACTCATCAAGAGATGATAAGAATAAATAAAAGAAGTCCCCTGTCTCAATGGGTTGTGATAACGCTGAATAATACGTGTACTATGGGTGTATGTAGGTTTTGTCACACTGGGGAAAGTAAAGGGTGTCAACAAAAGTCTGAATGGATGTGGGTGAGGATGTAAATGATGATGATGATGATAATATAGTTAAATGAAACGGCTGAAAGGTGTGGGTGGATGTGGATGGTGATGTGAGTAAGTGTTGGTGCAGAATTAACATGTGGATGGGCGTGGGCTGTGAAAGGGAGGATGATGATTACTGATGATAATGCGGGCAGATTACATGATGATAAGCAAAGATGGGAGGGTGTTCATGATGAAATATACAATAACTGATGGAAGTGACTGAAAGTGTGGGTGGATGTGGATCACGATGTAAGTAAGCGAAAGGTCTGAATAAAGGTGTGGGTAGATGCTGATGACAACAACGAAGATTTTTATGCTAGCCTGGAAAAGTGAAGAGGGTCAGTGAAAGTGTGGGTCGATGTGGTGAGGGATGGTAATGTGGATGTTGATTGTGATGTGAATGGGTTACTGTACAGTATGTGATGGAGCTGAATGAAAGTGTAGATGGATGATGAAAGTGGAGATGTTGATGGTGATGTGGTTAAGTGAAACGTTTTAATAAATCTATGGGTGAATTTTGGTGGTGTGCATTTGTTGGAGTAGGAGGAATGTGTGTGTGTGTGTGTGTGTGTGTGTGTGTGTGTGTGTGTGTGTGTGTGTGTGTGTGTGTGTGTGTGTGTGTGTGTGTGTGTGTGTGTGTGTGTGTGTGTGTGTGTGTGTGTGTGTTTTTATACCCTGCAGATAACGCTTAAAGTCAGGGAGCATATATATGGTGTGGAATGGCTGTAGTTATGGCGATGTGTACGTGATAGGACTGCTAAGCGTGGTGAAAAATAAAAATGGCGTGGTACGTGATGATGGTTGAAACTGAGGAAGGTTGGTGGTGTTGTGGTAGGCAGGAGTAATGAAAACGAGAATGTTGTTGGTGGTGTGGATAAATTTTAGTGACGGTGATGTGGATAAGTGGAGCGAATGAATTATTAAACTGTGGGTGAACACTGACGATATGAGTTTGGTGTGAAAGTGGTCGCTAAAGAGGTCGCTGAAGTGGTGAAGGTAGTTGTCTTAGATGTAGCTGTGGTAGTGTGAGCTATATGTGTTCATGTGGTGATAATTTAATCCTCTTTCTGAGACTTACGAACTTTGCATGTACAGTATTATATTCCCTGACGTTTGTATCTGACCCAGGAAAGCTTGTTAATTCCTAACTTTGCACTTCACTTTAGCTGACTAAAGATAATTTTATTCAGTACAGGGAAACTCGCTACAGCAAGAGTGTAATGCACTTGAGGTGGTGTAATGGTGGTGGCCGGAGTGTGGGATAGAATTTTGATGGTGTGGCTGTATAATGCTAGTGGTGGTTGTCCTGTAGTTGTGGTGGTAAGGTGGTAGTTTCAAATGTAGTTGTGGTGATGGTAAAGCTTCCAGATTTTGTTCTGGTAGTCTGATTATGCTGGTACTAATAGTCTTGGATGCTGATAAGTTGTGCGAGTGAAGCTGAGTTGATGGTGGATTCAGATGTGTAACAGTGGCAGTGTATTGATAGTGTTGGATGTTTAAGATATGATTTGTGGTAATACGGTTGTCCTGATCTTAACTGCGGTAATATGCAATAGTTGTGTTGGTAGTGATTTCAGACATACTTGTGGCAGTGTAGTGATATTAATGAGAGTTTAAGATATAATCCGTGATAGTATGATTTTCCTGATCAAGAATATAGTAATACAGTACTGCATGAATTTACTGTATGTTTTGCAGTGACTGCCTTGCAAACGCCTTCCATGGGCAGACAGCTCTACCACACACGCTCAAGTCATGTTTGTAGTGCCACTGTGCAATGATGGTGAGCAGAAAAGGAGCACTACGAACGGTGATGTAACGCGCATGCATAGGTACAATGATTCTCTCCAGCACAGGCCAAACCATTAGACATTATCGCCATCATAAGAACTATCCAAGCCTGAACCCCCACCTGCTCCGGTTCACACAAGGTTCCACTTCAAGCCATTAAGCCACTTAGCCAACAGGTCTCACACTGGCCCACACTCCCATACACGCACCCTGTCTCACTCACACACACACACACACACACACACACACACACACACACACAAATAAACACTCCCATACACACTCCTTTCATCTCCATACCCATCCCTACATTCCCTCAAACCCTCTCCAGTATTTCTCCCCCCCCTCATACTCTCTCGTATCCCACACTCTTTCATTCTCCCTCTGCTCCCACGCAAACTCCCCAGCTCCTACAAACTCCCTTCGCCTCCTACTTCCCATCACCCGCCTCTGAACATACCACCCAGCGTCCCTCTCCACTAGCCAGAAGCATATTTCACACTTCATCGCTACTCAACCAGCCTCGAACACTCCACACACGCCCTACTAGCTCAACTGTAAACATTCTCGAACCACAAAGCCTTTCTGTTGATGAATATATTATTCTTATTTATATCATCCACAATCTTACTCATTCATTACTCACTCACGTACTCTCTCCCTCTCTGTCTGTCTGTCTGTCTCTCTCTCTCTCTCTCTCTCTCACACACACACACACACACACACACACACACACACACACACACACATCATCTGTCCATGAAACAGTATGCATAAACCTTCACCTGCCAATTAGTGTGTGTGCGTAATACACATGGACATAAATCACACAGGAAAAGCACACCACACAGCCGCCATCCATCCACGAAGAGACTCTTCTATTTCCCATTAAAGGGCACATACACACCTTAACCACCACCAATTCCATACCACCTAAAATGTTACATAACCCTCCCCCCTCCCCCACACACACAACCTCCTCCACACATGCACACACAGCACAGCCTCCCCTCCCTGCTGCATATTCAGTTGCTCTATTTCAATCGATTACACAAGCCCTGGGAGCAGCATCGAACACTATCCCAACAAGCACATTACTCAGCCAATAACATAGACTGCTCCACCCCTCCCCATCTTCACCTGCCCCGTTTTAACCCCTTCACTATGAGAGGTCTCCCTCAAGCCTGAATTAACTCGTCCGTTGATGGAAATAATTTGATTTTTAAAAAAGTCATCGTTCTGCAGGAGATAACGGAGACTGTTTCTAACTCCGTCATAGATATTACTGAACCAGACACTGCTTAGATAAAAAAAAAAAAATATGTTATTTATCAATCGTGTTCCAACTAAGACCTTATCCACAATAACCTTGCTAAGATGAAACGACTGGAGTAGAATGTATGTTTGAGCTTCAACAAATGAGTTTTTAAATATTTTTTCTTCAGATTTATTCGATAATTATGCTGGGGTAAAACGATTGGATCTGCTCTTACGTCTGTTTTTTGATGAATGGGTTGCTTACATACGTTGCATCTGATCCAGTCTTCATTTCAGATTACCCACAAGCTCTAAGTAATTATATCAACTTTGGTCCAACTTACAGCCAAAATGAAATATATGTATAGGAATAAAGCCATTAGATCATTATCACTGTGTTTATTTTTGCTGGTTATTATTGGTCCAAGCGGTTTAAAATTACCATAAAGTTCTACACAGCCATTACTTATCAACTTCGCTCCAACCACATCTCGATGACCACGCTGGGATTAAACAAGGGAATTAACATTTATAATTGTATTTTAGCGAATAACCGGCTTAATCTCGCTGTTAATAGTCCAGGCGTCACTACGAACTACCAAAAAGCTTCCATGTAATTACCATGTACGGATAAAAACGACCCTTTTATGTATGCGTTTGTGTTTATGCCAGTGGTTAATCTCGTGGTAATCCTGGCACTGTTTCAAGTTGCCTCAAACCTCAGTGTAACTTCTATTTACCGACTTTGTTCTGAATAAAAGCTAGGCCAATATAATCATGCAGGGAAAACCGATTGCATTAGCACTTTATGTTTATGACAGAACGAATGGGCTTTTTATTCCCGTTGATACTCATCCAGGTATCGCTTCAGGACATCTACAGTAAAGGGCTGTTTGATAACCACGTAGGGATAAAAACAACTGAATCAGAACATGCGTTTGTGTTTATACCAGAGGGAATTATGCTGTTAATGTTATCGACGTTTTGTTGTGTGTGTGTGTGTGTGTGTGTGTGTGTGTGTGTGTGTGTGTGTGTGTGTGTGTGTGTGTGTGTGTGTGTGTGTGTGTGTGTGTGTGTGTGTGTGTGTGTGTGTGTGTGCGTGCGTGCGTGCGTGCGTGCGTGCGTGCGTGTGTGTGTGTGTATGTATGTGTGTGTGTGTGTGTGTGTGTGTGTGTGTGTGTGTGTGTGTGTGTGTGTGTGTGTGTGTGTGTGTGTGTGTGTGTGTGTGTGTGTGCACGCGCGTCACCGGAGGAGGAACATAAAGGTAAAAGCACAAAGATAAACATGAAAAAGATATACTGAAACGAAGGATTCTTATGATGTATGAAAAAAAGTATCCTGAGATGGTTTGGCCACGTGGAGACAATGGAGAATAAGAGAATGACTAGATGAGTTTATGTGAGTGAAGTGGAAGGGGACAGGGTGCGGGGGGTTAGGGCTGAGGATGAGATTGATGGATAGAGGGGCGAGGTATATGAGTGACGGTGGTGTAAGTTGAAGAGACGGCAGCTTGCTGGCAAAGAAAGGGGTGACAGGGAGGAGATTCGTTTGTGGCTAATCCTTTCGAGACTGAAGCATCTGGCTTTGGATAGCTAGACATACAGTATAAAACTAGGTAATGGATGCTCTTCCTATTATACTATAAATAGGAACATATACATAGGATCCTGCTGTTTTTAGCATAAAGTATAATATATAAATCGGTATGTATAATGAGGTAACTACTGTATTTCTTCTTAGCACATTGTATAAACAGGCAGTTTCTGTACATTTTTCTTCGTACACTGTATAAATAAAAATGTATAAGAAAGAAATTGTTGCATATTCTTCAGAGTAGACTAAATACTGTAATGACCTGAGTATAACAACAGCACGATGTATAAAAGTATTATTATCACACTGTAATACAAAATGGCAGCCGTTGTTATAATCTACGGATAACACTGTATAAATGGGATTGCATAGATAGGAAACTGCTGTATATTCTGCCTGTCTATTCCCAGCAGTTTATAAAGAGGCAGCTGTTGTGCACGTTTCTTAATAAACCGTGTAAATTGGATCATATACATAGCAAGCTTACTTATTTTTCATTTTCATATTACAGTATGACAAGGGAACTATTGTACGTTTTTGCAGGTACACTCTATATAAAGGACTGTGTAAATAAAGAGCTAATACATTTTTCACTGAGTAAATAGGGAACTAATGCATTTTTCATAGAGCAATATATAAAAAAAATGCATAATTAGGAAGCTGTTGTACATCCTTGTTAGTACACTCTATGAATAGGGCTTCAAAAATAGGAAACTGTTTTATATTCTTTTTCAGGGCATAAATTGACAGACTTATAATTTTCCAACTACTGTGCACACTTTATACAGGAAATGTATAAGGAGAAAAATTTATATCATTGCTAGTACACTGCAAACCTTGATGACCTGAGTTTTAGAGAGCGATGGTGTAAAGGACGTGGACTTCCATCACGGTTCCCAAGTCGCGATCAAAAATACGAGGATGTTGGGCCACAGGTGCTTGGCGGGGGTCCAGTGCTGTGGTGGTGTGGCAGAAGTAGCGTGCGGTGGTGGGGTGGTGGTGGTGGGAGGAGTAGTGTGTGGTGGGGTGGGGGTGGTGGTGGTAGTGGAGGGAGGAGTAGTGTGTTTCGGGGTGGTGGTTGTAGTGGTGGTGGCGGCGACTGTGCTTTGAGGCGTAGTGGTAGTGGTGTGGACGTGTGCTGGTGGAGTAGGGGGATGGGAATTTGTGGTGTGACAGTGGTGGTGGTGGGGGTATAGTGATAAGGTGGTGTGGTGGGTGGTACAGTGGAGGTGGTGTTCTCTGAAGTACAGTAGTAGTGGTACAGATATGGGAGTGGTGGCCATGTGGTGGTAGGGGTACAGTCATGTGATGGTGATGGTGGTGGTAGTGGTGATGTGGATGGGTGGTAGTGTGGTGGCGATGGTGGTGTGTTTCAAAGGGCAGTATTAGTGGTAGTGGTGTGTTGGGGTGGTAATGTAGTGGTGTTGTGTAGTAGAAGTGGCGTGTGGAAGGGTGGTAATGTGGAGGTTGCGTGCTCTGTAGTGTAGTAGTATTGGTGCGGTAGTGTGATGATGGAGTTGTAGAGTAGTACCGGGAGTGTATTAGTCGTGGCGGTAGTGTTCAAGTGGTATGACGGAATCACAGTATATGGTACTGCCTGATGGTGTATTGGCTGAAGAGAAGTGATGATGGTGATGGTGATGGTGTTTATGACGGCGATCGTGGTGGTGTGATAGTGGTGTGGTGGGGTGGACTAGTAGTGCACTAATAATAGTAGTGGCAGGATGGTATTGTGTTGATGAAGTAATGGAAGAACAGAAGTAATACCAGTGTGGTGTGGTGTTTGGTATTGATGATGATGGTCTGGTATTTTTGCAATTAATAGGAAAAGTGTGTAAAAAGTACATAAACAAAGACATCGGCTGGCAATAACAAGGTGATCATTTTGCCCGTTTATCAATGAAATGGTGATAGTTTAACGAAAACGATTATGTAATGTTGTGATGTGGTGTGAGCTGGGATGGAATTATGGTGAGCAGTAGGAGTTATAGTGTGATTATGACTGAAAGATTGTGATGATGCAACAGCAGTGATGTGTATGGAGCAAGGGTAGTGGTGTGATGATGGTAGTAGATTCGTGATGAGGCCGGTAGGATTATGATAATGGTACTAAGTTTGTGATGATGATAGTAGATTTGTGATGACGTCAGTAAGTTTATGATGATGATGATAGTAAGCTTGTGATGATGGTATTACTGCAGGTTTGTGACGAAGGAAGCAGATTTATGAGGATGCTAAGATAAACCACGACAACTATGACAACCATGCATGTTGGCATAATAATACTCGAGTCACAGTTTCGGTGATCTAGAATGGAGTTGGCAGCTATCGACAGAGGGATCGATCTAACCCCTTTCACTACGATGACACCTTTTAAAAATTTATATCTCATCTCCAGTCGATTTTATTCAGGTACGGAGATACTGTTCTGACTGTAAAGGTTTGATATAATCTTTACCAAACCTTCTCACTAGCATATGATTTTGATAAGCTGAATGAAACCGTCTAGTGGTAGAAAAAATATATACTTTAGAACGACAATGAAAAGGCAAAAATCTTCAATCAGATGGCGTGTTATATATTTCCATGTTGATACCTTCAGCCAATTATACTTTATTTGGGTTTGCTCCCCTCCAATGAAAGAAACAGATGGAGGCTACTCATAACCCCTCCAGTGCCCAATATCTCTCCAAACTTGAATAAAATCGCACAGTAGTAGAAAGAATAAGCTACAGTAATTGTACGGAAGGTGTTAGATGTGGTGGCTGCGGCGGCGAGGAGTGTGGTGGTGGAGTCTAGGTACTAGGTTGGTGGGCAGGTGGTGGTGGTGGTGTAAATTTGTTTCGGGAGCTGTGGTTGTGGCTGTGGTGGTGGTGGTAGTGGTGTAAATTTGTTTCAAGAGTTGTGGTGGTGGAGGTGGTGTGGTGATTGTTTGGGGTTGATGCAGATAATTGTTGAAAGGTTGAAGGGGATTGTTATGGGCTTGTTGGTGGAGGCGATCGTAGAAGGGCTGGTGAAAGGAAATGCTCAGAGGTTTGTGAAGGTTCGGTGGATATGATTGATTAAGAGGTGATGCGATACAGTCTAAGCATGATGTTGGTAGGGAGTTGCAGTGCAAGAGCTGTGTAGCGTTGGCTGTGGTGGTGATTGTTAAATGGCAAGGCCAGGCGATTGTTGAAGGGTTGGTGTCGCATGTTAATGGCAGCTATTTCGGAAGGAACGGTGGAAATTCTAGTGGCTGTGTTTAGATGTTGCTAATTGTGGCGGTGAGTTAGAGTAATTTATAATGGAGAATGGAGAGATGATGATCGTGCGAATGACTGTGAATTATCGTAGTTGAGATCAACAGTTTTTATAAACAACCTTGAAACTGTCACGCGACTTTGCTACAGTAATCGGTCATAATGAAGCAGGTCATAATTTGACATTATCCATTCAACATTCAAACATGTAAAGGGATTACTGGCCCTGACTATACGTGGTTTTGATATAGGCTGTAAAGTTGCTTTCTTGCACCGTCTCGAAACAATGCTAAAGCCTAATGATATCTTAGGTAACTATCTATCTATCTATCTATCTATTGCCAGACGCCTCAATCCCGTTTGGGGTGGCCACAAACAAATCGCCTCCAAGTCGCCCTGTCCCCCGCCATTTCACTGCCCTGCTCCCAACTCACACCCCCCTCTCTCATATACCTCTCCACCCCATCCCTCCATCTCATCCTCGGCCTCCCCCTCCCTCTTCCCCCCTCCACCTCACTCACATACACTCTCTTCGTCAGTCTTAGGTAACTAATC
This sequence comes from Coenobita brevimanus, assembly GCF_032717465.1. Lineage (NCBI taxonomy): Eukaryota > Metazoa > Arthropoda > Malacostraca > Decapoda > Coenobitidae > Coenobita > Coenobita brevimanus. Next base: position 56,213,830 of record NC_137008.1, read on the forward strand.
TATAATAATCGAGCTAAATATCGTTTGCTATTTCAGAATCCCAGACGTATTGCAAAAGGAAATACGAGCTGGATGGTGTATGGTTGCAGGTTCAGGTGGCAGTGGTAGTAGTAGGTGGTCGTTACTGTGTTTTGAGATGTCATGATAGTATTACTAATTTTTATGGTTATGTTTGCACTGTTGTAGGGTTGTCGTGATGTTTGGGATGGCACCGCTGGCATTACAGAGGCATGGCCGCGAAGGTGGTGCTAAAAAGCGTGATTAATGTGCCATGGGTGTTAGTGGAGGGGGTGCTATTATAGAGGTGTGGTGTGGTGGTCTTAAAAACGATGATATACGTGTTCTGGGTGTTAGGGGAAGGGGTGGTATAATAGGAGGTATAGCCATGGGGTGCTAAAAACTGTGATATATTGTGTTACGGATGTTTGTGGATTGGGTCGCAGTATAGAGGTGGGGCCTCCAGGTGTGGAAAAAGGTGATGTATGTGTTATGGGTGTTTGTGTAAAGGGGTGTGGTGTTATGGAGCGGCGGTGTTAAAAACTATGATTAATGTGCAAAGGATGTTGGAGGAAGTGGTCTCGTAAATTATGACAGAGAGATGTGTCGAAGGTTGAGTCAGATGAGTTAAAAGTCGTACTGCCTGTGCTCAAGGTCGTATTGGCTGTGTTTACTTTTGATCTTGTTGTGTTAGGTCTGTTTTGGTTGTGTTTAGGTCTGTGTTGGCTGTGTTTGGGTCTGGGCTGGTTGCTTTTAAATTTCTGTTAGCTGCATTTAGGTTTCTGGGGTTTGTGCTGAAGATCTGTTGACTGTGTTTCGTTTCGTGCTGGCTGTTTTCTGTTTCGTGTTGGTTGCGCTTAGGTCTGTTGGTTGTTTCCTGCTAACTACATTTATGTTTGATGGCTGTGTTGAGAAACTATATTGGTTGTGTTGAAGGTTGTGTTGCCTGCCTACATTAAAGGTTCTGTCGGTTGTTAAGATTGTGCTTAAAGACTGCTGGCTGTGATGGCTGTCTTAATCACTGTGTTAGTTGTAATAACACGTGTGTTGGGGTGCTATGCTTAGTGTTTTTAAAGATTATTACTTGTCTTTCAGTCTGTTATTAAGGCGAGCTGATTGTGTTATCACTGTGCTAGTGACTGCATTGACTGTGCACAGCGTGTTGTTGTGTTGTGTGGCTGTGGTGGTGGTAGTGATGGCGACGGTATGGCATGGTGCTGGGATGAGTGAACGGCAAAAAGCGAGTCACTTTATTTTGGTCGTGTGAACCAGTGTAGCGAGCCAGAGGAAGAGAGAGCCTCATCCTACCCCAGAACAATCTTGCCTCAGCCTCTTCACTACGAGGACGCATTTTTACATATTTGTCCCCTTGCTGCCATACGATCTGACACATTTTTACATACTTGCTCTGTTACTACCAGGTATTTTTTACGCATTCTTACTTAACTGTCTTGTTACTAGTAGACGATTTTATTCATCTCAAGAAGGAAGGGTTATCTGAGGCTGTGTATAACTGATCCACTTCGGAAGGTCTCTCCCGAGCAGAATAAAGTCGTCTGGGGATGCCAGCAATAAAGCGTAAAGTACGTCATCGTAATAAGTAAGTTAACCCCTTATATACGATGACTGCATTTTTTACAATTTATTCTTATTTCCATCAAACGTTTTTATTCACTACAATGGCGCATTATTGTCTTTGATTTTTCTTTCATCAGACATATTTATTCACTACAATGACGCATCTACATATTTCATTCTCCCTATCAACTGAGATGACGTATTTTAGCTTTACACTTTACGTCCTTATTTGCGATGCTAGTTGCAGTCCTAAGCTTATCTGAACGTGAACTCGGTAGACTGAAGGCCAAAGTCGCCCTTCTTCCACAATCCACAAGCTTCCTTTTGGGGTACAGGGAAGGGACTCATGGACGATTGTATAGCGGGCCAGTTCCACCTCTTGGTCCTATTTGTGCCACCACGTGAAGGCACCCCTCTCCTGAACCACTCTCTATCAACACTTTCCTTACAATGACGTCTGTTGTATTTAGATTTGTTACTCTCGGACGCTTGTGCAACTGGAAACAGGAATATCGTTCCCATTTTTTTTTTAATTGAACAGTAACGAAACTCTTACATGTTATTCTGAAAAGTTTGTCGGGCACCAAAGAGAGCATCGCTGGGTATCGAAAGTCACTGCTCTCTCTCTCTCTCTCTCTCTCTCTCTCTCTCTATCTGTGTGTGTGTGTGTGTGTGTGTGTGTGTGTGTGTGTGTGTGTGTGTGTGTGTGTGTGTGTGTGTGTTCTCATATATCAACCTGCATATAATATTAGTTCTCTCACCTTCGTGCTTTACCTTTGTTTTCTGGATCCTAACTCACACCACCGCTAGGTTGCAAAAAACGTCAGGATGATGATGATTAATTATTGCTACTTCACAAAAATCAAAGTAAGTTTCAACACTTTTGAGGTCAGTGTAAGTAACTGAACTTGAATGTATATGGAATTATCAAGGCAAAATTTTATGATAAGTGAACGAGGTTTGCGCCATTGCTGTACATTCTGCTTTCCGATTTTGGTGGGTACAGACAGCCTATTACCAAGCATTACAGTACAGTCATGGCCTGAATTCTGTATATGCAATTCGTGTACATGATGGTGCAATTAAAAACTTCGTTCCCGTAATAAATGAACAATTATCGCTTTCTATATATTTTTCCAGCTAGCGTTTTCATGCTCTTTTACCACTTCTTCGAACTGCCATTATTTTACAACACACTCAGTACCTTTTTTTTATCTATATATTTATTTCTTGCTTTAAAAACCATGCCATTAGTGTGACGTACTCCTTTAACCCCTTAAGTACGAGAAATCATGAGTATCATTGTTTTGCAACAGCTGGAATAAAAAATTAAATTCAAGAAAAAAATTATAAAGCTTATTCAAGATTGTTTTTATTTCCATCATTCTGGGGATATATATAAACCTGAACAAGGTTTTTCGGTACCCGTAATAAACAACATAAAACCACTTCATGGTGGAGAGTTATTATGTACTGTATATGTATATGTATGTATAAATCAATAAAAATAATAAATCTGATATCTATACCTATATCTATATCTATCTATCTATCTATCTATCTACGTGTGTGTGTGTGTGTGTGTGTGTGTGTGTATACATACATACAGATGAGAGAGAGAGAGAGAGAGAGAGAGAGAGAGAAGTTAGTCATTTTTAAGGTGAGATTAACTAATCGATCATCTCTTATCAAATCAAAAATTATTTAGTAAGCCGCTTCAGAGACATGAAAAAAAAAAAATCTTGTTATATTTTGCTTGAAACCCGAACAATAAATTCGTTCATCACTGGAAGCGACTGGAATTAATCTGGCCAGAGTCTGTTCATCAAAAGAATAAGAGATGCTTTGTACATGTGAATTATTTGTGATGAATTATTTGTTGGCTGCTAAAATTACAGATTAATATTATTTTTATGTATATCCTTTTAGTTCATGTCAGGTCACAGAGAACAGAAAATGTAATTCATTTATTACCTGCTCTACGTAAGCATAATCTAATGACTCATTCCCTATGTCATGTTAACGAAGACCTCAATGTCAAGTCGCTCAAGGAGTGTGACTGTAAATGTCTTGTTGTAAATGTATTTGTGCTCTCGCTTGCTTTCGCTCCCTCATGCTTGTGTGTGTGTGTGTGTGTGTGTGTGTGTGTGTGTGTGTGTGTGTGTGTGTGTGTGTGTGTGTGTGTGTGTGTGTGTGTGTGTGTGTGTGTGTGTGTGTGTGTGTGTGTGTGTGTGTGTGTGTGTGTGTATCCAGTCACTATTTGACCGTTTACCCAATAGAGGTAATGGCCAAGTGGTAAAACAGTGAAATGACGACCGATATTACAAGATATCTGTATTTGTGAGTACGACAAGGGGCAGTATGGGGAATTAAATATCGTTGAAACAATATGAACTAATGTCCCTCACTTCCCACCGATTAGTCTTAAACACACCCTCTCGAATACCAGTACACCCGTCCCTAATGACACAGACCTAGCACGCATTCAGCATGGATGACATATTAAATCCTAACCAGAGACATGTGAAGGTGTACCGTACGTCGCTATCTGTTTCATGTAAGACAAACATTGAGCCCTCAGGTAACGGACTGTCTGATCTATGCATTAAGACGGATGTAAAAAAATCGTGTAGATGTGCCTGGATGTAAATAGACAAGTGCGAAAGTGAGCCTGGGGGTAATGTAGGCTAGGTGGGCGATATGTCTGTGGTATTATAGTGGTCAAGTCAGGTCACATCAGTTCAGTTCAGGCGGGTCACTGAATTGCTAGGGATAACAGAGATCAGGTCAGGGCCTCGCCTCGTTACCACTTCTTTGCTTGCGTTATCCCCTTCGTTAGCTACCCTCTCATCATCTCTCCACGTTCCTTACTCTCCCCTTATAACCTGTATTAGTTACTTTCATTTTACTTTATAATTTTCCTTGTTAACGCTACTTTCCTCTCCTGATTCCTTTAGTCAGCTATCCTCTCATCACCTTACATCCCTCCTCGTTAGCTGTCCCCGCCCCGTTAGTCGTCCTTATTGGCCAGCGAGAGGGGACCCAGCCAAGTCCCCCTGAGGTCTCCTTCCTTCCAAACTAAGCGACTCCACTCCTCCGCCCCACAATTGAAGAAAATGTAACTTGGGCCTCGCGATAAGAGGGCCTGTCTCGAGTTTCTTATAGTGTTTGGGATTTGGGGAGCGTTTTTCTTTTCCTTTGGATACTCAGAAACTTGGGATTAGATGGACAGATGAGTAGATAGAATGCTAGACAGTTATATAGAGAGAAAGGCTGACAGGCAGACAGACAAACGAAGACAGATACACAGATAGAGAGAACACGTCAGAAGAGTGTGTGTTCCTTCAAGTGCTTGATATATTTTTTGGATGGGCAGTTTTTCTCTTTTTTGTACTCTAAATTGCTGCCCTGGATGAACGCTGAGACTGGATAGATGGATGAATAGATAGATTTATAGTCATGCAGATAGACAAATAGATAGATAGATAGATGGATGAGAAGACTAGAAGACGGATACCAGTGCTCAGAATTCAACACTGAAAATCAAATGTAACTTGGGCCGTTCAACAACAGCTGCTGTCTCTAGTTTCGTACAATGTTCAAGTTTTTCATCTTTGTTTTATTTACTTATTTATTTATTTTCTGAGGGAAAATGGGGTACTTTGAATGTTCGTGCTAAATGAACTCTGTGATGAGATAGAGCGGTAGACTAATACATACATACATACATACATACATACATGCATACGTACACATAAACTGACTGACCGACTGACTAATTGACAGGATAAAAGTCTCATAAAGTTTGGAGATAACGTACAGTAATTGTGGTTCATGCCTTTCCTTGAGGGGTACTCTCAGTGACACACCTATCCTGGATGACCTCTGGGATTATACTACAGATAAACAGGCAGATTAATATACAAGCAGATACACAGACAGATAAGTATATACAGGGAAGCACACAGATAGATCGATAGGCTACATGAGGAAGTAGAAAATTAGGCACTTAAATTGGAACAGATAATACAAATGAAACTTGACCCAACTGTCTTGAATTTTTGTGATTCTGTGGGCGAGTTGTTTTTCCTATGAATTTTAAATATTTAACGTAAATGAGCCCGAGGAGTAGGAGACAGAGAGACAGACAGAAATGACAGACAGAAAGACAGACAGAAAGGCAGACAGACAGACAGGCAGATGGACTGAAGGACAGGCAGGATGTGGATATAATGTGATGGATGTGGCTTCCAGTTCGAGTTTGTTACAGTGTCTTGGATTTTGGGATTAATAGTTTTCTTTGGGGCACTCTTACCTGTCACTCTGGATAGACAGCTAGACAGACACACACAGAGAGATAATGATGGAGTCTGAAAATTGGTATGTTAATATTTCTCTGTCTCGATTTTCTTATAACCTTTGGGACTTGAGGAGCGTATTATATTGTCCTTCAGATATCTACACTGCCACCCAAATTGAAACCCCGGATAAACGAGATGACACACACACACACACACACACACACACACACACACACACACACACACACACACATGAAGGGGCCAAGTGGCTAGGTGAAAAGTGTGTCTCCCCATTCTACCTCTTCAGCACCTCGCTGTATGTGTGTGTGTGTGTGTGTGTGTGTGTGTGTGTGTGTGTGTGTGTGTGTGTGTGTGTGTGTGTGTGTGTGTGTGTGTGTGTGTGTGTGTGTGTGTGTGTGTGTGTGTGTGTGTGTGTGTGTGCTAAAAGAAACAGTAGGCCTACTGCATAAGCGAGCTGGTGGGAGGAAGGCTTTCATGTGTTATGCATACAAGACACACGCACCTCTCTTGCCTACACCTACACTCACCTTCTCTCTCTCTCTCTCTCTCTCTCTCTCCATATTTATCTCATCCACTCCATTTACTCGTATATTCATTCACGTTTCCCCTCTCTTTCTCTCTCTCCGATTCGCTCCCTCCCTCGCTCATTCATTCTCTTCTTTCATCTGCCTCTCGTTCTCTTTCCTCCCCTCCCCTCTTTCAGTCTCTCTCTTATCCTTCAATTTTCCAACTATTCTTTTACTCAGTCCCTCTCCTACTCACTCACCCATTCACTCTTTCACCGTCTCACTCTCTCTACCCTTCTCATTCGCCGCCTTCTCCACTCTTCTCCGTCACTCTCTCTTTCTCTCTCACTCCCTCTTCTCCCTACCCACTTCCTTCCTCGTCTTATAACCCGTTCACTCACTCACTCACTCTCCTCCTTACTTATTCACCTACCTGCCTCCATACCCATCTCTCACCTCACTCACTCACTCACTCTTCGCCATAGTTACCGTGACCCAAGAATAACATTTGATATTTCCAGCTGGACCAATATTTATTTTACCTACTTGTATATTTACCTACCTGCTTACCTACAGGCCTACCTACCGACCTACCTACCTACATACCTCCATACATATTTGTGTTTACCTATCTAAATTTCCATCTACCTAACTACTTACTTACCTACCAATCCACCTGTTTACTTACCTACGTTCATGCTTACCTTCCAGCTTAACAGATTTACTTACCTCTTTACCTGCCTTTCTACTTACCTACCTACCTACTTATCTACAGCTATCAACCTTCCTTCTAGTTGTCCCCCTATCTACCTGTGCTTGCCTATCCTACTTACCTTTCATACCTACCTTCCATCCATCTAAGCATACACGCACCTTAATCTACCCATTCATTCGTTCATTCATTCCATCAATCAATTATTTTGTTCATTCATACATCCTTAGACAAAATATCTATCCATCTATCTGTCTATCTATACCAGTCTATATCTATCTGCCATCTATAATTTTTCATCTGTCATCTGTGCATCTATCTATGTGTCTATCAAGCTGTCTGACTGTGAACAGGAGCAGGTGTTGTAACAGTCTGCCTTTCTGTCTGTTTGTCAGTCTCCATCTTTCAATCCATCCATTCATTTGTCTATTTTTATTTACGAGTCTGTGTAAATATGTATCTCTCTATCTATCTGTCACTCCATTTACCCATCTATGTCAATCTATCTACCTACCTACCTACCTGTCCATCAATTTCCTCCTATCGCTGTTCACCTCGCTGCTATTTTTACCAAAGCGTGTATTTTTTTCCGCTACCTGCCTGCTCTCTGTTGACTGTTGCAATACGAGAAAATTGAGCTGCCCCGGCTCTTTGGGAAAAAAAAAAAAAAAAAAAAAAGGTCCTGCCCATTCCTCTCGTTCACTAAAATCCACGAAAACAGACTTACTTGAATATCATACTTTTTTTTTTTAGGTCACCATTCCTTGAAATAATTTGGTCAAGATACCACAGATTTTTTTTAATGGCATAAAACCCACTTCATCATTATAAAAATCCACTGCCACACCTCTGAGTATTTTGTACATGCTCAGATACCACTAAAAAAATTTGTGATGCATGAAACTCAACTTCAGCAATACAAGAATCTATAGTCAAATTTTGGAATAGTTTGTATAGGTTTATATACAACACGTAATATATATTATACTGTGAACCATATGAATATTAAGAGGAATCTATCATCGGTCCTCATAATCGCGTGTTCAGGTTTAAATACCAAGAATAAAACCGCATAGACACCAAGAATAAATACGTATAGACACCAGGAAAAAATTTGTGTAAGTATAAATTTGTATAGACACCAAGAATAGATCTGTATGGACACCAAGGATAGATAAATCTGTATAGATACCATGAATAAATTTGTATGGACAATAAGAATAAATTTGTATATACACCAAGAACAGATCTGTATAAACACCAAGAATAAATCTGTGGAGACACCAAGAATAAATCTGTATAGACACCCGAGAATAAGTCTGCATTCCTGTGAAACCCATTTGAATATTAAAAGAACTGAGTAGGTTACTAAACTCGATAACAGCTCGTGCAGGTGTAGAGACCACGGAGAGATACGTGTTACTTTGTTACCACCTGAATAATAAAAACAAGCTATTACCACACCAGGGAATAGTGTGTTTGGGTTCAGGAACCACGATTAAAATTCCGGCTGCAGTACAATAAATGGTTTCAGTGGCTCTACACAGTTTACACGGCAGCAGTCATCCTACACAGTCACACAGTTTCGATCACTCTACACGGCTGGACAGAGTTTGCCAGTATAGTTCCATGGTTTCAGTCGCTCTACACAGTTTTTCAGTGGTTTCAGTCGCTATACACAGTTTTTCACGCAATGGTTTCAGTCATTCTACACAGTTTTTCACTCTTCGGTTTCAGTCGCTGTACACGGTCGCACGGGTTCAATTTCAGGCGACTGAGTATGGGCTTCACCGATACACTAACTGGGCTAACAAAAGCCGAAACTGCCTTTAATGGAATGGAGAACAGATTCGCTATACCTTTTTCACTTTAACTTGGCTTAAATTTGCCATCTCTCCATCTCTCTATTCTGAGCCGCAACACAAGATTTAACACTGAAATATGGTACTAGTCACGAAGAAGTGCTGCGGAACGTGTGTAAGGTTGTATTATTGTCCTATTCTGTCAGTAAACTACGGTGAAAAAAAGTTGCTTAAGGACGAAAATGCCCACAGAGTTATGGGAAATTAATATAACACCGTACGAGGCAAACTCAGGAAAGGAGGTTCGCCTAAATTTCATCTCTGCTTCTCACATTCCTCTGCTGACTAATATTCCTAGGCTGGGGAGATAGGCCTGGTATATTTCTCTGCCCACTGATGTTTTCTCTCATATAATGTACAAAGCAGATGTAGCAAAATAGTAGGTGAGCCTTTTTTTCCTGCCTGTACCTATTGTTGCTACGGTAAAGGAAAATATTAACTAAGAAAATGGTAAATAAACAATAGTATTAGATGGGAGAATGATTAGTGAAATATAACACTGAGTAAGAGAAAGGTGAGAAAGATAAAATTAGGTAACAGAACAGTGAATAAGAAATGATAATGATTAAGAGAATGATGAGTAAAATATAACACTAAGTCAGTGAATAAGGGAAATTTTAAGCAAGGAAATGGCAAGCTTAAAAAAAATTAGGTAAGAGAATGATGAGTAAATAAATATGAGGTAAATGAATGATGAGTAAATAAATATGAGGTAAATGAATGATGAGTAACTGAGATGAAAGAATGATGTGTAAAATATGAGATAATAGAATGATGAGTAGAGAATATGAGGTAAAAGAATGATGAGTAAGGGAAAATATAAGGTTAGAGAATAGTAAGGAAAGGTCAATATCGAGGAATACGGATAAATTAGGTTGGAGGGAAAACAGGGGAATGATCTTAAGTACTTTCCAGTGTTTTCCCATCGAGACAATTTATTCACCTGTCATTGTCGCCTGGGGATTTATTCTCGTGAACTGAGAAGCCACATTAACTCCTTGTTCTCTGGAATTTATTATGCGTTTACCCGTCTCCCTATTTACATATTTACCTACACATCCAACTACTGTACGTGTCTACCTACTTACCTACCTTTATATACATTCAGGTACTTATCTACATACCTACCTTATTTTCATACCATTGTCCACTAATCCATCCACTCATCCATACATCTGTCTGATATTCTGTCTGTCATTCTACCCACATCTGTCATTCTTTTCTCTTCTGCTTCTATTCTGATTAGGAGAGATTTCGAACTAAACGCCCTACTTTAAACCCTTCACTAGAACTGTTTCTTATTGTGAGTAAAAAAAAAAAAAAAAAAAGCCAGGAATTAGCCGGTGAAATAAAATAAAAATGACATCATCTTTGCCTAACAGTTGATTTAATATGCTTAGCTAAAATGGGCAAGTTGTGATAAGGGTCGACCATAACGATCCCCAAATATCTATCTATCTATTTATTGCCAGACGCCTAAATCACGTAAGGGGTGGCCACAAACATATCGCCTCCATGTCGCCCTGTCCCCCTCCATTTCACTCCCCTGCTCCCAGCATCACACCCCCCCTCCCTCATATACCTCTCTACTCCATCCTTCCATCTCATCCTTGGCCTCCCCCTAAAATCTCGTTGGCTGTAAAACCTTCAAGGGAGAGAGCCACTGTGGAGACTAAAACAAAGACGACAGGATTATTTAGAGGAAGGAATGGTGAGGCACGGATGGATACAAGATTCTGGATGGATACGGGCCAGAATAGCTATGTGGCTGGATAGTCTGAGAGAGAGAGAGAGAGAGAAGTCTGGGATCGTCACGTCCTACGCCCTCAGTGAGATGAATGTGGGCGAGAATGTCTGCTGGTGGATCACTTTTTCAACATTCTCTGTAAAAGTTTCTGATCACGGACACTTATCTATACCGTGACTTTTTTTCTTCCAAAGCTTAGCAGAGACTTGTGAATTGATGGGGAAAGATACATCTATAATTAACTCCTTCACTGCTGGAGCTCCTTTCCAAGTTAAATAAATTATACTGGAGAAGTTAATGTTCCGCTTTCGATTTTTTTTTTTTCTGCTTCTCGACCTCCTCATCCTTGAAGTGCTTGAGATTCTGCTTCATTCATACTTTATCCTGATGTTAATCACTCTCAGTTTTCCTCCCTTCACCTCATCCTTTCTCACACCTTCTACCTTATCCTCTCTACCTCATTATTCCTAAACAACCTCATTCTGTCTCTCATATTCTCCCTCCTCTCTACCTCACTCTTCTTACTCTGTTCTGTCCTGTCTCACTCCTGTCTACACTGTCCTGCCTCACTCCTATCTACACTCCCTCATTCCTGCCTACACTCCTCATTCCTGTCTACACTGGCTCACACCTGCCTATACCGTCTCACTCCTTTCTACACTACCTCTCTCCTGCCTCACTCCTGAATATCTCTTGCCTATACAATGCCTCACTCCTACCTGCACTGGCTCAGTCCTGCCTATACTGCCTTCCTCAAGCTTGTCTCTTGCCTTCACTGCCTCCCTCTTGCCTATACCGACCCACTCCTGCCTGTCTCCCGTCTCTCCCTCGCCGGCTCATATCAAACACACCTGTTGAGCTGCCAGACCCGCTTCCGCCCGACCGCTTACACCCCGACCCTCCCTCCCTCCCTTCCATCCGTCTGTCCCTCCATCCCTGCCTCCTTCCTTCCATCCATCCGTCCTTCCCTCCCTCCTTCCTTCCCAGTCTACTCCTCCCAGACTCTCTTCTCACATCATCTCCTTCTCTCCCACCTTCTGCCTTCTGCCCTTGCACCATTTCCTGACCTCCCTCCTTCATTCTCTCCCTCTCTCTCACCCTCTCTCTCCTTCATCCCATCTTCATCCCATCCTCTCCCTCCTCGACATCTCTCTCCCTCCCTCTCAGCCTGTCCCTCACTTCTTTTTTCTCCTTCCAACCGTCACCTTCCTAATATCCTTGTACAGATAGTAATTGTTAGATAGACTGACGGATAGATCCTGCATATTCTACTAGGCAGAGTTGATTATTCTACTGTATTTTGAGGAACTAAGTAACTCATGTGATAAAGTAACGACGCTTAAAGAGGCAGTGTGCGCCGCTAAAAGGGAAATCTGAATTTTTATGTGTGAGTCATCTTTGCATCTAGACTGCTGTCACTCGGTTTGCATGTCAGTGGGTTATCAGCTTGGGTGTGGGTGTATGTGTCTGTGTGGAAAGGCACACTTGGAGGCGTGGGTATATATGTGTATGTGTGCACGTGATTTTGAGTGTGAGAGGGTAGTATATGCGGTTGGCCGTGTATTGCCTACGTGAGTGAATGTTTATATGGTACAGTACATATAAATACCCTTACCGGTATATATATATATGAGCACACTAGTATACGAAACGTGAATGCATGTATGCGTGTGCGTGTGCGAATGCATATGTGTATGCGTGCACATGCATGTGCGTGAGCTCGTGTCTATGCGAATGTGTATGTTTATGTGCATGTGTATGTGTATGCGTGTGTATGTGTGTGAGTGGCGGGGGGGGGGGAAGTTGCAGCGTCAAATACCGCTCAGCGAGTGATCATCCCACCATTTCCACCTCATTCCTCACCACACACACACACACACACACACACACACACACACACACACACACACACACACACACACAGAATGGATATGTAAAATAAAAAAAACAGTATTCAGTAAAACGTTGGTAATAATCCTTCATCAACTGGATAATAGATGTTGAGATGTGTATAGAATAATAAGCAGATATAAAGTGATCAAACCCTTCTCACAGAGTTGACAGGTAGAATAAAAATATATAAACACGAGTAAAAGCCAAAATAACCCAAAATAAAGTTAATAAACTGAAAAATAATACATAATACATAAAGGAATAAATAATATGTATGTTCACCTATATAAAAATAACAGAAATATAATAAAAAAATTAATGACACGATTATGTAATAAGCGAAAAAAATGACAGCCAGGCAAAAAGTATGTAGTATCCGTAAATAAATAAATAAAATAGATACAAACCAAAGAAGGAAAAAAAAAGAAGAAAATACCTAAAAAAAAAAAACGTCAAAGCCCTGTTAAATATGCCCTTATCACCGTGGGGACTGAAACGTTTGCGCCTGGCTGCGTTCAAGAGCGCCACCGTAAATAATCAGCTTCGTTACGGCGCGCTAAAAACAACAAACGACCCGTGTTTTAATTTGCGTTTCGAAGCCTCTGCAATTTCCGCCTCTCCGGGGCACGTTCATGGACTGCATTAGAGTTTCATTAGTGACCGGGAGAAAGAAACATGCATCGGTAATGATTGTGTGGTCTTTCATTTTGTGACGGTGAATGAGTGAAACGATGCCACACCACAGGGTTTTATTGACTGGTGACCGTCAGCTGTTTAATTACTTCGCTGTAATGACATATTTTTAGATGTGAGAGCATGTCTAAGAGCTGTGCAGTCCGTCAGCCACTCGCTAAGGATTTTCGAACACGGGATGCCTCACTCCCATAGACTTTGGCGAAGCTTCATATTATGGCCCTGATGGTTCCATATCTATCTAGTATTTTTTTTACACATATTTTTTTTCATTTACCACCAGACGATTTCATTCAGGTTGGGAAAGACGTCCAGCTACTGACAGGGTCACCAAAGGCTTCAACTCATCCCCCTCCCATCCCTCCAGTTGGGAAAGTCTCTCCCAAGCGATATAATCTGGTAGCGGCAAGAAAAAAGCCAAAAATACAGCGCATCATCGTATTAAGGGGATTAAGTGGTTAACGAAATATCAGCTTTCTACAATTTTATGGTCTGAATTGGGCTTCAACAGTGATTTGGAGAAACACGTTAACACTTATGTTCGGTGATTAGAGAGTGGAAGAATAGTACAAATTTAATGTTTTAATCACTAGTAACTGAAAAAAAAAATGCTAAGAATCCAATACTTTAAAGAGTAGCAAATGGAGAAAATACCACAAATCTTATGCTTCATATATTAGTAAGTGGAAAAAGTACTGCAAATCTAACACCCATTACTGATTAGCAGATGGAAGAATTATTACAGATCTACAGCTTCAATGATTAGTTACTGATGATTAAAAAAAAAAAAAAAAAAGATCCAGCAGGTTACTTGATGCAAAGAAAACAAAAAAAATCTTCCCAGTCCGCCCTTTCACTGATCATTGCCAGGTGACAGAAGTGCGTTTACTCTGACGTGAAAAAGACTCCTAACCCCTGTCAGCGAAGTGTGGTCAGACAGGAAGGGTGTTCTGACATGTAACCAAGGAGACTCATTCCTACTTCATAACTAAGGGTTGTATGTTTAAACCTTACATTAAAAAGCGGAATGCAAACCCCTAAGTGTTACATGGTCATTTTTGGGTAGGCTGTGGTTATTAGGTAGAGATTGACATCCCACATTACATAAATCAGTCAGCAGCAATACAGGAAGGCTAAACACATTGCATTCGACCTCAAAAATTATCGTCAAAAATAGGGTACTTGCATTCCACTTTGCAGATAAATATTTAAGTACTGGTATATGATCCTGATATTAATCAAATTTTATGCAACTATGGCATAGTATTCAAGGTGTGTAAGTTGTCATGTTCCATCAGGTGAAAACAATCCGACTATACTGACTTCAAGTGTTTAGTGACGACGAGAAAGAACAATACTCTACGGTTCTGAAGGGACGCTGATGCACTGGTAGAAATCCAGCTCACTGACAAACTTAAAGGTCGATTCTCATGCCTGTTAAAAAGTAGGATAGATATTGATTCTTCACCTCTTCATCCAACATTACAATTAAGGCCTTGTATGTCAAAATGTTACAAATCGTGGTATCTGGGAGGATGTTTTCGACTCAGCAAATTTTTATCTGCCTTAATGACCCTTCGTATTGTCGACAGACATTAATTCTAGGCCTTTTTCTTCTCCACAGGTGGGTTGCTTGGCTACTGTCCACTGCTTCGTTAATCAGTGACAGCGAGAAACCACAACACGCTACAGGTTGGCTGATTAGTACTGTTTCTTGCTTCACAGACTAGTTACTGTAAAAATCATCAGTCCTATACAGCGTCATCGATAAACATTAAAAACATACACATTTTTGGCATTTAAAGAGGAGTATATCTCTATGTCTAAGAATGAATCTGTAAAAGATGTCACCATACTGAGAGAGAGTTGGCGTGAAAGTGATCTAGTAAGGCGATGAGTGCTGGGTAAATGGTCAATGTTTGCTGAATGCCCGAGTGAAGAAACAGTCCCTAATAGAGCGTTAGGGGAAGTGGTATTCAGGGGTGAGATCTGGAACATGTTTACCATCGATTCCCTATGGTTTGTTTCTACACGAAGGACAAACAGAATGCACAATATTCCCTTATGTCTTGTTCTTCCAATGAAAGGAAAAAAAAAAAAAAAGAGTCTGCTACTGGTGAATGGAAAATGGGCTTGATTTTGTACGAAGAGCAAGGAAAGGTAAAGCAGAATCTTTCCCTAGTTCTTCCTGCAAAAACGAATCCAATTTACGACAGGGAATCGATCTTAAGTAAGTTTGAGAATACAACGAAAAAGATCTGAAACAATTTAGTCCTAATATTTATTTTTCACTTTGTTCTTGCAACCTCCAGATGATTTCACTCAGAATATAACAGACTTCTCGACCTGAAGGGGTTAGATATAGTATTCATTAACCCCCTTCACTACAAGAGGTTTGTATATCGTCTGAGGGTAGAAAGAAAATGAAATACTACATTATCGGAGTGAAGGGATTAACCAATTTTCCCAATAAATGAGTCTCCACAGCGGTTAATTATAATTAACAATCACTATTTCGTTCGTATTTTTCATATCATCATTCACGCTAGTTTTGCTGTGAAGTTGGTGGCTGCTGTGTGAGTGAAGGAATAATATTAACAAGCAAGCTAATACAAACATTAAGATGAAGAATGATTATGAAAACAATCCTTGTCCGTAGAAGTGGAAAGGGATAAGAATATAGGGTGGCAGGGGGGGGGGGGAAGTAAGTGAATGGAGCAAAGGAGGTGATGGAAGGAGGGGGTAGGGGAGGGGGCTGATGGACAGGTGGATTAGGCTGAAGGGGCAGGGAGTGCGTAGGAACGGGGAGTAGGTGGAGAGGTGGGGAGGCAGATGGAGGAGTGGGGGTAGATGGAGAGAGGAGTTAAGTGGATGGTGAGAGTAGCTGGTGGCGGGGACGTAGGTGGGATGGTGGGGGCTAGGAAGAGAAGCGTAGAGTAGGTGGAGGGTGGAGGTAGGTGGAAAGGTGGAGAGTTAAGTGGAAGGGGGTTGGGGTAGTAGTGGAGTGAGGTGATGAGCAGGGCAAGTAGGACAGGGAACAGGGCCAAGTAGTGTGTGTGTGTGTGTGTGTGTGTGTGTGTGTGTGTGTGTGTGTGTGTGTGTGTGTGTGTGTGTGTGTGTGTGTGTGTGTGTGTGTGTGTGTGTGTGTGTGTGTGTGTGTGTGCGTGCGTGCGTGCGTGCGTGCGTGCGTGCGTGCGTGCGTGCGTGCGTGCGTGCGTGTGTGTGTGTGTGTGTGTGTGTGTGTGTGTGTGTGTGTGTGTGTGTGTGTGTGTGTGTGTGTGCGTGTGTGTGTGTAAATCTGTTGCTTTTCATGGGCCAAAGTTGTGGATCTTTATACTGTACGTGGGTGATTTGTACGAGTGGGTCTTTCTGCGTGTAAGCGTGAGTTGCGTGTGTGCGCGCGTGTGTGTGTGTGTGTATGTGTATGTGTGTGTACTTGAATATGTGCATCTGTGAGGTGTGTATGATTGTATGCATGCATATATATTTGTGTAGTATATGTATGTATGTATGCATGTGTATCCTTCTATGTACGCACATGTAGGCCAGCCCATGTTATTTTTTTAGGTGTGTGTGTGTGTGTGTGTGTGTGTGTGTGTGTGTGTGTGTGTGTGTGTGTGTGTGTGTGTGTGTGTGTGTGTGTGTGTGTGTGTGTGTGTGTGTGTGTGTGTGTGTGTTTGTACTTCCTTACGTGCAACCGTGACGTGTGTATGCATATGTGTGAATGCATGCATGCATGTATGTATGTATACATGTCTGTCTGTCTGTGTGTCTGTGCCTGTATGTATTTAGGCATGTACATGCTTTTACATATGCACATGCACGGCAGCCCATATCATTTTTTAAGGGGAGTGTATGTGTGTGTGTATGCGTTCATGTGAGTATATTTCCGCCTGAACATGTGAGCGCTTCGGGAGTGTGCGTCCCAGTGTTTTTATGTAGATTAACCCACGTGTTGAGAGAGAGAGAGAGAGAGAGAGAGAGAGAGAGAGAGAGAGAGAAAATTCCATTCCCGCCAATACAACAAAATCGTCTGGAGATATACTTAAATGTAAAATAACGCCACTGTAATGAAGGGGTTAAGAAGAGAAGTCAGGATGTGACGGGGTTAATGAAGACTGTTAAAAACCCTGTCACTACAAACAGTTTCCCCAAAGTTAACAGCATTATCGAGAAACTGCAATAATTAAAAAAAAGAAAAATCATGTAAACTCTTCGCCTTTGTTGACTTGCATCTTTCCTTCTTGATGGAAATTTGCTCTCATTCAACCTGACGTGTAGAAAGGTAAATTAATATTTTTGATAATCGCCAGAATGGGTTCCACCAATGATGCTCCACTGGCAATCTTCTCACGTTTCCTTCTAACTCCCGATCATCCTTCTTTCGCGATCTTTGAGAAGGTTTTGCCTAGTTATGCCAAGATTAATTAAAAGATGCGTCACCGGACTGAAGAGTTTATAAATTTCTCTCCGATTAACTGCTTTTTCCACTCCTATTAACCCTTTCAAGCCGATAACATTTTTCTATTCTTGGTATTTCCAAACGATTTTTTTCAGCTTAGAAGGGACCTTCCGAGTTGGAGGGGTTATATATAGCCTAAACCAATTCCTCCACTGCTAGAGGTTTGTCCTATGTTCTGTAAAATCATCTGCTGACAGAAACAATGAAATAAGAAAACACGCCATATGCTTGAGGGGGTTTACCAATTTCACCCACAAACAAGACCTATATAACGATGAAGAATATAATGTCAGTTTGTCACTTGCAATATCGAATCTAGGTTTGCTGAGAAGTGGTTGGCAGATATGCATAAAGATCAAAAGATTAACCAAGAATCTTATACAAACCTAAGGCTGAAGAATGTTCTGAATATGAAGGGAAGAAGGTGAGAGGGGAGGCAAAATGGGGGGATGTGGTATGAGGAAAAAGGGGGATAGGTGGATGAGGGGGGGAGGAAAGGTGAACGAGGGAAGAGAGTTGAGAAGGGGGATAAATGGAGAGGTGGGAGGTTAGGTGGAGGGGAGGGAGATAGGTGGACAAATGTGGGTTGGAATGGAGAAAGATGGGGAGGTGGAGGACTGGGGGGCAAGGTAGAACGATGGAGTAAGTGGATGGTGAGAGAAGGTGGGGAGGGAGCATAAATGGGATCGTAGGGGCTAGGAAGAGAGGCGTGGAGTCGGTGGAGGTGGAGTTAGGTAGAGGGGTGAGGGGCTCGGTGGAAGAGGGTTGGGGGAGTGGTGGAGTGAGGTGATGAGCGGGGCAAGTAGGACAGGGAACAGGGCCAAATCTTGCATGCGTGTGTGTGTGTGTGTGTGTGTGTGTGTGTGTGTGTGTGTGTGTGTGTGTGTGTGTGTGTGTGTGTGTGTGTGTGTGTGTGTGTGTGTGTGTGTGTGTGTGTGTGTGTGTGTGTGTGTGTGTGCTAAGTTGAGGTAGTGTCAGCATCCCTGTTTGATGTCTGTACACTGTGGCACCCCGTGAAGATGAGTGATAAAGGAAGAGTGTCGGGCCTCGCTACATCACACTGCCACTAGGGATCATAAGTGGCTGAGAAAGGTAGGGGATGTGGAGACAGGAGCAGGGAAGTAGGGGAGTAGTGCTAGGGGACGAGAGAGAGAGAGAGAGAGAGAGAGAGAGAGAGAGGTAAGGGGAGGAAAAGGAAGAAGACTAAAATGTAGAATAAAGGAAAGTTAAAAAAGGAGAGAGGAGAGGAAGCACTGAAGGCGGGGGATATGAATAACAGCGTACCTCGTAAAGACGTGTGATAAAGGCAGACTGTCACTTCTCACTACATCACCCTGTCCCGCGGTTCATAAGTGGCAAAGAGATGTACAGGTGAAGGGGGGGTGGGGCCAGAGAGGTAAAACGAGGGAGGTGGGCGGTAGGAAGTAAGGTAGGGTGATGAAAAATAAAGAGAGAGAGAGAGAGAGAGAGAGAGAGATGAGAAAACAGAGAGGAGGGGAAAATACATGGAAACAGAGAATAGAACATCCAGGGAAGACATATGATAAAGGAAGACTGCCAGCACACTATATCATACTGCTACTGGAGATCATAAGTGGGGCAAAGATATGTTGAGGGAGAGATGTAAGGGAAGGGAGGAGAGACGTAGTGAGGCAGGTAAGGGGAAACAGAGGACAGAGGAGGAAGATACAGGAGGAAGGAAGTGGACGGGAGAGGAAGAGCCAGGGATTAAGGAAGGGGAGAGTAAGGACACAAGCTAAGCGAGTGAGGTAAGAGAAGGCCGGTTCAGGAAATGAAGGGCAGGGAAGGTAGAGTAAAGGAGAAATAGAAGGAGGGAGGTAGAGAGAGGTGAGGAAATGGAGGAAGAGGAGGAAAGGAGAGAAGTAGCATGAGATTGGGTAATAAGGACGGAAAAAAAAAAAAGAGGAGGGAGAGGGAAAGAGAACGAATATGCGTGATAAAAGGGGACTGTCGACTCTCGGTACATCACCCTGCCAGAAGGACAATAAGGGCAATAGGACGCAGGAGAGGCATGGGAAGAAAGATGCAAGGGCAGAGAGGTAGAGAGGTCGAGAAATAGAGGCAGATATGTAAGGGGAGGTCGACGTACGCAGAGATAAAGGTTGAGGAAGAGCAGGTGGATTATAAGACAAACATAAAGAGAGAGAGACAGAGGGTTGGTGAGGAATGGAGGGAAAGATAAAGGGAAGTGGAAAATTAGAGGTGGGGGGAAAGAGGAAGGAAGGGAGACGGAGGTGGTGAAGTAATGACGGAGGGAATAGAGAGGAAAAGATAGGAGGAGATGAGGATACAAGAAAAGAGGGAAAAGGAAGGGAAAGGAAGACTGAGATGGGGAAATAAGGAGACAGGAGGGCGAGGGAAAGGTAAGGGAAGGTGGGAAAATATCGAAGGAGGGAAGAGGAAAGGAAGGGAGGGAGGAGATGAGGAAACAAGGAGGGAGAGAGAACATGGCACCCCGCAGAGATGAGTGATTAAGGAAACCCGCCAGGGCGTCTGTACATCACCCTGGCGCTGGGAGATGACATGTGGCAGAGAGGGATTGGGTAGAGAGGAGGTAGGGAGAGGCAGAGAGAGGAAAGGGAAGGAAGAGGGAGAGGGTAAGGAGAGAAGCGAGAGGGAAGATGAGAGAAAAGTAGGAAAGGAAGAGATGCAGGGAAGAGGTTAAGGGTTAAGGGGGAAGAGGGAGGAAGTAAGCCAAAAGAAAAGCAGAGTGGACAGTTGCAGGAGAAGGGAAGGGAGACGTAATTAAAGGAGAAGGGAGAGAGTCAGAGGAGAAGTGGGGTGAGAATGAAGGTGAGAGAAAAGTAATGGGGAGAAAGCAGGAGAGAGAGGTAGGGAGAGGTACCAGAAGAAGATGGGAGAGAGAAAGGAAAGAAGTCCAGTGAGAGGAAAAAGAAGAGAAAAGTAGGAGTGAGAGAAGAGAAAGAGATATGAACGATGAGGAAATAAGTAGGAAGGCAGAGAAAACAGGGCACCTCAAGACAATGCGTAATTAAAGAAACCTGTTGGGGAAAGGTAGTGGGATGTGATAAGAAGGGATAATAAGTGATAAATAGAAGTATGGGAAGAGGGAGGGAAGAGAGGGATGGAGAGGGAGGACAATGAGGGGGTCAAAAGTGGAAGACATAAATAGATAGATAGATGGCCAGACAGAGAGACAGGAAGAGAGAGAAACAGTGAAAGCAAACACACACACACACACACACACACACACACACACACACACAGGGAGGGAAAGAGAGAGAGAGAGAGAGAGAGAAACTTTTTTCATTTAGCTTTTCTCTCTTGTCAAAATTGCTTTCCCACCTTTGCAAAACTCCTCTCCCACACCTTGTCCGACTTTGTAATTATCTCTATTTTTCTTCAGTATTTTAGGACCAGCAAAAAAGTTTATTAAAATCTAAAATCTAAAAAAATCTAAAAATAAAAATAAACTCATTCTGTGACCTCATCTTGACCAATCTTATGTGAACAGAATACTTACATGTAGGTACACACACAAAAACATACATATACATTCACATACACACACAGACATATACATACATTTACAAACACGGACACACATACATACACATACGCACATTGAAGCATGAGCACACACACATACATAGACATATACACAGGGAAACGTAAGCACACATATTCCCAAACAGACACGCATTCTCAAGCAAATATACAGACAGATTTGCTTACACTGACACGTACATGCACACATACGCAAAGAAACAGACGCAGGCACAAACTCAGGGATTGATACAGACACAGATATAGACAGACAGACCCCCCACACACACACACAGAGGCATAGGCACAGAGACAGACAGACAAACACGGGCATACACCCACGCACCCATACTCGCATACAAAGAGACACAGACACAAGCACGGGTAACTAACAAAGCGCAGACACTCACTTACACAAACAAGGACACACACACACACACACACACACACACACACACACACACACACACACACACACACACACACACACTATTTAAGCGTGTATAATAGAGCTGCCCACCCAGGTAGAAGCGTGTACATGTCCGTCGAAAATACATACATACATACACACACACACACAGGCACGCTGACAGATGAACACCAATTAATCGTGACTTCCCACCCGAGTCTACAACCGTCTGGGTGGGAGGGGGTTTCTCTGAGCTGCGTTAAATCATCTGTACTGAGTCAAAACGAAATTCAAAGTTCGTGAACAGGAGCCTAAAGATTGCTGTTGCTGCATCTGCTGTGACCCCAAGCTCAACTAGACGTGAACCCAATAAACTGCAGGATACCGGCACTTTAGATGGGAGTTCCCAAAGACTTTTGATGGGGCGATGCTGAAGGATTGCCTGTATTGCGAAAGCGAGGATTGTGAGGTAGGCGTGTTACGATGTAGGGCTGTTTTTAAAGTAAGGTCACAGAGAACTCTTTGTGACTTTTATTTTGTGTTGATACTGAAACACCACAGGAGCTAAAAAAAGCTAGACATCCTTTTAACAGCGCCGCTACGGCTGTTTTTCCTACACCGAAACAAACGTCGTCTGGTGATGTTAAGAATAAAATACAAGTTTGGCAAGCAGCAGTTTGGGGGTGAACAAAAATTGGCATTGGTTCAAACCAGTAATTTGAAATAGATTAGTGAGTTTTGTATCATTATGGAATTCACTTCATCTGGCTCTTTATACAGAGATCATTCCTTTGAGTAGAAGTCATATATATTTTATCTGAATTACAGTTTTACTAGCCTAGGAGAGATTTTTATCACTGGGGAACTGATGCAGAGATGGAAACACAGGTATTTTGACATTTTTACCTCAATGTAACAGAGGGACAAATAATTACTTTTTACGTATTTGAGAGAAAGAGAGAGAGAGAGAGAGAGAGAGAGAGAGAGAGAGAGAGAGAGAGAATGTGCTTCGCGATTCCTCATTATTAAAACCACCTCTGTATTCTCATTTCATACACATTGGTGAGTATACTTCATTTATGCCCTTGCAATATATATTTTCCATACACCCAAGTACACAAAATCGCGGCCTGGCTAGTGAATGGTGTGAAAATGCCTGTTTAGCATAGACATTATCATACAAAAGCCAGACATCACTTTCATGCTCCGATTGCAGTCAGATACAAATATCCAAAATGACATGTACTCGTAGATATTACCGTGTGTGTGTGTGTGTGTGTGTGTGTGTGTGTGTGTGTGTGTGTGTGTGTGTGTGTGTGTGTGTGTGTGTGTGTGTGTGATAGTTTTTCGGTCCTAATAATATGCATATAAACTGGCGTGACACTGACAAACACTTTTTTAATACACTGTCACAAAACAGAAAATTTCCAATATTTTTTCCCCCTCTGTCAAATATAAAACGTGAAATGTGGGCGTGTGTGTTTAGAAGGACATCCATCTACTCATAATTCTTTAACACCAGGAACCCGTACGTAAGCTGGAACATATCAAAATCATTGTTAGTTTGTAAACATGCTAATCTTCCACGGCATTATGTTAAAAGCTATAATGACTGTCGGATGTGAGCAAGTCCCTCGGAAGCATATGGGTCCTTTGATCACAGTTATGTTATCTTTGGTGTTGTTATTGGCGTATGTGTGGATGATAAAGACTGTGAGGAGGAGTCATGATTCTGGGGGCTTGAATGGTGAGTGAGTGAGTGTGTGGCCCATTTCACAGGGAATGTTGTATATTGGTTCTCCCTCAGTCGTTTTTTTTTTTTTTTTTTCTTTTTTTGACTGGACTCAGCCTTACTCCACATGTGGGTGAGAAATAACAGGCGGGGTGGTGGTGATGATGATGATATTATTGTTATTATTAGAATTCCTGTTATCATTATTATCATTAGTAGTAGTAGTAGTAACAGTAGTAGTAATAGTAGTAGTAGCAGTAATAGTAATAGTAGTAGTAGTAGTAGTAGTATCATAATCATCATCATCATCATCATCATCATCATTTCAACGCAGCTTTCTGCTAATCCACGTTCATGAATCACAGCCTCAAATTAATATCCATATCCATTTAATATTGTCCTTTGAAGGCTATAATTATGCCCACCAATAAAACCCTTGATCAAACCATCAGCCGGAGAAGTGACGAGTAAATGACCTCAATCGTCAGTTTTATGCGACACAAAAAAAGTCCCCGGGAGTGGTTAATTATTTTACTTTAATGGTTCTCGGATAATTACAACCCTCATGAAACCCTCCTCAGTCATCTAAAACTAACCCAGATAGACTCAACTCAGATTAATTTCCTGTCCTAACCCAGTAGAATTTATTTAAACCTAACTGTAACAACATCACCTAACTTCACCTGACCCAAACAAACAGAATAACTCAAACCCAGCCATAAAACCCCTAACCTAACTTAACATGACCTAACGCAAAGGAGGCAATCAAACCATACCTAACTTAAAATAACCTAGAATGATGCAACCGAACCCTAGCATAACTGACCTGGCCTATCTTAAACAGAATAAGCCAAATCAAACCACAGCAAATCTAACCTAACAATCAAACCAAAACAAAAGCAACCAGACGTAACCACAACAAACCTAATTTAATCGCAAGTGAACAATTATTAATAAAGAATACCACGATCAACAATAAATATCCCAAAAGGCAGTAGGTATCTCAGCATAAATAAACCCAGTGTGTGTTCATTTCTCACCACTCTTCATCACTTCCCCTCACACAGCATCTGCCCTCAAGGTTTCCCTCTCTTTTTCATTTTATTCAGCATCGCCTCATTTTTTATCGTCATATTTCTCACATCATTATATTCTTAGTATAACACCACCTCCTTTTCATATTTTCAGAACCACAATTCCCAGTTTTTTAGTAGCATATTCCTGTTTTTTTTTTTTTTTTTTTTTTTTTTTAATAGTTATATCATCTGCCCTTCACATTTTCAACACTAAAATTCCACTTTTTTTTCCTGTTTCTCTTTTCTTTCCTTCCTTCCTCCTCCTCCTCCTCCTCCTCCTCTTTTTGTTTTTGTTCTTGTTCTTTTCATTTTCTTCCTCTTATTCTTAGGCTTCTCTCTTTTTTTTTCTTTTTGTCCCAGATCTTCATTCATATTTTCAGTGACATAATCCCCCCACCACCACTTTTTTTTAAGCTAATCCCAGTCCCCGATGCCACCTTTCACCTCTTATATTTTACATCCCAAGATTATGTTACTAAGTTTCTCTCATAGTGTATGCCCTCACCACGTAAAAATAGTCCCTCCATCTCCCACACCCTTCATACTTTTCTTTAAAAAAAAAAGTTTAAGTGCTGTTCCGAAGCCATATTTTATACGGAAACACCACAGAAAGTCAAACACACTTTTTTTCTGTACATATCCGAATATAGGTTAAGGAAAAGGGAGATTCCTCGTCTCTTATCGCGTTCGTTTTATGTATTACGAAACTGCATGTCATTCGTAAAACATTGTAAATAATTAAACGCTTTTTATCTGCAGGTACTCGTATCCCTCTTCCTGTTAAGGAAAACGTGCATTTCATTACCTTTTACTGCCTTCGTCCTGACACTACTTCGAAAAGCCTTGCTAAACTTCAGTACTTTCTAATTAATAATTATTTGAAGGCCTACCGTGAAACAATGCAGCTCCTCCTCGACTATAGCTTGTAGAACACCTGTTGCGAAACCATACCTGCAGTAAATTTGTAGAGGAAAGCAGAAATTCCAATATACTTATTTCTTTTTATGTATTCAGACTCTTATTTGGGTACACTGACACTCGTAATCAATACCACCTTCGTCATGTCTATAATAAAGCCATATTCTATATACAGTGGGCTGCTTTAAACCCTTAATATTCAATTACCACGTGAAATTCCACTAAGGAACAGTGTATATCCATCTGTTAAACCCTTATTATACATATCCTTGTAAGTACTCCACAATGAACAGCTGAATACACAAATCCGTGGTACAGAAGGTCGTAGTCTGTTAAGGATATGGAGTCAGTTACGAGTGTAAGTAACTGGATGTCACAACACATCTAGCTGAAAAGCCTCAAACAACATCTTAACAGCTGCCAGACTATGATATAACTGATGCATTCCCTCTAGTAGAAAGGCCTCGGCACAACGAACTTTTTATTTCAACTGTACGTGTGAGTATTCAACCATTTTCTTGTGATTATTCCATCGCCTCGTGTAAGGTGTGGTTGGCACCGACCTAGGCTTAGCTTCTCTCTCTCTCTCTCTCTCTCTCTCTCTCTCTCTCTCGTTCTCCCCCTCCCTCTCTCTGTCCTTGGCCCACACCGCTCGTAAGGGAGGCCTCCACGCGATCCTAATTATAATGTCTCACCATCATCTCCTCGCCCCGCTGCGGTATCGTATTTTTAGGGCGCGAGAGAAAAAAACCAGAAACTGACAAAAACGAGGAGAAAAGTCTAGAAAACCCTCAGAGAACCGACCTTGTTTTCTGTGGCTTCCAAGGGGTAACATTAATGAGGGAGGGTGGCTTGGAAAGAGGCGAAGTTGGGTTCGTGTGGTAAGAGTTTGGCTCGGAGTGGTGAAAGGGTGGCTTCGAGTGGTGAAAGGGTGGCTTGGAGTGGTGGGAGGTGGCTTGGAGTGGTGAAAGGGTGGCTTGGAGTGGGGGAAAGGTGGCTTGGAGTAGTGGGAGGTGGCTTGGAGTGGTGAAAGGGTGGCTTGGAATGGTGGTATGGTGGCATGGAGTGGTGGGATGGTGGCTTGGAGTAGTTAAGGGCGGCTTCAAGTGTGGAAGAGTGGCTTGGAGTGATAGGATGGTGGCTTGGAGTGATAGGATGGTGGCTTGGAGTGGTGGGATGGTGGCTTGGAGTGGTGGGATGGTGGCTTGGAGTGTGGGATGATGGCTTTGAGTGGTTGGATGGTGGTGGCTTGGAGTGGCAAAGGAGGAGCCTGCTGTGGTCAACGGGAGGCTTAACCTATTCAGTTCATTAGCATATTCTTGTTTTATCCTTGCTATTTACAGACGATTTTATTCAGCTTACGAGATCGCCACAACACAGGAGGGGTTTATAGTCTATATATAACCCGTCATGTTCAAACAGTCCCTCCTAAGATGAATAAAACCGTCTTTGGGTATCAAGAATAAAATGATAAGATATCATGGATTGAAGAGGTGAAGCGACGGAAAGCTATTTGGAGTGACAACAGGGAGGGGATTGGAGTGACGAATGACAAGAGGGAATGACGATAAGTGGCTAATATGAGGCTTGGAATAATTTTCGCCGGGGTATTACTAATGTCAGTAGGGCACTAAAATCCTGGTTGTCGCTCACACACATTAACTCGCTTCACAAACCCATACTGGCTGGCTAAATGAAGAGTATATAGGCTGCACATGAAGACAGGTAAGAAACAGTGTGGTTCGTATTTCTAAAACTTATACCGTATTGTGAAGGCGCGGACAAACTCCCAAATCCTAAGTCATTTTGTGAAACTGACGATGAGAGCGAAAAATGTGTTGCTTCTCTCCATCTTTCCTAGAGAATGTCGAACAGAGGGATTTAACTTTATTTGTGAAAAGTATTTAAGCTTAATTGAAACGCTGATTTCAAATGAGGTAAATAGATCAGCTTCATTTCAGCGGGATAGAGTAAAGAAGCACCATCCGAAGTTAAAGTAACTCATAAAGAGCCCGTCGAGACAGCACACACACCGAAGAGGAGAGTGTGGTAAGCGGGACGACCTGGCGGACGTGTGTGGACAGTTTGGATAAATGTCTCCCATCAGGAATCCAATAAGTGTCGTTGTCATCAGTCATGTGTCTTCAGTCATGTTTTTTTTTTTTCTTATGGATGTTTTAATTGTTTCCCCTGTTTGTGACGCTTGGCTAAAAGATGTAGCAGAAGACCTGGGAAATTATAAATGAGTCTCTCTCGAAATTCCCAACTCATTGTTGAATGTACTCGACAACGTGGCATGAAAACAAACCACATCTAATGCTTAAAACTGCTTTATAAATGGCCATCCTAAGTTAGAGGTTGCGTTCACCACCACTCTCACAGAACTTGGGATTGTACGCGAGCGCGCTCACACACACACACACACACACACACAAATTTCCGTCACTAAAGTCGCGCAAACTGGACAGAACATGCCGAGTGGAGCGTGTGTATGCTGTTTCGAGGTGTGTACAGTTGTTCCAGCGTGCAGATGGATGCTCGGTTTCACGGTGTTTGCAGTTGGAGCGCGTTGGCTGCACGAAAATACATGTTGATCTAAATCAACTGTCTGTTTCATTCCCTACGGCTGCATGCTTTTCTCTTTATTTTTTCTTTTTATCTTTCTTTTTCCTTTATACTGCTTTCTCGGCCACTGGACATAACATGTAGAGGATGAGCTTATTAGACAGCGAGTTCGGTATATGATCTTGCTAACTCGTCACACTAAAACTGAGGAAACATGCCCATCTAAAATAAAGGATACAGCATGATTTTGAAGAAGGACTGACATTTACCAATCCTTAAACTTCGTCTCGACACCAAATAAAAGTCGAAGCCATTTCTTTTTCCAGTATCTCGAAACTTACTCAAAATCTACAGCGACATCTTGCCTCAATAAGAAATAATAATCAAGAAGGTTGGAGTTTCATTTCATTAGTTCGGCGCCCTATAAATGTAAAGGGATTATTGACTGTGACAGTACTGACGCTGAGTAGTTAAAAAAATTCTCATGCAGAAACACACAAGTAAACAAAATCACATCACCCACGCGCGTGCTAGTGAGAGTTCAAAATGACGTCGTTTAGGCTATGGTTCAAATATTATGCAAAAGCGGTATTTCGAAACTGCTCTGCTGAGAGAAGCATTTCCCTCAGTACCTCAAATACCATGCTGATCATACAGCTATTAGCATGCACCAGGAGAAGGAATATTCGAAACCAAGTTGTTAACACAAATTGCAGTATTCTTTTAGTTGTTCTGTGCACCCACTCTATCAGTGACCAATAGGATTATGATGAAGATGATGATGATCATGATGATGACGATGTTTTAGTTCCCTCATTGTGACTTTCTTCTTGCTTTGTCGAACTGGCTTTTTGGTATTCGCTGGTTCCAGACAATTGGTCGTTAAGTCTGTTCATGAAGATATCGTCGTGCTTTCTTATTCTGGATATCGCCAGTCGAATTTATTCAGATCCGATGAGAACTCTCGTGGTGAAGGAGCTAAAGCATGAGTGTCAGTAGCAGACATTTCCCACTCCGGAAGTGACCTCGGCTTTGAATATAACAGAAAGAGCTGGTGTAACTCAGGGCTCTTTATCCCTGACAACACCGGCAGTATCAACACCAGTCAGGGCCCAGGCTGCAGGACAATGGACAAGGACGTGTGAATGAAGCTCCAACCTGCCCCCGAACTGAAGCCCCACGGGTTTATTGTACTGGTGGACATGGTGGCGCAGTCAAATCCCCAGTAAAGTGATACACATGATGTAAAATACTCTACCATGGACCTTTCTATCTCGCTGTTAATAAAGTCATATATACTGGAAACGAGTCTAATAATTTCCTATAATAAGTGTTTGAAAACTGATCGTCATGTAATGAGATGCTGTTCACGCCCTCACGCTCTCAGTTTTAACAATAAACAGAAGAGGAAAGCTTAATACTAATTTCTACTGACTGCACTAGGGTCAGTAAGGCGACATAATTAAGTCTCACCTTCCCTGTGAATACGTCCCGCAACAGTCAGTACTACAACTATGTTCCCAGTTTTATGCTACTGTGTACAAGGGGACAAACGGGAAGGCTGAAGGAGCCATGGTAGTAACTGCAGCTCCAGGTTCATCTGAATGTAAACTCAGTGGACTAGAGGCTAAAGCTGACCTGCAGTCCACCATCGCCTGTCGGGGGATGGAGAAGTGCGTGGACAATTGTATGACCTGGCAGTTCCATTACTGGGTCATATCGGTGTCATCACTTCAAAGCGTCCCTTTCCAGCACCAAGAATGGAATAACGTAGGTGAATGACCCTCTAACCTGACTCCGAAATGAAGCCTCATCATAAACAGCGGTGGACGTGGTGAGCGTTGGCTGGTCCGTACTGTCAGTGAACCAACAAAAACACTAATTAAAAACTTTGCCTGCCGATGGTAACTTTTTAATTGCTGTTGAGGAAACAATGGACGTGATCTCTGGCAAGTAAAATATATAAACTGCCTGACATTTTTCTGTTGGCGAAACGAAATTTACTCAAACATAAAGGTTTGTAAACGGGAAGCTCAGCCGGTATGGACGTACTGTTATTGCTTTAAATAAATGTTTTTGATATACACTAACACTGGGAGAATACATTTTAACAATTTTCACTGTGTACCTTTGTAGAGAAGGAAAATTAATCGTTTCAATAAGTGATTAACTTGTCTATCTATCTGTCTGTCTATATCTACTGTCCATCTTTCTATCGACCCAACAATCTATACATCCATTTCATTTATGTATTTATCCATTTGTCTAGCTTTTACCTACAGCTATCTATCTATCTAACTAATTATCTGTCTATCTAACTATCTATCTGTCTATCTATCTATCTATCTATCTATCCATCTATCTATATCTGCTGCCTGACGGCGCATCCTGTAAAAGGTTACCATTTACAAAAAGAGCCTCCGAGTGTTTCTCTTCTCTCACGACGGGGATGACTTTTTATTCAATCCTTCTTGGCTAAATAAAGTTGCCGGGAAGTAGCAAGAAACTATATTAAACTGAACGATCACAATTGCTTGTAGCACGGGTCTGTCTGTCTGTCTGTCTGTCTGTCTCTCTCTCTCTCTCTCTCTCTCTCTCTCTGCAGCAGTTACTGATTGAGTGATTTATGGCTGGATGGAGTCTGTAATTAATGTCGCTAAAAATAATTCTCTATCACATTGTAACTCTCTCTCACTCACTCTCTCTGTCTCTCTCTCTCTCTCTTGCAGAACATAATCTCTTCACATATCCTTCACACATTTTGCAACCTCACTCCAGTTCTAGGTAATTCCCTGTCTCCTCCACCATCACCATCCTATTATTCCATCCCCATCCACACCACCTAAAACCTATCCCTGCCTCCTCCACATATCTTTACACTGCCTTTGCTTCCTCCAGTCCTCTGCATCCACACCTAGCACACCACCACCGTCGCATCCACATCACATCATTGATACTCCTGCCCTTCTATCACTTCATCTTTACCACTCAGACCACATCGCTGTTCTCTCCAGACTGTCTTTCCCACTCGCCTCCCCCACTCCTGTATATCCACCTCTACCACCTCCACAGTCATATCCACTGCTCAGTCTTCATATCTCTCCTCCACCTCCTCGTTCTCACCACCCGGACCACATCCCTGTCTCATTTAGCCCTGCACTCCCATTTCCACACATAGCACCACTTTGTCTCCTCATCTCTCTCTCTCTCTCTCTCTCTCTCTCTCTCTCTCACTGTGTGTGTGTGTGTGTGTGTGTGTGTGTGTGTGTGTGTGTGTGTGTGTGTGTGTGTGTGTGTGTGTGTGTGTGTGTGTGTACCTTCATGCCTATGTTTCATCTAACTCCGCATCTCCACCCAGATTATATTCTTTTTCTTCCACCTCTCCAGTTCCATCCAGTGTATGTTTTTGTCTAGCTTCTTTTTCCACCACTTCTATTATGTCCTATACTTCTTCACGACGACCACCACCACCACCAACATCCACCTTATGTTGTTGTTGTTGTTTTTTCCACCTCCCCACACGTCCCAGGGTATACTTGTCTCTCTAACCTCTCCACATCTATCCAGAGTATGCCCATATCCTTTTCAAGTCTCTACATCTATCGAAGGTATATTCCTGTCTCCCACACCTCGCCACATTTACCCAGAGTCGGCTTCGTGCATAGTAGAGCAGCCTGTCCATGTCCGGCGTGTGCAAGCGTGGCGCTACAATACATACTTAAGTACATGACTCTGCCTCTTCCACTTCTGCACCTCTCCACCACCTAGAGTACCGTCCCGTCTCCTGTCCTCTCGCCAAGGTCCCTGAGTTGGGCCACACCCAAGTCTTACTGTGTCAGAGTGAACAACTTTCTCTGTAATATGTGCCATGGTATTTTTATCATCTGGGCGACGAGGACTTGCTGCTCTTACTTATATATCAAGACATCTCAGCTCCTCAGATTTTTTTTTCCAGGGCGAAGAATCATGCCTTGGAGGAGGAGAAAAATCGAAGGCGTATAAAGTGAGCTGTAATACCGTGATAAAGGGCTGTCTTAGAAGTATTCATGTCAACTTCTAGGTATCTATAAACTGTGATGAATGTGGCTTCCTTAGAGTGGGTTAAAGGCTGGGTTGGGCAGGTGTTGCTTAGGTGGTGTCGTGTGTCAGAGTTTGGCCGTAGTGTGGCGCTGGTGAGGTTTGGGTGGTTATTGTGTGCCTGAGGTTGTAAAAGCGTTGAGTTGTTGCTGGTTGTGTAGCTGTGATGTGGTCTGGGCGATAACTGTGTAGCTGTGATGAGGTTGTGGTCTGGGTGATGCCTGAGTACCTGACGGTGTGTGGTTGTCGGGTGTAGGTGATTCTGTGGCTTTTGGTGTGGCCTGAATTAGTATCGTGCAGTTGTGGTTTGGGGTGAACTAGTGTGGCGATGCATAAAATTTAAAGGTATTGTGTGTCAGGGGTGGTGCTGAAGTGCATGTGGTGTGACGATGGTGTGGTTTAGAAGGATACTGTGATGCTGTGCTGGGGTTTGGATAGATGTTGTGCAGCTGTGGTGCTGCTTGTGTGTGTGTTGTCTTGCTGTGGTCTGGTCTGGTCGGTGTTGTGTAGCTGTGGTGTGGTATGGTTGGGTGCTATACAGCAGTAATGTTGAGCAGGTGGACGTTGTGTAGCTGTGGTTTGAAGATGAGGAGGATGCATTGGTACGTCTGATGTGGAAATGACATGCCTAGTTTTGTTCTGAAATCATGTTTTGCTACAGTGGTTTGAGGGTGACATGCGACAATATAGTGCCTGATGTGCGACGGTACCAAGAAAAGAATATAAAAGACGTCATCGCAGTGAAGGGATTGATGCAAGGCAAGGATATGGGGAAACTGGCGATATAAAGTGCAGTAATGTAGTACCGGTACCGATGGGTGGATGTAATGTGTGGAAGCGATCGTTTCGTATCACAAATAGCCTCGGTATGGTACAGATGCAGATGTGGAAGGAATTAGTTTATTCTTACAGACAGCAGATCTTTTACGCCCCACAGAACATGACAGTGCATGGCAAGGGAAATAAACGTTGCTCCAACTGCATAAACAGATCACACAGCCTTGGAGACGGGGGAGATGGTGATGATCGGGACTAGTTTAGCCATCTGTTTCTAAATTATGAAGTAATTTGTACAATGTCAGTTAACCTTATCATCGTCGTGTCTTTGTATTTATTCTAGTTGTGTCAGATTATTTTATTCACATGAAAGTGGGTATATATGCCTGACACCATTAACTCTTTCATGATCGGAACAAGTCTAGGACTGTATTCCAATTCATCTAACATAAGACGATCATCCAGTTGAGAGTCAGTTACAGGCGCCCGAAAGTTTTAATTATACTGAATGAAAAAAAAAAAAATCTAGTACCAGTGACGTGCTTTATAATCGGTCTCTGAGCTTATATTGCCATAATACCTTATGAAATGGAAACCAGTATAGTGACAGCGACTGTAGTTCGTTCACCTTAACTTGGCCCAGATTTTCGTCCTATGCAGCATTTTTCACGTAGTTCAGTGAAAGGAGGTGAAATTACTAAGGCTCTACATCCTTTCCATCATATTATAGTGTTACTCTGTCGCTAATATTCAGCATTGACGATGAGGGGTTGGCAATTTTGAGCTAAGATAAAGCGGTAAGAATACAGCTTATGGTATAGGTCAATAATCCTTATATAATAAAAATATTGATTTCCAATAATATAGCCTGTAAAGGATATGGATATTTTCACTTTCTGTTTATGTTACGTTAACGTTTTTTGAGCAGGAACAGAAAGACCTCGAGATTATAGTGGTCATCCCTCATAAGAAGCGGCGGTGGGCAATAATATTTAGACAAAGATGACAAACTTTACCTCAAACTCCCCTCCATTCTATACTGCATCTTGAGACCCTTACACTGTATCTCTCTTCCCTCCTAAAGTCTTCCCCATCTCATCTCTCACAAGATACGGCGTCAGGCAAGAGACAG
Organism: Coenobita brevimanus; assembly: GCF_032717465.1. Classification (NCBI taxonomy): domain Eukaryota; kingdom Metazoa; phylum Arthropoda; class Malacostraca; order Decapoda; family Coenobitidae; genus Coenobita; species Coenobita brevimanus. Next base: position 56,247,816 of record NC_137008.1, read on the forward strand.
ACAGACAGACAGAGAGATCGAAAGATAGATAGAAATCCTTACATATCTCTCCCACTCAAACTATTTTCCCTTCTGTATTGCATCAGGAGGAACACAGACATCCTTACATCTCTTGCTCTTGCTGTCAAAGTGTTCATCTTTAACAGGATGTACTGTAGCGTCAGCAATACGCCGTGTGTGTGTGTGTGTGTGTGTGTATGGATAGCTAGATAGACTGATAGGTAGATAGATATATACGGTATATATATACAGTAGATATGTATGTATGTGAGTGTATATAGATAGAGAGAGAGAGAGAGATGGATAGATAGATAGACAGATACAGGTAGACTGATAGATAAATGGATAGATAGATAGATGGATGGATAGATAGACAACATAGATACACTGACATATAGATAGAAAATTAGATAGATATACAGACAGACAGATAGGTAGGTAGACAGATCGACCGATAGACAGATGGATAGATAGATATAGATGTACAAACACAAATGCGCTTACAGAAAACGAGACACAAACTCTTACAGTATTTTTCCCTCTGAACTGTTTCCCTTCTGAAGTTCATAGAAGGTTACACGCAGACCCTTTCATTTTCTCTCTCACAAATTCCTCTTCCTCACCCCTACATTCTTCTGTCTCTCTCTTTTCTCCTTGTTTCTTCTTCCCTCCCTCATTTTTGTCTCTTTACTCCACCGCTCACGATCCTTTGTTTCTTTACTTACTTCTCTCTCTCTTCCATTCCACCTTCTCCCCTCCTCTACTTCCCCTTTCACACTACATTCACTACGTTCATGACCATTCCTTTCACTTTTTTTTTCGTTACAGAAAAGAAAGATCCCAACACTGATAATCTGCAAAATCTATCCTGTCAAAAATATGAACAAAGGAAAATCCAAATTCAAGATCTGTTCATTTCGAAATATCTGGACACAGGCGGTGGAAAAGACAGCATGAGGGTGACTGTTCCTGCTTCATCTTCATCTTCTCTCCCATTCTCACTCATCTACCTCCTTCCTTCATCTCCCCCTTCCATCCCCTTTCTCTACCTCTTCTCCAGCACCTTGCCTCTCATACATACACATACACACACAGGTTACCCCCATCCAACTCCTTCTGTGTTACATCATTTCCCCTAATCCATCTTCCTTCCCACACCTTCCCTTCCCTCCACCATTCCTCCTACAACAAACCACCCTTTTACCTCTCCTCCACTTTCCCTCCCAATCTCTTACCTTCCCCCACACCCACATCGATACTGGTAACTCCACTTCCACATTCTCCACCTCTCCCCTCCTCCGTATCTCCCCTTCCACATCACAATCTCCTGCTCCCCCTTCCCCCACTCTCCCCAACACCCAAAACCAACATCGGTCACTCCACGTCCCCTTCCACATCTTCCCCCCCTTCTCCACCTCCTCTTCCTCTCCCCCCACACCACTCCCCCTGCTTCCCCCGCCCCCACACACCCACACTCACATCGGTCAGTCCCCCTCCCACCCCCACTTCGGCGACTGGCAATAAAGAACCCAGAGAAATTGATTTATTGATGAGTGTTCGGGAAGGGCAAATCGGGACCGAGTCACTCCCTCGCCGCCTCTTCACGTTCCTCTCTCACTCACTCACTCATTCACTCACTTTCTCTGGCTTTTATGTTCTTTCTCAACCGCTGTCGTTTTCATTTTCCCCCTACTCACTTTCCACTCACTTATTCTCTCTCGTCTTTCATGTTCTTTTGCCATCGTTCTCGCTTTCACTCTCTCTTACTCACTTTCTCACGCTCTCATTCACCCACTTTTACTCTCTCTCTCTCTCTCTCTCTCTCTCTCTCTCTCTCTCTCTCTCTCTCTCTCTCTCTCTCTCTCTCTCAATTCTTCACTTACCCTGTCATGTTCTCACTCACTTCCTCTCATTATTACTCTCACCTTTTCCTCCACCGCACTCGATCTCATTCACTCACTTTCTCACTTTCTCTTACTTTAATAGGCCTTCCTTCCACCACTTTCACTTTAACTCACTTTCTCACTTCATGGCCTTGCTCACTCACTCACTCTCTCACTTTCTTTCACTCACATTCTCGATCCACCTTCGTTCTTGCATCATCGTCCTCGCTCTCACTCGCTCACTTACTCACTTTCTCCGACACTTACATGGCCTTTCTCCACCGCCCTCTCTCTCTCACTTTCTCTCACTTTGTCAAGTTCCGTTTCTCAAGTGGTCACCTTTTTCACTCTCGATTTTACCTCTCGATTTCGCTTTCTTCCACTTTGTCTTTCTTATGTTGTGCCGTTATATTTCTCTCTCTCTCTCTCTCTCTCTCTCTCGCTTTGTTTTAATAATCACAGATACTTTAATCTTTCTTTTATAGGTTATTTTTTTATCATTCTGTCTCTCAGTATTACTTATTTGTCTCACTGTCAATTTCTCTCAATACCTCTTTCACTATCTCACTTTCTTTCACGCCTCCTCACACTCCTGCACGCTTATTTTCACTTTATCCTCAGTGTGTTTGTCTCTCATTCTGTCTATCGCTGTCAGCTCTTTTCGCTTCTCAATTTCTCACTCTTATTTCTCTCTCTCTCTCTCTTCTCTCTCTCTCTCTCTCTCTCAATTCGCCCTGCCAATTTCCTTTTCCATATTCACTCCGTCACTTTTCGTCCCACATTTTGATCATTCGGCATTTTTTTTTTCCTTCATTCATGTTTCACAATTTTTACCTTTGCTCTGACTTTAATGCTTCTCTCTTCCACACCCTGTAAACTCTCATAAAGTCACTCTCACTTTCACGTTCAGCTGTTCACTCTCATTAATTTTTGTCTGCGTCACACTCACACTGCCTTACTACCCAACAGCATCCACACACCAGTCCTTATACTTCACGTCTACACTTCTTTCATGCTCTCTCTCTCTCTCTCTCTCTCTCTCTCTCTCTCACCCTACCCCCAGCATCACCTACATCATCATTTTCACGCCCATCCCACCACGCGTACTCCTTCCACGTTTGCTCTAATGGCGTCCACAACAAGATGGCCTTCAAAAGTTAAGAGCCACCAACTTTCCTCAGAATCTCGGGCACTTTAGACTACACGGACTTGTGCCTAATCTGTTCTTCGTCTTGCCAAAAATAACCTCGTTCTTTTTCAGTGCGTTCGTCTTCCCCGCTCAAGTGTCGTATGATATTCTGATCAAAGGCTGGCTGTATTGAACCGCCTCCATACTTTCTGTTATACTGTAGTTTCATTCATTCTAGTATACAGCTGGCCAAATGTATAAAATTTGCCTCGTTCTGTACTTCTCACTGCTTTAGACTTTCATTATCTTAAACATCTCCAGGCGCCTTGAAATGATGAGATTTTGTTTTGAAACGTTTCTATCTGCCTTTTTACGACACAAATATTTGTTGGCTTTTAGTTTTGAAATCTTCATTATTCATCATCAATATCATAGGAGGAAAGGATCCAGAAAAAGGAGCAGGAATATACCAAAGTTGGAGAACTATCAGAAGTGCCTATTGCAACTGTCCACTGGTGGCTCAATGCATTCTTCTTACTTCATTACAAAAAATATATATATATAAAACACCACTTTCTTTCCCACTCCCTTCCCCTTTTCCCCACACCTGACTCCTACTATTTTTCTCATCCCATCACCCTCATACAATCATCTAATATACTAACTATGGCCACACAAGTTCGTAAACGACCCCATCTGCACAAATACTGTCAGACAACATTCATGCCATACTTCTCATACCATACCTCTCATACCATACCATACCATACCTCTCATACCACCGTCCTCTCACAGCTTCTTTCACCCTGCCCGACCTCCACTTGACAAACCACCGTCATTCGAACAACCATTAAACCAGCATTTCCATCACTTCTCACAACCAACACTCCATATCCACTTCCCACAATCATTCACCCCCCGTCCCCATCTTTCATGCACACACCAACCCCCATTCAACTGTTACTCCTCCACACCTCCTCTCCCTTACTACCTTTCTGATATTACCCCATTTATGCTCTTTCTGACTAGGATATTCCCCCCAAACACACTTCTTCACTAGGCAGATATCACCATTAACCTATTTCTAAGCTGCCTTTCCCTACCATGTCCTCTATACCACTTCTCTCATTACCACATCCACACCAGCGGCCTCGCATCCATTCAAGCTACAGTTTTCACTCCCTCTCCCTAATTCACTCCAGACACACACAACTTCACCCAACCAATTCAACGTCATGTCTCCCATATCACCTCGGCTATGGTGTTAGAACGGGTCTTCATGTGGTGGCACCGATATGACTGGGCATTGAAGGTGTCCGGTTATACAAACATCACTCATCTCCTTCCCTATTCAAGTAAAGGAGGATGGTCAGCTGAAGAATGAGGTCAGCTTCAGCCTGCTGTTCAAGGGGTTCACATTCAGATGCGTCTGGGATAACGACTACTACTACTATCATTTCTCCCAAGCCGTCTGTCCCATAACAACTCTTGCACTACTCCTTTACCATCTTTCACACCATCATTCACTCAAGCTCAAAGACTACCCTTCCCACTTTCGCCTTTTCCTAATTAAGGCTGCTTTATATTCACCTCTTTTTAGTTCGAACAGTCTACCCTGACCTGAATAAATTCGTCTGGAGCTAACAAAAATAAGGTGTGAGAGGCGTACTCGGAGCGAAAAGGAAAATGCCTCGACTGACATGATTTCTCTCAGATGAAAAATAAACACCTATTGTTAATCTGAATGAAATACCCAAGAGCGTCCAAAGCAGGTAAACGAAACTATCGTAAGCACGTATTTGTTTCATATTCAACTGTAAAATGTGTCAATATTTTACTAATCTGTCAGTCCGTCCGATGAGGAAAGGAATTTGGTGACACTTTTTCAAATACATTCTCGCTAATTCCAGACGACTATAGTTATGCTTGGAACTGCCTTTCGTATTTAAGGGCAAACTGTAACTCCTTCACTCCCTACTCAAGCTGCGTATAATAATCTGAAGACTGCAAAAACACAATGAAGGAGGAATAATTGGAGATGTAGTTGCTGACTCCCTGTATAAAGTCAAACCATCCCACTATCAGTTTACGAGAACGCCCTAGAAGTGGAGGGATTCTTGAAGTAGCTGATCCCTGTATTATAAAAAAAAATAAAACTCTAAACTGAAAAAAAAAAAAAAAATGGACACAGCAAGAACATTTATTTTTAAAAGATGGGTCACTGTACTGAAGTGGTTGAAAATAATGCAAAGAGATCTGTAAAAATCGTATTAAACAGGCATACATACATAAATTTCCATCTGCACCCTCAATGTTCTGCGGCAGGAATTACTGTGCGATATGCTACTGAATACATACGGTGAATTATGGTTCGATGTGTTGTAGTTCAAATTTCAGTAATAATTTTGAACCCAACTGTACCTTTCCTACGTGGTTTTACAGAATCACCCTAACACTCCCAAACTGAACTCTTGGTCTCTCTCTCTCTCTCTCTCTCTCTCTAGAACCGCACACCGCCACCTCCCACCCAGTCATTCTTACATTACGATTCCCTCAGCGACTCTCTATTGCGTGTCTCTCACCAGTATTCACACACACACACACACACACACACACACACACACACACACATCCTTTCTTCTCCTCTCTATTCATCTCTTACACACACACACAGACACACACACACACACACACACACATCCTCTCTTCTCCTCCCTCCTCCTCTCTTACACACACACAAACACACACACACACACACACACACATCCTCTCTACTCCTCTCTTTCTTTCTTTCTTTCTTTCTCTCTCTCTCTCTCTCTCTCTCTCTCTCTCTCTCTCTCTCTCTCTCTCTCTCTCTCACACACACACACACACACACACACACACACACACACACACACATCCATTATACGCCCTTCCCTCTAATTTCTTCACCATTCTAACTCCACCATTCCCATGCTATACTCACACCATCCCTCCGACTCCATCACTCTCCCACTCGCCTCTCTTGGCCACTCTCATACTCCCTCTCTCTAAACTTCATTCCTCTCGCTCCCATCCCTTCATCGCATCACCCCTCTCCTCACCATCTTCTCCCCACCCTTCCCTACCTCTACAAGCACCTCCCTTCTTCGACTTTACAATAGCCTCACTCAATCACAACCCTTCTCTCAGTCTCATTCCATCTCTCTTGCCAAAGGAAATCAGACGGGGATTGGGAAAAGGGTAAGGCAGACAGACAAATACGGTGAAACGGAAGACCGTGTATGTAGACAGACGGTGAACAAGAAGACACTAGACAAACGGTGAAGCGGAAGGCAGTGTTAGTAGGCAGAAAGTAAACAGAAGATAGTGTTAGTCGACAGTGGTATGGTGTAGATTTTAGTTATTTGAGGACGGGCCTTAACTTATGTATGTCCAACCCACAAACTCAGCGGCAGACAGTGGGGCACAAGCCTACTTCAGAACATCCCTGAAACAAAATACACGTGACAAAGGACTATACAAGCGAGTCATCCACCTCTCTCAACCCACCTCTCTTTCAGCCTTCCCTCTCAGCCTCCCACCCCATAACTACCTCTTCTCTCCTCTCTCACCCTCTTCCCCCTTTTCCCCCGTCCACCTGCTTGGAAACAGTATATTACCATTTTCCTTCGTCATTATTAAGTGTATGAACAGCCAAAACAGAACTTATATTAACATGTTCTATACTGTATTTTATGTATGAACAAAAAGAATTGTCTGTTCTATTCTAATGCACTGTACTCTGCTCAAGTCATTATACTTTTTTAATCCACTAACACTTTCTTCCCTTACATTACCAGAACTCCCCTCCCCCCCCTCTCCAGCCACACAACCCTTCCCAATAAGCCTCACACCATCACTATTCTCTCCACTCTATTTCTCTCCAAATCTCTCTCTCTCTCTCTCTCTCTCTCTCTCTCTCTCTCTCTCCACCAGTCTCACACCACCACCACACACTTTACCATACTCACACTACCACCACACACTTTGCCATACTCACACTACCACCACACTCTTTTCGCTAGCCTCACAGAGCACCTTTCTCTCCACCAACCTCTCTCCCATTCATCCTCACCTGTTTTCTCAGCCAGCTTGACTCCACCAACCTCTTCCCCTCCGTCCCCTCTTTCTCTCCACCAGCTTCTCCTCCTTCCCCCCCTCCCCCTCTCTCCATTAATCTTTCACCCTTCTCCCCCCTCCCCCTTTTCTCCACCAACTTCTCGCCCTCCACTACACCAACATCACCTTTATTTCACCCTTTCATTCTCTCCACTGACCTTCCTTCCTTCTTCCCCTCCCCTCCGCTCCCCCTCCACTCCATTCTCCTCGTCTCCTTGAACCTCTCTCATTTCTCCTCCCCTTATCCCCAGCAAAACTTTCTTTCTCATTCTACCCACCAACCTCTCTCTCTCTCTCTCTCTCTCTCTCTCTCTCTCTCTCTCTCTCTCTCTCTCGTCTCCCTCTCCTTCTCCCCAACCAAGCCTCTCCCACACGCCTGGCCACACTTCCCTTCTCCCCCGCCCCTCTCCTTCTGTCCCTGCTCTGCCACTAACAAGCGTGGTCACTTGCCACACAAAGCTGACCGCCAAAGCATGAAACCTGTTGTCCTTCTCTCACTTCTCACAGGGGCGCGCTGACCCCTCCCTTTCTATCTATTGTCAGGTGCCTCATCCCTGAATTCATCCACACTGACTCTTACCTCTATCTATCGCCCTATCTCATGCCTCTATCTATCGCCTTATCCCTGACTTCATCTACATTGACCTTTGTGGCCGTGACTGAAGCGGGTAACAGGTCGACAGGGGCACAAAACCAATCCTTTCTCAGTATATCTAAACTAATATTTGATTATTCTAACTTGGCAGAGATTTTTTTTTTTTTGTTCCTTCTGCAGCTTATTTCCCTCAGCTCCCTGACTGAAAACATCTTATCTTTCCAGCTCGTTGTTTTGACTTACTCCAACTCTTTTTCCTATCAACCGCACTTCTCTTCACTTTCTTTGGTGAACATTCGTCACCTCCTCAGCTAAAGAGGAACTGAGCATTTTTATCCCCCCCCCCCTCTCTCTCTCTCTCTCTCTGGCTGCCTTCCTGATAAAAGAAAAGCCTAGAGGAAAATCACAACAGAAACTTGCGTCGATGTTGCTCAGACCAAAGAATGAAGTGCTCAAATTTTCTCCGTGCGTATAATACATCCGTAATACACTTCATCTCACCTTAACAATAGGGGCAGATCCCAGGGTTAGCAATAGCGTGGATCTTAAAGTAGCCGATAGTAACAAATCTTTTTCCCTTTCATGTAGCACTTGGACGTAGATCAGTCACTTGCACGGTATCGAACATGCATATTCAGATTAGAAGAGGTGCGTGCGTCCAGCTGTTTTGAGAGATACAGGTGTGAGTAACTGCGAACCACGTCGTTGCTGATAGATGTATAGTACGCGCATATGATAGCAGGTGGCTGCAGTTATGCGCACAGGCAGGTGTGTGTGTGTGTGTGTGTGTGTGTGTGTGTGTGTGTGTGTGTGTGTGTGTGTGTGTGTGTGAGCACACACACACACACACACACACACACACACGACTCTTTCGGTAAAAATTACACTGTTATAGCTCAAACAGTACCATTCCATACAACCACAACCTATATACACTAACGCAATCATAATACATAGGCCTACATATAATAAAAGCTCAAATAATAAAAATTTGTGCAAATATCTCACACCGACATAGACAAACACAACGCTAATCCACCCACGCACAGTTACAAGAATACTCTGTAGCACACATACCTCAACCATATTAACCTTTTGGATGCAGCAGCTTCTCTTTAGCAGGAAAGAATAGGTCTGGCGTTACCTGAAATAAATATAAAAATACTCTCAATTCTCAGTCTAGATGTTACTCTATGTAGTCTTCATTCCTTCTGTCGGGGTGAGTCTCTCGTAGGTGAATACAATCGTCTGACATTGGCCGGAGTAAAATGCACAGTTAGTTCGCATCTACAAGGGTCATCGTAAAGGCTCAATCAAGTCGACAGTAAGTTATTCAAGGCCCCTCAGGTTGATCTTATTGTTTTTAGGCTCCTATGACTCTTTCTCAGATGGATGTAATTGTCTTGAGTTGGCTGAAATGACATACTAGAGTTGTCCCGACTACGTGACGATGAATGGTGGTCATTAACACTCTTAGACTCCTGGGAATCGCTCATAGTTTAATTAAATCCCATGGCGTTAGCTGGATAAAACACCGAGAAGAAAGGACCATGACAGGGTTACAAAGACTAAATGGTAGACGGTTTCCATTTCTAGGCGCACTTCTTAC